>NW_003299168.1:923299-1188338 GCF_000151145.1 Microsporum canis CBS 113480
GGATGTTTGGGTCCGGGTCGGCGATGATCTTGAGCGTGTTCTGGGTATCTGTGTTCCAGGAGTTGAGCACGTCACGGACGTGTTCGTACCGGCGCAGCGGCCGTTCCAGGTTGAGCTGCTGGAAGGACTCGACGATGATGGCCGCGTCCGGGACGATGCCCTCCGACAGACAGTCCGCGGCAGCGTGGATGAGGTCCTGTGCCTGCGTCGAGGGCGTGACAGGCAGGCTGACGGAGGATTCGTTGCATGTCACCCTCACCTTGCGCTCTCCCGCGTTCACAGCCGAGACGGGTGCATCGACACCAGCGCCGGACGTATTCACCTCAGCTGTCTGCTTCTTCTTCTTCTTCTCCTTGTGCGAGCGGTCCTCTCCTTTGAATCTTCCCAGCAGGCCGCCTCCTTTCTCCTTGAAGAGCTTCCCTCTGCTCTTTTTTGTGGCTTGAGCTGCTGCCGCTGCTGCCTCTTCCTGCCGGGGGTCAAAGGTGTTTGGTCCCATGCCTGGCTCGACAACAAAGTACGGAGCAGCAGCGGCAGAAGGGGATGACGGGTGAGTCTCATAGCTCTCTCTCCCGTCGAAGAACTGTCTGTCATACTGTGGTGTGTTTGCGTACGAGTGGCGATTGGTCGAGCTGCGGTCGAGTGACGGCCTTGCGCTGGGCTGGAGCGGGGAGACGACGGGGGCAGCCTGTGGCATGGAGACCCTGCGCGAGGAGGACGACGGGAGCGCATCCTGATCGTAGTCGTAGTCGTAGTGGCTGTTGCGATGCTGCTGCTGCTGCGAGTCTGGAGGCAGCGGGAGAGGAGGAGGCGGCACTCTGGCAGGTTTCTTCCTGTAGCGAGACATGCTCCGGCTGATGGATGCACTCTGGTCACCACCGCCGCCGCCAGCAGCAGCACCACCGCCAGCACCGCCAGCACCACCGGGAAGACCGTCCTGGGGAGCCCTGACGGATCGATAGCGTGACAGCTTCTGTGGCGCCAGAGGTTGATACGCGTCTGCTGAAGCCATCTCTTCCTGTCTTCCTGTCTCTTCTTGTATGTTTACCGGCGTAGCTTCAGACTATTAATCGTTAGTCTCCTGACAGCAGCAGTAGTGACAGCGACAGACAGCGACAGACAGTGACAAGCAGGAGACTTACCGCACTCTTTTGTATATCCTGATCTCTTTTGACTGTAATCCCGGCCTGGTGAGCCTCAACTTCGATTCCCTGTCTGCCGTCCTTATGCACATCAGCTCACTACGTACGAACAGGACAAGGATGGACGGGCAGACTAAGTAGAGCGCTTTAAATAGGAGAAACCAGGGGGAAGAAGAAGAAGAAAAGTTATCCTCTCGCTCAATTGACTTTGCGAAAGAGAAAAAGAAAGGAGAAAAGTGCCTTGTGTGTTGTTCAGGGGTTTCTCCATCCTACATCTACATCAACATCTACATCATCTACATCTACCCACGTCTACATCTACATCATCTGCATCAACATCTACATCTACATCTACATCTACTCTGTCTCAACGGCAAAGCTAATCGGTTACGGTCTTGGCATCGAGATCGATGAAGACTTTACAGAAGATCGTATTGACAAGTAGAAGAAACTATCATACAGACGAAGAGAAGGATAAGAGAAGACGAGAAGATGGAAGTGGTAGAGATCAAGGATACGCCCGCGACGGCCTCTCCATCTCTGCCGTGTGCCGCCGACCGTTGCTCACCGGCTCAGACACATAGTACGTCTCCTTTCGCGTGTGGCTCTGGCTCTGTCGTCGGCTGGCGTAGGGCAGCTTATACGTCGTCGTCGTGAAGGCAGTGAGACGCGACTTGCGGGTCGAGAAGAGGGTGCACTTGAGGATCCAGCACAGCAGGGCGAGGCCGGCGACGCTGCCGACCACGATGCCTGCGATGGCGCCGTCGCTCAGACAGTCGCAGTGCGGCGAGGACGACGATTTGGGGAGGGAGTACGCTCGTGGTAGTTTCTGCGCGGCCGTTAGCAGCTGATGGATGTAGATGGATGGAGATGGATGGTGTGGGAAGTACCATGGTATGTGGTTGTTGGTCAAGTTGGCCCTACCTACACACGATACGATACATGCCGTACTTATATCTGTAGAATCACAACGCCTACGATGATGTCAGGTACGGAGTGGATCAGGGTCCTGGCCGTGGCGACGTTAAAAAGTTGAAGCTTTTTACACATGGCGACATGGATGTCCCCATACTCTGATATTTAAGATGATAACCTCCGAAACACCTTGCGCTAAAAGACACATGCTAACCAACGAGATACAGAAAGTTCAAAGACTGCCGGGTTCAAGTAAAAACTGCCGGGTTCAGGTAAAAACTACCAGGTTCAAGTAAAAACTGCCAGGTTCAAGCGTTCTCCTGGTGCGTAGACAGGCGCTTTGCCCTCCCCGAAGAAGCGGTGTTGGGCGGTCCATCCGACGGCCCAGCAGGTTGAGAGTGAGAAGCCCGGGACATCAGCCCTCCATCGTCCCGGAAGAGGCCCGAGGCCTGTCCGGTCGCAGCAGAGATGGCGCTGACGTTCGAGTTGCGGCGTCTCAGCCGCTTCGTTGCATCGTCCATTTCCTTGCGGTGGAGAGCCTCCGAAGGTAGCAGTACCGCTCGGTCGAGCGCATATGGCAGCCCACGGTGTCGCCCTCGAATCTCCATCGCGATAATCACTAGCTTGGATAGGGTGTGGAACTGCGCCGAGAAAGAAGCGTTGCTGTTTGGGTAGCCGAGCGACAGGCCCACCGTGCCATAGGCGGACACCACCTCGAACAGCACCGCGAACAGCGAGAAGCCCACGTCGGTCTGGTTGTCCAGACGGGTCCCCTCGATGATGGAGATGACGAACAGGCCCAGGAAGATGTACCAGATGTCGAAGCTAAGCTGTTTCTGCAAGTGGGCGCCCACGAAGCTGGGTTCCTTTTCGTTCTCGCTGTACTCGTCGGGGTCGGAGTAGATGCCCAGGCTGCGCTCTTCGTACACGTTGGTCCGACGCACGGAGATGGCGATAGGGAAGACGGATATGTACATCATGATCATGTACGATACCTGGATGGCGGGGTGGAGGGTCGTCAGACTGATCACCGACAGGCCCGCGGTTCTCGTGGCGGCCGCCTGGAAGAGACCGTCGACAAACCGTATCCCGCCCGGGATGCGTGTGACGTCCGGGTCGTTCAACTAGACAGCGTTAGCAGAGAACAGCCATAAGAAGAAGGGTAAGAGAAACATACGTCGAGGACGACGAAGAAGATCAAGTCGACGCCGTTGAGTAGCACGAGAACCCAGAACAACCACCAATTCGCAGAGCTGGGGAACAGCAGCGTAAAGCAGCGTCTCGGATGGTCCAGCAGAAACTTCAGCTCCTCCCACACGCCGCTCCCCGTAGGCACGATCTTGGAGAAAAACCAGATGATAAACCGCAGCATGCAGGGGAACCCCGTGTTTCCGATCAGAATCAGAAACGTCATCAGAAGCATGGGGAATACCGCATCATAAAACGACAGCATAGAGTCAGGAGTGACGGTGAAGCCCTGGTCGTTGAACGCGGAGCCGGCAGAGAACACCGCCCACCAGGGCCGTCCCTGGCCAGCGGCGCGGACAACCTCTCCCCATCTGGTGTTCAAAATCCAGGGGGTCAGACAGACGATTCCAAGAAGGTGGAAGAAGAAGAAATAGCCCAAAAGGACGACCGCCAGAGTCTTGAGCGCTCTGTACTCGATGCCGCCTAGTTCCTCGCGCTGGGTCTCGGACAGGTCCACGAAGGCAGAGTTTCGCCCTATCGTGGGCTCCCAGCTGAGGTACGGCGCCTCCTGGGTTTGGTCCTGGGTGCGAGAGCGTAGGAAGCTTGCCACCATTGACTTTCGGGACGTCACCCGCCGAATGGTCGAGGTGTCGTCTACGTCCCTCTCGCCCTGTCTAGAATGAGTGGCCTTGCGTGTGCGGGTAATGTTTGGCTCGTCGATAGTGATATGCTGGTTGATTGGCCCCGGAGATGTTGGGAGAGAAGTACCCGTCTGGTCGGCCGATGGGTCCGACTGAACCGTGGCGTTGCGATGTAACTCAGACCCCTCCGTTTCATCGAGTGCCTCTGGCACGCCACCTCTGTCATATTCTCGGGGGCTGGGTATACGCAGAGCTCCGGTCTGCCTCCTCTGGTGCTCGAGGAATGTAATGTGTCGTTCACTGTCCGACGGAACAGACCACTGTATCCTCGCGTCTCCGGGGAAGTGAGACGGCGCAAGCAGGGAGTCGTCCACCTTGGGACCCTCCCTGGCCTGCTGTCCGTTCGCCGTCGACTCGCCCTGCTGCCCTTCAGCAGGATTCTGGAGGGACGAACCACTCTCGGAGGTGGTCTCTGGCTCCTTCTTCGGGGCATCCAGGAACCGTCCCTGCGCATGGCCTTCGTTGTTCCGAAGCACTACAATGTCACGACCACGAACTCCGGCCTCCGCCCGGTGCACGTCGTTGCCGTCATCTGGCTCGCGAGTATTCGCCCTGGAGCGTGACCGTGATCTCCTCAGCGCCTTCGCCTCGCGGACAACGTGCTGGAACCGCTGCTCAAACCAGTATAACCGGACAAAGACGACGGCCGAATGGATGACAATTGGATTGGCGATCATGGAGCCCATCCACAGCCAGACTTGCTGGTACGTGTAGAGCCGGTTCACATCGATGGTGTTGAGCCCACTCTGGGTGGCAGAGCCGGAGGCGAAGAAGAGCGCATCGACGTAGGTCATGTTTCCGCCCGGGTACAGGATAATAGATCCGACAAGCGTCACACCGATGATCCAGGCATAGTGTAGACATATAAAATTATAATGGAGGTCTCTGAGGACAGGAGTCTTCTGCTTGATAGCCATCAGCTTCTCGAGGACAGCTGGGCTCGGCCTGCACCGTTCAAGCGCAGCCTTGACGGTATCCATCCTTGTCCACGCCTCTTCCAAGATATAGATATTCGCTAAAAGTGTATATATATATATGTATGTATATGTATAAGATTGCGTCGTTATATCAACTCCGGGCCGTCAATTCGACGACGCTGGGCTATTTAAGCCGTGGTTTTCAGGATCATGGGATGGTATGGTTCGAAGAGGTGATATTGAAGCCCAAGTTGGAGGAGTATTCGCAGCGCCCGGAAGATAGGCAAGACCACAGAGGTCCTTTTTATATCATAATATACGAAATAGTAAGGGAGGAGCCTTTGTTTCTTCGCCTTGGCTATATATCTGATTGGAGAAGCGATACCGCGGCGGAGAGTGTTGCTGAAAGGCGCAAGCTGGATGAGGTTGGGATATGCATACTGGGGGAAGCAGACACAACCAGGGAAAAAAGGAAAAAGGCAAAACAAATGAAATTTGATAGAAGAAGAAGAAGAAATGAAGAGAAGAATAATAAAAAAGAAGCAGAAGTAAAAAAGGAAAAAGGAAAACCTCCCTTTTTTTTTTTTTGCTTCCCAAGTCGAAGGTTGGAAAAAAGCGATATGGCGGGTCTTTTTTTAGTGTGTTGTGATGGTTGGCGGTGGAAGTACCAACAGCATACTAAGTGGGTTGGGAGAAAACAGTCAGTGATGGTGAAGTGGAAATAAGATGCAGCGTGGAGATACGGAAGGCAAAAGAAGCTTCTTGCTACGGTTTCATCTCGATATATAGAAACAGAGGCATCAGGGGGTTGAAGGTTGAAGATGATATCAACTAAACCAAGTGATAAGAGGATGGACTCACCGCTCATAGAACAAGCCAGGTCGAGCTTTTGTGGTCATCCCCCCCTGTACATAGTACGCCTGGTACGGCCATCTCCGCCTGCGAGAAGCTCTCCGAGACTTTTTCGTTGGCCCAGCTAAAAAGGCAAAGAGTTGCAAGCTCGTCTGCCATGTTTATTGCGTATATGCAGCGTGACGTGCAGGTTCCTCTGCTGCGGCACCGGAGTCGTTGTCCGCATGTAACATCTCCTTTCTCAGATAGAAAGGGGGCGGAAAAAGAGAAGATCGAGCCCTATACCCCGATGAAGTAAATCGTTGGACCTTCACCTCGTTAAAAACAAACAATCAGCTAGCCCTTGCATCCAATAGGAGAGCTCTTGCTGTCCCCCCCGGACCCGCGTGTCAAATAACGTGAAACCCTGCATTATTCCCATTATCAGAACCGTCTCGAGAAATATATATGAAAAAAAAATAAAAAATAAACTCCGAAGCCGCGGGTAAAAGAGATGGGATCCTGGTCTTTTTAAAAAAGAACATTAGATACACGTGGAGATTCGTTGGCTGTCTTCAACTGTTGAATCGATTATTATATTGTGATACATTCTCCCTTCGTCTAGGCAAAGAGAACCCGTCTAGGCTCGGGCCGTAGACTGTTGGGCACCGTTCGTCCCATGAATATTCTTGGCTGGATGGAGTTGCTCCTCGCTGTCCCATGGCGCACTGGCGCTTGTGACGAGTGGGGGTTCGTAGGAATATCGTGCAAGGGCAGTGCTGCCGCGTGCCTTGGGAGGAATCGGAGCATTCAAACCCCCCTGTGCCAATGGCACGAACGCTCGAGGGAACAGGAAAGACAGTGGCTGACGGATCATCGGTGTGCAGGCACAGATGATACCGGTGTTACACTCAACAACGCTCCATATCGTGGCTGGTATAGGGCTCCCTTGGATCAGCGTCAGCTTGTATAAAACCACCGCCATGCCGGCCTCATTCCGAAGAGCTGCTTTAATTAAACCCAAGGGTCAGAGCACTTACAGGTGGCGTCTGTCGATGAAGCTGACGCGGCGATGGTAGTTGCTCGAATGATGCTCATGATACAGACACTGGAGGTTTCGACCCGTTAGTTCACAGGGGGGGGCGCTCCGTAAGAGAGAACATGAAGAAGCAAATAAAAAAAGACAAAGGATACTTACAAGCCGCCAAGGCCAAAGACGAGTATCAGCGCGACCTTGTCCTCTTTTCGAAGTTGCAGCCGAGCAACCTGTTGGATTGGTAGACCCAAGACTATGAAGTCGGAAGTGATGTTGATGACCGAGTACGACAGCCAGAATCCAAAGTGATCAATGCAAGTCTTGCTTGAGATACTTGGGTCCCAGAACGCCTCCATTGGATGGCATTGCCAGACGGTTGCGAAGCAAAAAGCAATTCCGACCAAGATGTTGAACACGATCAGGGCCTTGCACGCCCAACGGAACGACTTCTCGATGGCGAATATTCGCAGGTAGAGAAAGAGAATCGAGCATTTCGACAAGGAGATGACCAGTTTGTAGAACACTTGCGCGACGAAGAACCACTTTGTATCCAGTTAGCTATCAGCTATGGGCCCCGTTTACAAGGCACAACGATGTCTGATGCAGCATATTAAAGCTTATTCGGGCTTTAAATAGTAGTTTAAACTAACCTTCAACGCCCTGATGCGATGCTCCGTGGAAACGTCCTGGTCGTGTTTCCCATACCCCTCTGCCACGGCTAGGATGATCGATCTATCAGCAAGTCCTCGAGAGAGGGGATGTTTATTGCGTATACATACCACTATTTTCGGCCACGGTCAGCGCGATCGAGCATGCCTACTCTGCTCGTTAACATTCCTACCCTTGAAAGCTTCCATCTCATAGTTAACATATGCATACCAGTGCTACCAGGATGGTCCAGTCGTCAACCTTTATTCCGGCCCGGAAACATCTTGTGGCCAGTCGGAGGAAAACAAAGATGGCAGCTCCAACTACCATTCCGATGCTGGTTGTCCATAGTTGCCATCCCCGGTTTGGGATACCGTCGGTAGGCAGTCCGATGTTCAGTTTCATCGAGAGGAACACCTCTGCCTACAAAGAAAGCTGAAAATTGCGGCCCTGTGGGTATACGAGTGCGCCGTGCTCCCATGCAGACCGCCGTTTTTTTTTTTTTTCAGCCAAAAATCACCCACCGCTTGGTTTTTCTCGGCGGGGATGCATATGTACCGGAGCTGATGCGGTGCTCAATAGAAAGGCACTTCTTTAAATGTCTGGAGATACAGGTGTGCCCCCAGATCTATGGGGGTAATAAGGATGGGTTAATTTATCCTAAATTTTTGGGCTGAACACATTGTTTAATTTATAAACTGCGTCTGAGCAGTTCCGGAAGGAAGGATATTAACCGCCATAGTCTATGGAGCCTAGTTGCAAATCCTTTATGTAAAAAGCTGGAAACATTCCAATTGGGAGATCGGAGTGACTGTAGGCCTGGTGTCATGTTTGCGCTAAAGGCCGGGGTCTGACATTCCATTCTTGACCCAAGGTGGTTGCCGCGAAGGATTTCGTACCTGAGACGTAGAACATGTCAAGTATCAATGTTGATAGCTTTGATTGTTGGGTTTCCGTTTTATCTAACCATCCCGGCATGGTCGGGGATCACGTAAATACTTTTATATTTTGACGAAGCAGCAAACGCTCGCATTGGTCTATTGGCTAGCCAACGACAGAATTTTCCCGGGCAATGACATGGGTCTGGTCTGTTATCCCCGAAACAATCTGCAATATTCCTAGCTGTTGTGTAGTAAATGCATGCATATTACCAGGCATTATACGTCACCCGCAAGGATGCTGAACAGGGGAGGGCCTTCCAATATCAAAGGAAATCCGGTGCTGACATTGTGTCCAGGCCTTCAGCTGTACGACGGCAGCTTCTGGAATTCATATTAATCGCCCTGGACAATATCTTCCTTCCGGCAGCGCTACTCCCCATATTCGTATGGATTCATCCCTCTGGAGAATTGAGGGTAGCCCCCCTGCCGTTTGTGGGGCTGGAGAAGCCGCTCGGAGCTAGCCATGGAACCGGCTGCGGTTACGCTGGGTCACAACCCGGCCATTTATTTGATAATGAATATTACCAGCTCAACATTCCGAATGGGATGAATGGCTGGTTGTTCCCCATCGCGGAACAATTCGTATGGCTAGTTGCCGGAAGCTGGTGCCACAAGGATCTGCTGTTGGTGATAATGCAACCCAACAAGACAACCACCTACCAAGTCAAGTATGGTCATAAATGAATCCATGAACAAACCCATGTAAAGCAATCCATGCAGTTGACCACCGCATTAGCTTGAGTGATGGGGTGCCATCACGTAGGCGACGCACAAAGTTGCCACAGTAGTTATGTCACTTGGGGATCTCTCGTCAATCTCGGAATGTCCCCAATACCGGTGAATCAGGGAGGAAAGATCACCAACAACAAACGCTTGATAAAAGTTCGGGGTTAGCATGGCACTCATGTTCTCCGTTATTCAGTTGCTCTTCACCATCCTGCTTGTGCCAGATGCAGTAACAGGCTCGACGGTGAAGACGACTAGCGGACAAGTAACCGGTCATGCGTCGACATCACGGCCATCGGTGGTCGAGTATTTAGGAATTCCATATGCAAACGCTCCGGTTGGTGATCTCAGGTTTGCACCGCCAGTTAGATTTTTCTCTGATAAGCCCTTTGAAGCTGCAAACTTTGTAAGCCATCAATTCTTCTCTGCGAGCATCTAACTTCAATTAATCTTTTTTTTTTTTTTTTTTTTTTTGGAACTGAGTATTAACGGAAGCTTGCTGTTCACTAGTCTCTGTACGTCCTTAAAAACTGCCAATAAATGCCGTTTAAGTCGATTGTTGGCTAAGGCATTTCTAAAGTGACTGTCTCCAGACCCCTAGCAAGCCAATTAAATATCCAAATGAAACAGCTGTCCTGCGGCCGATTATTGAAAATTTTGCCGGCCAAAATGTGAAGCCTCAGAGCGAAGATTGTCTGAAATTGAACGTTTGGGCGAAGAAAACGTCATCTAAGAAGAAGCCGGTGTTACTCTGGATTCACGGCGGGCGTAGGTCTATCCTATCATCCTTTTGAAGCAGCCATATTAACAGAGTCTAGGTTTTGCTATCGGTAGTACGAACAGCCTCTTCTACCAAGGTAAAAATCTAGCGGATAAGGAAGACGTTATAGTGGTATCGATTAAGTACGTCACGCCCTGGCCTTGCTACTGTTAGATTCCTAATTTGATTAACTAAACTAGCTACCGCCTCAACGTCTTTGGTTTCCCAGGTGCACCTGGCTTACCCCAGAATCTGGGGTTGCTTGATCAGCGGATGGGAATAGAGTGGGTTCGGGACAATATTGCCGGTTTTGGGGGTGATCCCAACCGTATTACTATTTTTGGCCAGTCTGCTGGTGGCGTGGCAGTTGATTACCATACATACACCTATGTCAGAGACCCTATCGTCAACGGTGTCATATCTATGTCCGGAACAGCTTTGAGCATGACGCCAAATACTCCAGAGCAATCACAGAAGTATTGGTATACTTTATCTGAAGCACTTGGATGTGGCAGTTCCGGGGATACTCTGCCTTGCGTGAGGTCAAAACCAGCCACAGATGTTTTAGCAGCAGTATCCAAGGTACCACCAGAGCCCAGCAAGGCGATTCCTCAACCGGTATTCCATCCGACAGTTGACGAAAAAATCGTCTTTTCTAACTATGAAGAACGTGCATCTAAGGGGATGTTTGCCAAAGTCGTAAGTTTAGTGACGTTCTTTGAACATGAGGCTATATCTAATCTCACTTGACCGCATAGCCATACCTAGTCGGAAATTGTGACTACGAGGCCGGATACTATAAAGTATCTGCGTATGCTCAGAAAATCCCTCTAAGCGATAAACAATGGCACTTGTTTAACCTAGCTGGGTTCACATGCTCTTCTTCTAGAGAAGCGAGATACCGTGCTGCAAATGGCGTTCCGGTTTGGCGATATAGATATTTTGGGCAATGGCCTAATTCAATTCTATACCCCGGAAGTGGGTCATATCACGGCAGTGACGTGTCTCAATACTTTGGCACAGCGGAGGATGTCAGTAACGGTACTCAAAATACAGATGCTGAGGTTAAAGTTTCATCGTATATGATGCATGTGTTTGCAACTTTTGCAGCAAATTCCCATAGGGGTTTATTTAAGCTCGGTTGGCCAAGTTATAAGAAGAATGGCAAGGGTAAGCTCTCGTTTAATTCCATTTCCGCTGTCTCCACCCTACATACTTCGCAGCGAATTGCTAATAAATGGGAATAGGAAATACAGTAGTGGGACTGGCTTTTAGGAACCGAGCTCATCCTACGTATTTCCCTCCTTTTGTATCGGATAAGGATTGTCGGCTGGTTGGCACGGATTCATCTTATGCTCAAGGCGGGTTCTAAGAATGTCATCTGCCCGCGGAGAAATGTATGTAAACCTTACGTTAGATATTGTCATTACGTAACATATAGCGGTACATTAAGTAATAAAAGAGCTAGGAGGAATGCATGATTTGTTCTTGAAAACTATCCACTATGTAGTTTATCGCACCTACATTACTTACATAGTATGGAGGAATCTCCGCTTCCGATTCTAGAGTTTATATCAAGAAAGCGGTGGTCCGTGCATAACCTTATCGTATTTTTATTGATCCGTGATAGTTAACCTGATTACGTAATATAGCTAAATCCGACAGGCAGAACAGTGAATTGGAAGAACAACCAAGTAAATAGCACATTGGAGTTACAACGTGAAAATACTATCACCTAAAAAACTCATCAGAATCAAACAATGTGTATCATGGGCACATAAGACAGAGACTAGCAATAATATGAGAGGATAGGAAAAAGATTAATAGTATAGGACGCAGAAAGTATGGAAATGGGATATCAACCACTCTGGGGAAAATAAATATATCAAGAATAACGAATTGTATGGCAACACACCCAAGCCGTATTTCTATCAAGATTGAATGTGGTGTTAATGTATTTTCAGTTGCGGTTCTCATTTCACTATGGCTCAATCCATTTGTATTACTGATCGGGAACGGATTTGAGTCTCCTCTATATTTTCTCAGTGGCCAGGGCCTTATTGCACCTGACTGACTATCTCACTGGCCTTGGTGAGACTCTCGACCATTCTCTGACATTCCTTGCGCCGGCGAACGGTGAATTCACTTTCGCGGAGAAGGTCGTCTGGTTCTTCTGCTCGGTAGAGATTTCCTAGTAGCTCCCTTTGCATTTCATCCTTGGTGAACCTGGTGGTTATATGTTAGTAGGGGAGGGTAGCTGGGTATAAGGTGTTGTGGTAGCTTACTGAACCAGTGTTAGCATGATGGCTTTGGGGACCATGTCAATCATTGTTCGCTTGACAATGTTGTAATATGAGTTGATCAGGAGTTCTACGGGCGGAGGGTTAGCTGACGGAATACATAGAACGATGTTAGATGCTGAACATACTTATCACCTCAACCTCAGTGTTTTCTCGCTCAGACAAGGTTCCAGAAGCTTTCAGAATTGGCGGAGGGGCTTCCATTGCAGCCATCTTCTTCTTACTATTCTTTGAAGAGAAGAAGCTGCCGAAAAAGCCTGGGTTGGAGTCTCCTAGATCCATACTGGGACTTGCCGATCGCTGCGGTAGAGTAGCTGAAGGGGGAAGGGGCTTTCCGGTCTTTGGGTCAACTTGCGTTGGTTTAGAAGCGTTCTGTCGCTCGTTGATAATTGCCATCGCCTGTATGTAAAAAATTAGTATACCTTGTCACGGATATGGAGCACGGATAAAAACTCACCCTGTGTCCGGTTATGAAGTCGGGATGACCGGTGTTGATGTAGCAAGCCTCCATAGAAACAAGATCCTTAACAAGCTTATTTGTTGGTTCCATGACGTTCTTGAAAAAGGCTATTACGACCCCATGGAATCGTTCCTTCAGCTGTGGATACCTCCTGAAAGGCTGCTTGTTCAAAAGCTGGGCAAGAATTCGGACGAGTTCATCGTAGACCAGGGAAACACATTTCAAGCTGGGTTCTTCGAGCCTCTTAATCTGCTGCTTAACAATGGACTCAAATGCACCTGTTCCTACGAACAAAGCAGGTGAGGGACCGGAGGAGTTGTACAGCATTGTCCTGATATCGATATCCTTGACTACATCAAAAGGATCGATGGCCTTGACGCCGTTCGAGTAGAGTTCATGGAAAACGAAACTGATACGTGCACCTCCGGAAAGTTCAACAGACGAGAGTTCTTGGTTGTTACCGTCCAGGATTGTTCGATACTCATTGCTAAATTCTGTGATGATATTTAGAATGATATTGGCGCTGTTTCCAAGCATGGAGTCACCAAGCTGATTCAGTTCGGCGGTGTATTTCTGAAGAGAGGATGCAATACGGGCTTTGATATCGGGAAGAGTTTGTTTAATATGCATCATGAGTATCTGTATCGAGTGAAAATGGTTAGTGGTAGGCTGAAGCTAATCCGATATTCACAGTTGTACGTACCACATTGAGCTTCCTGGCCAGGTATGGCGTTCCGCAGTAGGCGGATTTCGAAGAGTAGGTAGCATGGTTTTCAAAGAAGTTCTTCTCGTGCTCAAGGGCATATGAAATCGTCCGTTTATTCTCAATATCTCGCTGTCCTCGATTCACAACTGGCACGTAACCGAGTCGAAGTGGAATAACTCTACCAGCGAGAATATCCACAACGTCCGTTCCGGCATCCATAAGATCGACCTTGGTCAAGACTCCAATTGTCCTCTGGCCCTCTGGGTCGACTTCTCGAGCGAGCTTCAAACCATCTGAGTTGGCCAGATCCTGGTTCGCAGCTGTGACTGCGAGGATAATCGCATTAGATTTGCTGATTTGCTTCAGCACCATTTCTCTTATCTGCTTCTCGATATCCTTTGGCTGATCTCCCACCGGCACCTTTGTGAGTCCGGGCAGATCGACGAGCGTGAGAGTGAGGACATTTGGAGAGTAGATTCTCAAGTTGATAGGGGCGGGGGAGATTCCGGCATTGCGGCCGGTCTTTGCATCTGTCTCACGGACGATCTCTTCTCTGATTTTGTTGAAGTCATGGAACTTTTGGCCGGGGATGTGAAGAAACTCGCCATACTCGTCGACGTTGGCCTCGCTATCCGTGGTATCTAGCTTATCTTCCTCCTTGACACCGTTTGATTGCTTCTCGGCGCGGGGCTTGTTGATAAGTTGGAGGACAAGCGGCCGTCGGGTTACAATGCCAGACCCTCGAGGTAAGCTGTTATGTTTCCCATATTAACCGTCGAGTCCTTTTCTGATAAGGCCCTAACCAGTGCCTCAAAAAAAAAAAAAGAGCAGTATCCAAACTCACAAGTCTCTTCCAACTATATTTTCTAACACGGAACTCTTTCCACTAGATTGCGATCCCACCACGACTATCTGCGGTAAATCTATTGGGTTTTGTGCCTGTGAAATGTGCGCCGTATGTCAGGTCTCTTTCCCGGATAAGCGTATATGTTATAGGGGCGGAAAGGAAACAGCATACTCCAACGGTCGTAAAGACATCTTGCAGCTTATTGACAAGAGAGATAAGACCGGGGTCGTTGACGTTTATCCTACATCCAGGCAAGTTCCCTGCATTAGCATCATGGTTGATCGTTTTTGGCCTGGTTGGGCCATCCCGTACGAAGGGGAGAAACTCACGAATAGCCAGCTTGGGCCGCCATGGTCTGGCGATATAGTGTGCAGTCGAGCTGAAGGAGATACAGGCGAAGAAGGGCGGAAGGTAAGGAGGTTTCACTTGGAGTGTTTCTGGCGATTTAAGCAGGGCCTTTTTTGCAGATATAGCTTTTCTTCTCTCTTCTCTGTGTATGGTTTTGGGCGTTGAAAAGATAACAAGTTGATGCCAGAGAGTTTGTTCACGTGCAGCTGACCCTCGTCACACGCAAGAGAGACGAAGGCGATGAAGACGGCGATGATGGAACGGGCAAACAGTCTTCAAGAGATATTACGAAAAGAAAAGGAGTACCAAAGCATGAAGTGACTAGGGAAAAGAAAAGAGAAGGGAGGAAAAGGGGCCCTTATAAAGTTGTTGATATTGAATCAAAATGCTTCTGCCTTACACTTGTTCTACGCATACCAAGGGGGCGCCTCACCGACTGTACAGGAACTTAAACAGTCTATTAACTCGACGGACAGGATAGATTAATATGATAAATGGCTTTCACCTTGGTCCTGTAGGCCAGTTGATGGGTGAATAAAACATCTGTACGGACAAAAAAAAAGATAAACCGAAATATTTACTCATCCGACACCGAGGCGAACTTTTCAGACATGTCCTGGAGGATTTTCTCGTACTATAAAGGGCGATGTTAGCAACTATCATTGGAGTGGTGTGTATGGATGGACATACCTTTGCGGTGACTTCCTTCTCGTCGTCGGGGACCTCGAACTTCATGTTTCGAAGGGCAGTCTGGATTGCGCTTGTTGCCTCTCGGACCTTTGCCCAGCTCTGGCCTTGGGCGATGGCCTTCTGGCTCTCGTCGTAGTAGGAGACGAAAGCCTTCATCATGTACTCCGTCTTCCACAGAGGGCAGAACTGGTCGTAGTCGGAGTATCCGTTCTGCTGCAAAAAGTCTTCTTTGAGCAGGGTGGCCACGTCCAGCGTGATCTTGTCCGCGTCACCGAGAGCAGACTTTCCAACGAGCTGGACGACCTGATCCAGTTCCTCGGAGTTACTGAGCAGCTCCTTGATCTTGTCACGGAGCCGTGGGAACTCGGGGTGCTCCTTGGTATAGTACTTGTCGAGGATGCCGGTGTATTTACTGTAGGATATGGAAGTGTTAATCGACGGGAAATGTTTTCTCTGAGCGAGCTTCTTGTCGAGACCCCAGAAAACCTGGACGATGTTGAGTGTACTTGAGGTGACGGGGTCAGCAAAGTCACCACCAGGCGGACTGACGGCTCCGACGATGCTGACACTTCCTTTTCGCTCGGGGCTGCCCAGAGCGATGGTCTGACCGGCACGCTCGTAGAAAGAAGCAAGTTTGGCACCAAGGTAGGCAGGGAAACCCTGATCGGCAGGCATCTCTCCTAGACGACCGGAGATTTCACGGAGAGCTTCTGCCCAGCGGGAACTGGAGTCCGCCATCATGGCAACGTGTTTACCCTGGTCTCGGAAGTACTCTGCAACGGTGATACCAGTGTAGATAGAGGCTTCACGGGCGGCGACGGGCATGTTGGAGGTGTTGGCGATCAAGCAGGTACGCTTCATGATGGGCTCTTTGCGTCCATCGATGGTAATTGTAAGCTGTTCAAGGTGTGTCAGTAGACTGCTGTAGTAAAGATCGTGATTAATGTATTTACCTCTGGGAAATCCATCAAGACTTCAGCCATCTCATTACCACGTTCACCACATCCGACGTAAACGATGATATCACTGTTGGAGAATTTTGACACACTCTGACTGATAACAGTCTTTCCACAACCAAAAGCACCAGGGATACAGATGGTACCGCCCTGGACACCGGGGAAGAGAGAATCCAAGACTCGCTGGCCGACAATGAATGGAGAATCGGAGGCCAGCTTCTCGTTGACCGGACGGGGAACACGCACTGGCCATACGTGCATCATGCTGTACTCGGTCTTCTTTCCATTGAACTCGACTTCCAACAGCTTCTCTTCGACGGTAAAGCTGCCTGGGCCGGAGATGCGTGTGATGGTTCCGCGGGCTCTTGGGGGTAGGAGGATCTTGTGGTCGTGAAGAAGACTATTTTCGAAGACGGTACCCCAGACGTCACCGCCGGTGATGTGGTCACCGACCTTTAGCCCAGCCGGCTTAAAGTCCCATTTCTTCTTGCGGTCGAGGGCAGGCAGGGCCACGCCACGCGGGATGTAGATGCTCTCCGAGGCCTCAGAGATAGTCTTGAGAGGACGCTGGATTCCGTCGTAGATGGTTTCCATCAGACCAGGCCCCAGCTCGACGGACAAGGGCTTGCCGGTTCTGATAACAGGATCACCGACGGTGACACCCGCTGTAAACATGTTAGACGGCGTGTTTCTTCAAATAATGCTGTTATATAGAAGCAATTGCGTACCTGTCTCCTCGTAGACCTGGATGGTGGCTTGGTCTCCAGAAATACGGATGACTTCTCCAACGATATTGTCATTTCCAACATGGCACTGCGACAGAAGCAATCAGCATTTCCCCCCTCCATCAGCTCAGTTGTAGCAAAAAAGGAGCAGCCATCAACCCACCATCTCGTACATGGCACATCCTATCATGTTCTCTGCCACAATGACAGGACCAGAGATGGAGAAGACGACTCCCTTCTGCTCATCCCCAGCCTCCGCCGGTTTCGAGTTCTTGGGAGCCATGACTGGCGGCGACCTCGTCTCGATATGTGAAGAAGACAATGACGATATGCTCTCGATATCGGAGCTGTCGACGCTGTAGCTGTCCTCGGTGTCAGGATCGTTACTGATGTTACTGTCGTTGTTCGTAGAAGTGGTGATGTCGATGTCGATGTTGGTGTCGAAGCTGTCTGGTGGAGTTCGATCTTCTTGGTGCTGCTTTAGTAGGGCGCTGCAGGCATCAACGATGGAGACGGAGGCGCCCTTTTTGCGATGGACCAAGTCGAGCAGAGAAGGCTGCGGTCTCAGAGACGGTCGTCCCAGTCCTAGTATCATACAGCTTGCTTCTTCGTCTTTTTTCTTCTAATACTATACAGAGGTCTGAACCGTGTGATAACTAGGTACTGTCTAATCCTCACCGTCAACTACTATGTAAGGCGATTAAGCTACCTGTCTAGTCAACACAGCTGCCAAGATGGACTGATTTTGAGATACAACCATCCTTCAAGCCGATCATCTTTGTCTTACTCTCTTTTCTCTATCGTGAATAGTAGATAGATGGCTGTGTAGTGCTTCCTGGGGTTCAATTCTTCGGGGCCCAGCTCTCTAGGTCCTTTTATCGCCCCATAACATACCACATGAAGCTAGATGAATAGCTAGTTGATCTGATAGTCCGCAAGGAACGATCATCTGATGGTCCAGTCTGACCAGCCATGGCTTGTCAAAGAGCTGACTTGACATCTGGAAAGTAGGCATATTCAGGTTTTTTCGTGCAAGTTGACAAGCGTACCATGTGGGAGGCTATATCTCTCTCTCCCCTCTGCCGTAGGTCCTGTCCCTGTTCGGCCCGTCAAGCTCTGCCACGCCAGTACATGTATGTATCCCAAGCTGCAGCAACTCTCTCTCTCCCTTTATCGTACATATTGAATCGGAAGCCCGACGGCCATGATAGGCGGCACCTCGCCAATCACATGTGCTGCAAATTAGCATGGATAAGGAGGTCCAAGGGACTGAACAAGTCACTCTCCGCCGAAAAACCTGTGCAAGGGTACATGGATAAGTGCTGATAAACAGACTTCACCCACTCGCAACCGGCGCCAGACGTAAATATTCTTGTCAGATAAATATATGTGGAGGTACCTTACGCATGACGGACATGCTGGCTGGTGAACTGGAACTAGACTTTTTCTGACTGGGGAATCTCGCTTTTCCTGCTTCTGCTCCCTCTTAGCCAGCAAGAGAGAAAGTCGTGGCAGTCACCTTGGGCATCGAATAGATCCCCAAGGCTGCTTCTGTCGCTTCTGTCGCTGCTTGCTGTTTGTTTTATGGGACTTTGGGTAGAAGTTGCGGCTGGTAGTCCAAGTCAGTAAGCAAGCCGAGAAAACAGCATGGAATCGAGATAGAACTTATAGAAGCTACTCTCTGTATATATTTTTTGTCTTTTAGTATTTTCTACAGTCGAGATGTAGGGAGGTAAAGAAACCTGCAGGGCGTTGTGGCTGATCGGTTTTTTTTTCTTCGTTGTTGTTGAAGCTTGACCGTCAGATGCATCTTAAATATTGGATTTCGCTCCCTTTTTTCTCTTTCTACAAGTTCAGCTCCTTCAACCTCGCTGCCCACGACAGCGTAGACGTTATATAAGACATTTTATCAGCTGGAGATATCTTCTTCTCACGCTCTCTGCTTGTGCTTTCTCACCGGTTGCCACCGTCTTTGTCACTCCAGATCAACGCCTCATCTTGGCTATTCACTTATAATAACCATCTACAGCTCAGTACGTTTCTTCCTCTCTTTTAAACCGCTGTGAAACTCTTGAGTCGACGGTGAGGGCGTTTCTAACCTCTGTTCTTCTATCATTTTACTCCTATAGCTCCCTCGATAAAACCGTCAGAGAGATATCTCTAGAACCTCAGTTGTACTGTCCTGGACCTGGTCTCCAAGGCATTATATATCCATCTCTTCAGCTCTCTCTCTGACGATAACGGCCTAACTCAGCTGGTTCTTTATTGAACCAGACTGAAGGCCTCAGACGCTGCCTTCGACCTGGCAGACGAACTTCCTTCACATACACCTGTCTCAGCTGGACCCGGCCTCTCTGATCCCTTATCGAGCTCCGAGTGAGTTCTAAAACCTGACCAAACCACCACCAAAAAACCACTCGTTCTTGACCTGTTGCTAATCCTTAGGGATAGCGGCAACCAAAGGACAGAAACCGTTCAGCACAGCCAATCTTCTCTGGGACGACTTGATCAACCTTCCCAGCAGACAACGAGCGCACCTACAGAGGCCGGGCCACGCCGTAGTCGCCGTCGCCGCCGTCAAGACCTATCCCCTGATCAGCCAGAGAGTCCTGAGTCGAGACAGGTGAATACTGCTGGTGGAGCTGTTGAAGTTGGGCTCGAGACTGCTGCAGCTGGGCCTCAGAGAGACGACGAATCGCCACCCAACAAACGACGAAAATATACTCTAGACGATATGAGACCTGACGGTGGACCATCCCCTTCAAATTCAAACGGTGTTGCGTCTGTGTCGAACGGTGCTTCGAGTTCCATTCATAAGCAGCCCTTCTCAAACTCCCCCGTGGGGAAACAATCACAAGCCGGATACCAGGATGCATCTATAGCTAACGGATCTCTACCGCCAACATACCGCGGCCACGACCGGGAGGAAGTGACGAGGATATTAATACAGAGTCTATACGAGCTGGGCTATCATCAAGCTGCTTCCACGTTGACTGCTGAGAGCAGATATGAACTAGAGAGCCCTGGTGTAGCTGCTTTCAGAGCCGCCATATTAGATGGAAACTGGAACGAGGCGGAGAGAATACTACTAAGTTCCTTTTGTCCCGATGGGGATGCAGGCGAGGTAGACGGAGTGACTGGCAAACAGCTTTCGAAGCGAGACGGGCTGGTTCTGGCAAGCGGTGCCAACGAGAATGAGATGCTATTTTGTATAAGACAGCAAAAGTTCCTTGAGTTGCTCGATCGAAGAGACCTGGCAACCGCTCTGGTGGTCCTACGTCAAGAATTGACACCGTTAAATCATGACATAACACAACTCCACGCTCTTTCGAGGTTTGTTTTTTTTTTTTTTTTTTTTTTTCCCCTTCCACAGGCAGCTCACCTTGCACAGAATGTTTGCTAACCGTCTCTTCTAGTCTCCTAATGTCTACACCGGAGAATCTGCGAGCTCGAGCCGGTTGGGGTCGCTCTATTAGTGAATCTAGACAGGCTCTTCTATCTGAGCTCACTAGTATGTGTATCCGAAACGTTACCAGGCTGAAGAACCAGTCTTACTAACCTCTGGTTTAGGGTCTATCTCTCCTTCAGTCATGATACCCGATCATCGTCTGGCAGTGCTTCTAGATCAAGTAAAGCATACCCAAATAAATAACTGTCTATATCATAACACAGCACAATCGCCATCCTTGTACTCGGACCACTTGTGTGATAAAAGTGACTTCCCTCTTCGAACTGCCTTCGAGCTCAGTCACCACACCAACGAGGTTTGGTATTTGGAGTTCTCCCATGACGGGACAAAGCTTGCAACCACAAGCCGTGACTGCACCGTACTAATATATGACTCTACGACCTTTGAAATAATACATCGATTGACAGAGCACAGTGAGCCCGTCGCGTATGCTACATGGAGTCCAGACGATACCAAGTTAATCACTTGTTCTCAAGACTTCAAGGCAAAAATGTGGAATGTCCAGGTATGTCACTAACCTCCTTATTTAGCTTCCTTCATATACTTAGTTAAAAACAATCATAGACTGGCACCTGCATCTTAACAATAAACCATCACCATGCGCCAATCACTTCCGCTTCATGGGCACCAGATGGAGAATCCTTCGTCACAGGCTCTCTCGATGGCCAATCGCAGCTCTGTCATTGGAGTGTTCGCGGTGAACCCTTATATACCTGGCCCGGCCAATACCGAGTTCGTGATTGTGCGATAACTCCCGACGGCAAACGATTGATAGCAATATCCTTGCAGAAGAGGATATACGTTTACAACTTTATCACTCACGAAGAGGAATACAGCGTACTCTTAAAACTCGATCTCACATGTCTTAGCATCAGTGCTGACTCGCGGTTCATGCTCGTCAACATGTCCGAAAACGAAGTACAGCTACTAGATATCGAAACAGCAGAGGTTGTTCGGAGGTTTTTGGGTCAGCAGCAAGGCAATTTCCTTATTCGTAGCGCCTTTGGTGGAGCTGCTGAGAATTTTGTTGTCAGCGGTAGTGAGGGTATGTCTTATTTATTCTTGCCATTCTAGAACGACTTTACTAATGATCATTCTGGCAGATGCAAAAATATACATATGGCACAAAGAGAACAGCCAGCTTGTTGAAGCCCTTGAAGGCCATGTTTCTGGCTGCGTTAATGCGGTGGCCTGGAATCCTACAGACCCAGGGATGTTTGCATCTGCTGGAGATGATCGCAAAGTTCGGGTGTAAGTACATGCCAGAGCTATCTATCTAACGCTCCGTACCCTTGTTCACTCACTAATTATATTTACAGATGGATGAAGCAGCCTTCACTTGGCACAGCCTCCGGTAACAAATCCCGGAGGTCAATTAGAAGCAATCCATCCTCGAGCGCTGCATCTCTCAAACGGGTCAGCTAGAAATATCCCGGCCAAAACCCATAGAAGGTCAGAAATATTAACATCCGATTACATATTCATTACTTATGGAGTTTACTGGTTTTCCCTTATCATTCATATCCCTGTTACCCTTTTCACCTTTTTGAAAGTCGCCGCACCCCGGTTCACCACTTACAAGTATCTTGCATTATCAAGGGGTTATTATGCGTTTGGATCCTATTCACGACCACTCATTCGTTTGATCTGCTTTATATTTCCATTTTTGTTCTACCCGATAATCTGCTCATGGACGGGGTAGGGATGGATTGGTTGGAGGTTGGTGTGGTATCTCGAGGGGGAGGTTGACAATGCAGCGATTTTTTCTCATGGCTCTTTTTTCATCAGGTCTAGTAACCGGGGCTGTTTACCCATATATATCGTCTCTCGGCTTTGCTTTGCTTTCTCCCTCTCTTTTTGGCGTATTCTGCATAATACATCTCTTTCTTTCCTTTTGCAAGAAATTATTATGCTTTGATACTGGTTAAATATATACTACCAACCGACCACTTGAATTATCCATTGTGAACTGTCTGTTTCATTTCCGTAGGCAGCCAATCTTCCCTTAGAAGCTGACAGATGTTGATAATACAAGAGCCACTTTTTACATGGCGACAAAGTGTTACTTTAGCTTGTAGTGAAGGTATTGTTGGTTTTTGGCATCAATAGCCACCAAGGTTGGAAATTTGTACATTTTGCGGCCGAACGAACGTCGCGCTTAAATTAGAAAAGAATAAATTATGAAAGTGAGCAATCCTAAAAGTAGCCGAAGACAAGGTTAGCTACGATGTGGAAGAAAAATAGGTAGTGGATGGTTGTTGAGGGCCACGCACTTGTTTCGATAGTATCCCCTATTCCTCCACGAGTGCTCTTTCGAGACATGTCCCTCTTTACGCCGTGCGAGGTAAGAATATTTCTGGACGGTATTGAACCACAGGTCCGCGAAATCCGTTGTGCGCAAATGCATGCTATGTATGAACCGAAAATCATAGTTGCCATTTATCCAGGCACATTTCGACTCTGGCTGCGCCAAGTCAGGGCCCTAGCAGATAAGCCACAGATAAATTAAGCAAGCAGATCAGCAACTATTTGAGAAAGTTAGCAGAGACGTTGTTAAATCAAAGCAGCCATAACAAGTAGAGGGAATGACATACCATTCATAGGCATCTCATCAATCTGAGTTGAGTAGTAAAGTTCAATATCTCTCAGGATTCGAACATCTTCGCTAGTCACGAAGTTGATGGCAACACCTTTGCGGCCAAATCGTCCACTTCGACCAATTCTGTGAATGTAGTTCTCACGATTGCTTGGTAGATCGTAGTTAATGACTAGAGAAACTTGCTGAACGTCGATACCACGAGCCCATACATCGGTAGAGATTAGAACACGAGAGTTTCCCTGTCTGAAATCCTGCATAATGCTGTCTCGCTCCTTCTGAGGCATTTCACCATGCATACTGGATACCGTGAAGTTGGCTTCTCTCATCTTATCAGTCAACCAGTCGACCTTGCGCCTTGTGTTGCAGAAAATAACGGCCTGTGTGATGGTCAGGGTATCATAAAGATCGCAAAGTGTATCGAATTTCCATTCCTCTTTCTCCACAGCAATAAAGTATTGTTTTAATCCTTCAAGTGTCAACTCATCACGTTTGACAAGGATACGAACTGGATCTGTCATGAACTTGGTTGTCATGTCAAGAACATCGTAGGGTAGAGTGGCAGAGACCACAACAACTTGGGTGGCTGGGGGTAGATAACGGTAAACATCGTAGATTTGTTCCCGGAACCCGCGGTTAAGGAGCTCATCAGCCTCGTCAAGGACAAGCATCTTAATGTTGCGGGTACGCAGGTGACGGCGTCGGATCATGTCTGCAACTCGGCCAGGGGTTCCGGAGACGACGTGTTGTCCATGCTCTAGCTTTCGAATATCTTCACCAACATTTGTGCCTCCAATACACGCATGGCACTGTACGTTCATATAATCTCCTAAAGCCATAACAACGGATTGAATCTGCGTTGCGAGTTCTCGTGTGGGAGAGAGGACAAGGGCTGCATTGCGCTCAATCAGATCATGAAACAATTTACCGTCACTGGAATATCTGGAAACATACCCTGTGATTCGCGAAGAACAGTATCTATGACTTGAAGGATACTGATAGAGAAAGTAGCTGTCTTTCCCGTTCCCGATTGTGCTTGAGCGATGGTATCGCGTCCTTTGCAAATCTGGACAATCGCGCGAGACTGAACAGCCGATGGTGATTCGTATCCGTACGCATATATTCCGCGCAAAAGATTCTCCTTCAAATGCATATCATCAAAAGTTGGCGCGACAGTCACCTCTTTCGAGGTCGAGAACTCCATCCGCTCTACAGCATCCTATTAGCGACGTGACCCAGGGCAAAACCGGAGTAAAAGGAAGACTTACCATCAGCCTGTCTGTCTATACCGTCCGCCATATTTAATGAGGTCCGCAACGTAGGGCTCCTTTGGATATATTTTTTTGGAGGTAGATCTAGGTAGAAACAACTGCTCAGCTGGATTCTCTCATTGAATGCGACAAGAATTTGAGCTTGAAATCTTTTCCCTTAAGTGGTCACGTGAATCTCTTCTAGCTGAAGCTTCCAAAGCCCGAATTTTTATTGATGGGCGAAAAGGATTGACAGATGCGAAGCACGCTGAGAAAAGACCCAAGGAACGCGACAAGACGATATTCTTTTTACTCTGCCGCAGTGTTTGGTTATCGTGTAAGCCTAGTCGAACGCCGATATGTTACTGGAAGATCAGAGATTTATTCACGAAGACCTAGAGAGGCTTGAGCAAGGAATCACTGACCGCGTTGCTGAAGAACCTCGTAATGTACGTTATAACCAGTCAATTAGGAAGAATGTTAGAGACCGTTTGCTGATTATAGGAACGATGATGAACAGACCCGAGAACGACTTGTTCGTGACCATCAAGTCGCTGGCTTTCTCACTCGCATTCAAGAACAGTCCCAACGATTGCTCGATATATATCAAGATGCAAACGGACTTCGCGCCAAAGAGATTCAGTCACTGTCCGTCGGTGACCCGATGGAAGAGTTCTATAAGCATTTGGAAGAGATAAAGGATTTCCACCGCCGGTACCCAAATGAACCCGTTGAAAACCTCGAAAAGGCATACAGGCAGGGCTCTGGCGAAAACGATACCGCAATACAGGATATAGAGAATATGTTCACTGGAGAGGAATCGCTTGGCCAGTTCTTCGACCTCACAAAACTTCATGAACTTTACCTGAATTTACCGGGGGTGAAGAGATTGACCTATCTACAATACCTGGACTTATTCGACGTATTTACTCAGCCAGAGCTACCTGTGAAGAGGGCCAACAAACTCACAGATCAGTACTTCAACTATGTCGGCGAACTTGCTGCATATTTGGAGAGTTTTATCAAACGATCTAACCCACTGGAACCACTCGATGAGCTTTTTGCAAGCTTGGATACCGAATTTGCAGAGCTCTGGGAAGCGAAGAAGTTACCCGGCTGGAACGAAGAGTCGCAAAGCAAGAACGGTACCGGGCCAAAGACAGAAGGCTCTGGGGAAGGAATATGGTGCCCCGATTGCGAGAAGGAATTCACAAACGAAAACGTTTATAAGAACCACTTGAAGGGTAAAAAACATATACGAGCCGCTGAAGCAAAGCGAGGGGACGCCAACCCAGAATCGCAGCAACCGAAGGCTGGAGACAACAAGGATGCTATACTTCGTGGTCTTAAAGAGCGTGCAGTCGCAGAGCGTGAACATCGCATTACATCCTTAACGAAAGCCCTCAAAGACGAACGGCAAGCCACTCGTGTCAATGTCGAGAGAAAGCAAGGCATGACAGAGCGTGAACGTCAGATGGAACTCGACGCGCTTTTCGCCGATACTGGTGATAGCCGTACTGGTCCGCGTAGAGACTCTGATTCCGAGAGTGACAGCGACGACAAAGTTTACAACCCCTTGAAACTGCCACTAGCATGGGATGGAAAGCCTATACCTTACTGGCTTTACAAGCTACACGGCCTTGGGGTGGAATTCCCTTGCGAAATATGTGGAAATTTCGTTTACATGGGCCGTCGTGCTTTTGATAAGCACTTTTCAGAGGCTCGACATATCTACGGTTTGAGGTGTCTTGGCATTACGCAGCAAACGAGTCTGTTCAGAGAAATCGTCAAAATTGATGAGGCACTGCGACTGTGGGAGTCACTTGAAAAGGAACGAAAACATGAGCGGGATATCAAAGAGAATGTGGTTCAGATGGAAGATGCTGAAGGCAATGTTATGCCTGAACGCATCTACCTTGAGTAAGTCTTCCTCCTATTTTACTAGTGTCATTTGCAACGTTGCTAATAATGAATAAATAGCTTGCAAAAGCAAGGCATCTTGTGAGCGTATCTGTGTATATTTTGGTCACAATGTCTTTCTTTGGCTATGGAAGTCACTGAGGGCATAAGGTTACAGCTCAGTGTCTTTCAATAGGCCTACTTCGCCTCGGCCGGCAACAACCTAGTGGCAACGCCCTACAGGGCATCATCAGCAGTGTATGCTTGGTACATGGAACCTACAACGTGCAACACGTTTATTACGCGGAAGAAAGTATAGAATTAATGGGGCCTGTGTAGGTAGACTGGTGCTAGATACAGAAGTTATGTTTAGCTTACTAACAAATACAGTCAATATTAGGCTCCCCAGCTTCTATAACCAGCACTCTAGATTTTAATACACGTTGACTGCAGAATATGAAGGTGACATTTACTATTCCCCGAAACTGGCTGTTAAAGATAGAACTTTCAGTCGCTGGCAGCTTGCAATTTCCTTTCCAGAACATAAAACAGACATGTACTTGAATCCAATTTGATTAAACATCAAAAATTGACGAAAACATGAGCCCGAAAGCAAAATACCCATAGAAAACAATTGGACATGGGGATCCTACCACCTAATAGTATTCAGGAGGGGGCCTAGCGTTTCCTGCACCTCCGTGCGTATTCACGTCTCGTTCGCTGTGCGGTAGCCCTTCCCTTTCATTTCCGTGTGAGTGTACCTCTCGCTCGCTGTGTGGTAACCCTTCCCTTTCCCTTGTACTATGGCTTAAATCTCCACCATGCATTTCTCTTTCACCTTGTCTCATGGTATGTTGATTCTCTGCAACACCTTCTGGGTCGTGCATTGCCCGGTCAACGACAGCACCCGCCTTACCACGGATTTTCTCACCCATTCCCTATGTTATCACATTCTCAGCCTTCATACCTCAGCTTCTCTTAGGATGGGTTTGACTCACACGAATACCCGCTGCTGCAGACTTGACTCCATGTCCCATACCCTGAGCTGACTCTCTTGTAGCACCGCCAGCCCTTGTCGGGTCGGTAGCTCCAGCTCCAGCTGTACCAGCTTTGCTATCTCGGCCGGTCTGCTTCAGACCACCTGTGAACCCTCCGGATGTTTCAGAAGCCATAATGATATAAAGAATTCAAAATGCTCAAGTTAACTGAGATTGCTCGATAGTATATCTGGCATATCGACTCTAAGCATGCCATGTCCGAACTTCAGCTCATATATATATTGCATTGTTAAACGGTTAGAATTTGATGACGTCACGAAACCTGATCCCAATTCTGGGAAATACAAGTATTTTTTTTTTTTTTTTTTTTTTTTGCTTTGGCCAAAGGAAGAAATACTCTAAATCTATCCATTCCTTGCGCGTGTCAAGTTATTCTGATCTGCTACGTATTTCTGCCTTGTTGCGGCTTCACTTTTTGATGTCATCGAAATTCCTTGGCAAAACGGTTGCGGAGTGTCACGTGCTTTGGCGCCTAGCACGTGTTTTAACGCTCGCTTAAGTCGCGACTTTTTCGCTTATTCAACGTTGTCTTCATCTTCATAATATCGATCAGCGAGAGTTGCTGCAAAACCCGGTATATATACACATACATACTATATGTTAACTGATTCCTATACTTGCCCTTCTCCATCTTAGATATATGCTCTACATTCAAACTTGATCACTGGCTTCTCGATTGTAATAGCTGGTTGCCTGCATAATGCAGCTGTGTGAGGTACTCCAAGGGTCACGTTATTGGGTTGGATATGGGGTTTAATTTTTCTTATATATGCGACCTCCTTTCGAGCCTGGATGCGAACCGCATTATAAAGGCTACGACTACAGGTAGAAGCAAGGACCCCGATGTCACTACAGTTACAGCTTGGTTTCGTCTTCACGAGCAGAGAATACATGGCGGTGATACCGACTATTTGGCCCTACTCTCTTGTCTTTTTCCAGAATTACGGCCAGATCGCGTTTATGGCTTCAAGGAACCGTCCCTAGTTAAAATTATAGGGCGTTGTTTGTTGCTTGGAACCTCTCGATGGCAGGAGCTTGAATGCTGGAAGGCTCCGGGGCGCGGAGATCTTGGTGAATGTGTTGAAAGGGTGATGGGTGACGCTGAGAATGAATTATTTCCTTGTCTGCCTGTTACTGTGGAGGAAATAGATGCTGCATTGAATAAAATTGCTGCCAAATGCCGCTTCTCTGCTCCGGATGTGCGCCGCCAACGTACCGCCGTTCAGGTGGATGAGGCTTTAAACCCAATTTTCCGCCGATTGAATAGCCGTGATGCAAAATGGTTTACAAGGCTACTTCTTAGGGAATATACTCCGGTCGTTATCCCGCAGCGATTAGCCCTGCGGAAATTTCACTTCATGCTTCCGGCCTTTCTTTCAGTACAAAGCACTCTAAAGGGAGCTTTGGAGGCAATGGATCGTGGTCCAGTCAAGAAGTTTCCATCCTGTCCTGATGCTGAATACGCTCGGACACTTATGGAGCTTTCAATTCCTCACCTTGCCCCCCAAATTGGGATAAAAGTTGGGAGACCGGAATATTATAAGGCAAGGAATCTCAGGCATTGCTGCAGGATGGCGGATAAACGACTGATGAGCATTGAAAGGAAATATGACGGAGAGTATTGCCAGATACATATTGATCTGGAAAATGGGCCGCAGTATATCCGTATTTTCTCCAAGAGTGGCAAAGACTCAACGGTGGATAGAAAAGGTATTCACGAGGCTATTAGAGACTCGCTAAGAATCCGCAGGCCTGGCTGCCGGTTCTCCAAACGATGCATATTAGAAGGTGAACTGTTAGTATGGAGCGACATTAAGCATGACATTCTTCCGTTTCATCACTTACGGAAACATATTATGAGGGCAGGAGCTTTTATTGGCACCGAAAATGATTCTCCGTGAGCACATATCCTCCCCTCTTTTTATATCGCAATTTTGCTCATTCTACCCAGACCAGATCCTCGGGAACATTTATATATCGTATTCTTTGACTTATTACTTTTGGACGATATTGTCGCATTATCAAAGCCTTACCGAGAAAGAAGAGCGCTCCTCACTGAGGTGGTAAATCCAATACATGGGCTTACTGGTATTACCTCGCAATTTAACGTAGATTTCTCTATGTCCGATGCATATGAACAGTTGAAAGAGAACTTTGCCCTAGTCTCAGCCCAGAAATGGGAAGGGCTTGTTTTAAAGGGGGCGGATGAACCATACTTTCGAACCTTCTCTCAAGATACTCGTGAATTTTCTTGTTGCTGGATGAAGTTCAAGAAGGAGTCTATTCCCGGCCTAGGAGACACTGCCGATTTTGCCCTGATAGGTGGAAGATACGATTCTCGGGATGCTGTTTCTCTTGACCATATCAAAGGGCTATCTTGGACTTCTTTCTTTATTGGTTGCCTAGATGATGATTTCGGATCTCTTTCGCCAAAACCAGTCTTCCGTGTTGTTGATATCCTGGACAAACAAAACATCAGCACCAATTTAATGCAAACTCTCAACCAATTAGGGCAATTCCAAGCGTGTGATGCTGATTCCGACGATGTTCCATTTTCTTTGCGAGTTGACCAAGTTCGATTGCCGGAAATCCAAACCACGTTCAGGGTTCCATTTATCGTAGAAATGACTGGTTTTGGCTTTGATAAACCCCAAGGTGCTCGATATTATTCCCTTCGGTTTCCAAGAGTAGTGAAAATCCACTTTGATAGGGAATATGAGGCTGCCACCTCATTCAGAGACTTACAAGAACTCGCACGCGTTGCTAACTCCGTTCCTGTGGAAGAACTGTCGCAGGAGGTTGCAGGGTTAGCTGAGAAACTCGACCCGATTGAAAAGAAACCCCAATATATTATTGATTATTCCGAGAATTCGGCTACCACTGTGACAACATCAAGTGCTGCCACCTCATCACAACATTTCCCGGCTGTAAATGATCCATTTGATCTTTGTGGACCAAACCAAATGGCTGCGACACAATCGACTTATCATGCCTCTGGACAGAAGCACATTTCTATTTTCCCAGATGCAACAGAAACCCCTGATATTTTATCCAATGAAAAAGGATCATCTAATCGACACTTAGCCATTATAGCTAACCTAGCGGAGAATAGACAAGCAGCATCTCCTGTAAATGAGTGTTCTTACGGTGATACGGATGTTGTCAATAAAACGTCCTCTCCACAAAACAAGGAGCCCAATGTTAGCTCCTTATCAGACCGACTTTTGCCAGACCCAACCTTCCAACGATCCCACTCCTTCCAGTCATATAATTCCCATAGCAGTGAAAAACCTTCACAGGAGCTCTTATTAAATAGATCTGCCTCAGATATATCTAGCCGCAGCTGCGGACCAAATTCCATGAAGGACTCTCCGCTTGTGAAATTTCCCGTTTTTCTGGGGTCGTCGCTATCTGATACAACTATGAGCCTACTGCGCCGTTATATACCGTCCTGCAGATCGTCAATTGCACCCTCTTCAATTTCTCGTTGGCTGACTTCACTGGTACTTACGCAAGATACCCCATGCGCATCATCCCTCTATGGTATTGTGCTTGTGGACTCAAACAGCCGTCACTCATTTAAAGTTGCAGCCGAACTGAGACAGATTAGCACAGCTCTTGCCTCATTACGGCAACACAAGAGGCTACCAGATGTAGGCAGTATTATATTTATGCACTGGAAGGTTGTTAGACGAGAGTTTGCTGCATCAAAAGCAGGTGAAGGATTGGCTGAGCGGTGGCAGAGATTTGGTAAGGATGTCGTCGATGTATGCATTAAATGGGGACCTGAAGTGGCCCCTGAATCTAGGAATCAGCCAGACCAAAGGGTGCCTGTTGGTCCCTTAGAGTTGCAAGATGAGAGGCCGCCTTATAATATACGTTGTGGTAGAGACTGGACAGAGATACTCCCTTTACTGCAAACGCAGCATGTATCAAGAGTTATCGGGCAAAGGTCTTAGAATCCTAGAGTTACAGGAGTTGGGGGTCTAATATTTACATGTTGGCATCTTTCATTGATATTCATTAATAAACTCTTTCAGGTAAATATGGTATAGAGTTATTTTAAGTATTTAATCCTTGCTTTTCTTATATCTCCTTTAAGCCTTCACGCCATCTATTGAAGCTAAGTACTATGTATGCATCTAAAGCTAAACCCATAGCCTTCATTCAAAGGCAATTCACAAAACGCCATCTCAAATACCTTAGCTACCCGGATAAAATCGTAAACTCAAGGTTGCGCGTCGAGAAACTCCCTTCTCGACCGAATATCTCTTATCAATGCCTTCGCTTCCTCCACCTCAATTCCATCTTGACATAGCTCACTAGCCAGTTGGCCCGCCCGATCAAAATTATTCCGTTTTAAAGACCATCTCGCGAGCCATAGGCGAGCCTTAGAAGTGGTTGCTGTAACCCCCGTTCCTCCTGCTTCCTCATTCCCATCATCACGATGGCTAAATGAGGAGCGTCGTGATTCGCCTAAGCCTTCTCTTTCATCGTCTTCAAGATCGGAATCGTCCTGATCTGTCAGCCCTGCTTCTTGCCGTAGAGTAAGTTCCATGTATGCGGCGGTTTCATTCTCATCCCCTAGCTTTTCATATAAAGTAGCAATTTGATGCAGTGTCTCAGGGTCAAGTATTCTTTTAGTGTTTCCAGAGTCTTTGGGATTTAAACCTCCTCCTGCACTAGAAAATGAGTTCAAGCCCGTGCCTCCGCCGTCATAATAAGATCCTGCAGCGAGCGCACGTTTAAGTGCTCGAATACTCTGCTCGATACGGCCCATCTTGGCGTAACAAGATCCAACAGCCTGCCACATCTTGGGGTCGTATGGCCGAAGGGCCGCGGCGCGCTGGTAGTAGAAAAGTGCATAAAAAGACATGTCAAGGACTTCGTAAGCTTGGCCGAGACCATACCATGCACGGTAGTCTTTGCGATTAACATCCACAGCTCGTCTATATGACTCGATGGCAGCATGCGTATTTTTCATTTCAATGTACTCATGGCCCATGAGAGTCCATGCAGATAAAAAGTTTCTGTCTAATGTTAATGCACGTCGAAAGTACATTACCGCTTTCTCGTGTTCTGATTTCAAGGAATAATAGTTTCCCACAACACAGCATGTTTCTGGCCGGAATTTATCGGTTGCAGTGGCGAGTTGAGCAATGAAAGCAAGCTGCGGCCTTGCGCCCATAACATATAAAATATTTGAATAATGATCTAGGCAGTCGAGACGATGGGGGGAGTTGATTAAAAGTTCGGAAAAGAGATGAGATGCTTCCTCAAAATCTAGAAAACATGTTAATAGATGGGTTAGTCCGACTGGGGCGTATGTTAACCGCATACCTTTTGAGTGATAGTACAGCAATGCTCGCTGGGTTTTTAAGAATGAACTTGACGGGAAAATACTTTCAAGTTCTGAGAGAATTTGGTGAGTATGTTCTGTGGCCTGGTAGAGTTCCTGGCTAGAGTACAGATGGAACACTAAAGTCATAATGTTCTGGGGCAGTTCGTCCACCACTCGCTTGAGCTAAGAATTATTATAATGGTTAGTACTGACGCTTCGGTTTGGTAGAGTGATTTTTTAAGGAAACATACGTCTTCTGTACTGGATAACAAGTCGTTCAATTCTTGCCATGCGCCCCAATGAAATGGGTAAAGGTGCACACTCCTTATCAGCCACTTCTTCGCCTCTTCTTCATTCTTAGCCTTCAGTAGTACCACTCCATAGAGGTACTCAAGCCATCCCTGCCCACTGTCTTGAAGTCCCTTTTCTTCTCGGTCAGTAAACCATCCTTCCAGCCCTTGAGCAAGCCCTGGCAACTCCCTATTCACAGTCATACCTCCATCCGCTGGTCCAAGTACCATTTCGGTTTCTTCGTCCTTACGTTTCTCTCCGGCTAGATACTTTGCGTATAGGGCGAGAAATAAAGATTTCTGGCTCAAGTTTGGAAATGGGTTTTGTGAGGTGGAGGTGTGGCTCTTTTTGTTGCCAAATAATGAGGCTGGTTCTTTGCCCTTTTGAGACTGAAGCGGTGTCTTTGCTTTCGGTGTTGATGGAGCACGCGGTGCTAACGGAATTGATGACATGGACGGAGGAAGGAAAACGGCTGCGCAACGATCGTATTCACGAGTATCAAAGTATGATTTTGCGAGGATATATTTGTGAGTTTCCCTGGCTTCCAGGGCGGCTTCTTCTGAGTCTTGCGGCCCGAGAAATGGATTTGCCATTGTAGTAGGCGAGAAGTCCATAGGTGAATTTGGTTCCGTATCCGTTCCTTCGCCTTGGTCGACGGGGGCCAATGAGTCCAGCATTTCTGCCGCCCTGTACAGATATATTAGCCCTGGCTATCGGAAATATGTGAAGCCTCTCTCTCATGCCTACCATTTTGCAGAGTGGTATAAGCATCGTTCAGAGCACTTGACAGCAGCATCTTCCAGCCTGTGCCTCAGCTCCCTGACATTATCCGCACTGAAATTCATTATCGCGCCTGATGATGGATGCCAGACGCTATAGTAGCATGACGTTACGATCTACTGGTTGCCAACGAGAAGATCTCGGATTTTAAAACCGCCTGCAGCTTAACATCGTATTAGTAGAGGCACAGCTACCGGGAAATACCACCAAGCCACGACCTTACCTAGACAATAGAGCAGTTAGAAGCCGCTCGTTTCTTGTTTATTTACAACCATTTCACATCAAACCCTCGAAATACTTTTTATAGCTTCGAGAATACAAACAGTGCAAACATAGCGGGATGCGATTGAATCTCGGAGGGATTAAATAGTTTAATCCTTTCACCTTTTGAAAACAAACCCTTCTTTTTGTCTCTCTCTACACGTTTAAGAGCATTCACAACTCTGCAATTGAGCGTCACAGCTGGTTTCTAGCCTATATCAATCTTCTTCTCGAGCTTCTGTTGAGAAATGGCTTCCAGCACCAGCCGTGAGGACTTTAACAAAGTCTTCCCCGCAATTGTTGAAGATATTAGCGAGCACTCGAAACAATATAACATTCCTGCATCGGCTCTGGAATGGCTTCAGAAGGTCAGATTTTTCTCATTATTATTCTGTCTTACGGTAGCTAACATGTATAGTAGAACTTGAACGAAAACACCCCTGGAGGGAAACTGAATCGTGGTCTCTCAGTCCCGGATACCGCTCTTGCGCTCCTGGAGAAACCCTTGAATGAGGAACAGTTCAAGCATCTTGGTCTCCTTGGATGGATGACTGAGCTCCTACAAGCATTCTTCCTCGTTTCAGACGATATAATGGACAGCTCCATCACCCGCCGTGGAGAGCCGTGCTGGTACCGCCGCCCCGGGGTTGGCATGATTGCAATCAACGACGCGTTCATGCTCGAGTCCTCTATCTACGTCCTTCTCAAGAAACACTTCCGCTCTCACCCCGCCTACATCGACCTTGTCGAACTTTTCCACGAGATCACCTTTCAAACCGAACTCGGCCAACTCTGTGATCTCATCACTGCCCCTGAAGACCACGTTGACCTAGATAACTTCAGCATGGACAAGTTCAACTTCATTGTTATCTACAAGACGGCTTATTACAGTTTCTATCTCCCTGTTGCGCTTGCCCTGCACTATCTGCAACTTGCTACCCCCAAGAACCTTCGTCAAGCCCATGATATTCTCATCCCGCTGGGCCAATACTTCCAGGCTCAAGATGACTACCTGGACGTGTTTGGAAAGCCAGAGCAGATTGGCAAGATCGGTACTGATATCCAGGATAACAAGTGCTCGTGGGTAGTCAACCAGGCTCTGAAACTCTGCTCCCCCACCCAACGCAAGGTCCTCGATGAGTGCTATGGCAGAAAGGATGCTGCCATGGAAGCCAAGGTGAAGGCTGTTTTCAACGAATTGAACATCCAGAAAGTCTATCACGACTTTGAGGAAGAGCAGGTTTCAAAGCTGAAATCTATGATTGCTTCCATTGATACCTCTGAGGGACTGAAGGGAAGTGTCTTTGAAATCTTCCTGGCTAAGATCTACAAGCGTGACAAGTAGATATGACTTGCGATACTCACAATTTTCCTCCCAAATTCTAGTAGGAAAAACTGCCAACATTTTCGGCCTTTCATGTTGTAAATATCACTTATCGTCAGACGGAAGGCGACGAAACATTAGAGAGAAAACAGAAAAAAAAAATTTTACCTGAAAGCAGATGTAATAGTTAATGGAAAAATGAATTTACACGTTATTTTCTAGTTTGATAAATTTATAAGGTAAATGGAGGCTTGGCGGCAAACGAGGTTATGTATTGCTTAGGATTGATATAGTCGTCAGTATCGCTTATGTGTACGCGGAAATAAAATCGAATAAATAAAGGAGGAATATATTTAGTAGCTCAGTGAAACTATTCACATCCGCAAGCGCTACTCTCAACGAACACCTCGAAATACTTGTCAACAACTATGTATCAAGCCAGCATTAGCATTGATACCGTTACAACAGCCGAGTTACTCAGGCTGTCGTTGGTTTGGCTTCTTGTCCGTTTAGAGCTGGATCAAGCTTGAGAGATATGGATTGTCTTTTTGGTCGAATAGGGACGGGAAGAGAATCCTCTTCCTCGTCATCACTGCCAGTCCTGGATGAATCATAAGCATTAATTCAACTACAGCATATGGTATAGGTTGTGTACTTACGGGACTTTGTAGGAAATATAGTCCTCCGTGTCCAGCCCTTCACGGCCTTCTTGGATGGAAGCGAAGTCTCCTGGAGTCATAGTGCCAGTTCGATCACGAGGAGAACCTGGAACAGATAGCGGACGGGATATCTTTTGCTCAGTATGGCCAATAGCCTCGTGGAAGTCATCAGCCGCATCAAAGGAAGATGGATACGCTGTGGGTAGAATAACCATTAGGTGGGAATGTAGTTAAATTGGAGGATGGGGCATAAATACGTACCGCGTCTCAGAGCAAGCTGGCGAGCTTTCACATACTCTAGGCCCATCCGTTTCCAATCTAGCAGGTCGCTTAATCGCTCAGTTCTGTTTCTTTGGTTGATACGTTGTCTTCGGCTCTTCTGACAGAAGTCAAACATATAGTTTGTTAGCTGGTTTACTGAGTCGTCAACACCTTTTAACCTTCGGTCAACCACATATATTCCATAATCGGCTGAGTTCTCAATCAGCTCTTCCATGTAACATCCGAAACCAGCGAGGTTAGTTGTTATACTTGGAATTCCCATAACTGTACATTCCGCGGGTGTGTATCCCCACGGCTCGTAATATGATGGGAAAACACCAAGGTTAGTACCTCGAACGAAGTCATCATAGTCCAGGGGGAGTACAGGGTTGGCAGAGTTGAGGAATTCGGGGTGGAAGACCACTTTGACACGGTCAGTCGGGTAGTTGAAAAGTTGCACTCGGCGAAGCTGATTGAGAATAGGGTCCTCAGAGTCATTCATCATGTTATGGGTGACAATTGGGGGTAAATTATGTCGTTTCATAGCAAACAAGCGCCGGCGTATCAGTACCCGATCCTGATTCGTCATTAGGTCCTTTTCATCAGGCATATTATCACCCTCTTTCCAGCCGAGACAGCGTTCAAATAATCGTTTACCAATACTCTTTTCTACGCTTTCCAGAGTATCTCGTAATGACTTGACGACAGCTTGGCCTTTAAGTGCCTCAACAGTGAGGGATGAGGTTTGGGAAGGCATTATTATAAAGGCCACAACGGTAGTCTTGGAGCCAGATTCCTTTAAACGGTGATTGAGTCTTGCCAGTGATTCAATAAACATGTCAACACCTTTGTTTCGGTACTCGTATCGGCCAGATGTAAAGAAATATAGGGTATTTTCCAGGTCAAAATCATTATGCCCATAGAAGTGGCCACGAACAAAGTCATTTATCTTGTCCTTTGAGTGAGAATGTAAGTTTTGGAATTCATGGACAGCCGAGAATTTCTTGACGTTCAGCCCGTTGGGCAAGACGCCATCCGGCTTTCGTTTGAGTAGATGCTCACTCTCGTATGCAGTGATGTGGGAGACGGTGGTAAAGACATCGGCGGAGTGTGCTGCAGCACGCTCGATGCAGTAGCGATGGTAGATACCTCGTTTACCGGCCTCTGCATCCACGTCGAAGTTTTTCAGGTTGTTGTAGAAGTCGACAGAGCCCGCGCAAAGGTATCTTCCAAGAAGAGTGGCATGTGTGGTGAAAATAGTCGTCACGTCCATCCGTCTCTTCTTGGTCAAAGGAAGCGCAACTCCTGCTAGCCATTCGTGGAAATGAGCTATCACAGCTCTCTCCGTGTCTCTACATATATACTGTCGTGCAATCGACCGTCAGTTCTCGTACCGCCCAGAACTACATGCACAAGTAACTAACCTCTCCTAAAAACCACGCAATGAGATATCCAAACGCAATCGCCTCGTTGGTTTCCGAATCAGCCGATGGAGACGGAATGCCTGCTGCGTTCCAAAGATCACCCTTCCACTCGTCGAGGTATTTATATCCCGCACCAGTGTCAATCAAGAGAACGCGCGGAGCACCTTCTATCAGCCATCGACCATACACGATTTCTATACCACGCTCGGTCATGGCTTCAATCGCCCCAATCAAGTGAGGATTCGTCGGTGTGAGGGTTTCCACCTCGACCACCGCCTAGCATGGGAGAATGAATCAGCATATGTGTAGGTATAGGTACCTCAACAGGACAGCTCGTGTATTACCGAAGCCCGGTTCAAGGGACCTATCAACGTATATCGGTCGCCATACTCTGCGGTTGTTACGGCAGCTTTGGACTTGAGAACCGAGTAGATCCCTCCAACTGTATTCTGACGTTAACGGCGTGTCGCAAAGAGTGAAAGGGGTACGAAAACGAGGGGACCAACCTCGATTAGCAACCTCCGTCGCAATCTCGAACAAGACGTGGTTCTTCACGTCTCTCTTTGGCTGCTCTGCAGCATCCCGGCGAGGAGAAGACGCCATGACGTAGGTAAAAGAGCCCAGAGTCCCACCACAGCAAATCGCAACTATGAGACGAAAGGCGAGTGCGAGCTCGAGCAGGCAGACAAGAGGTGATACGAGCGGCAGACGGTAGATTAAATAATAGTAAATTTCATTCACAACAAACAGTTGGACTGGGAGGTGGCGTTAATATTTGATTATTTGTCTCAAGGGTCGAAGTTGGAAGCTTTGTTGAGACGGCCCGCACTAGAAACTAGCAGTGGATGCAAGCTTGGAGGCGGGTCTGGGGTAGATGAAGCTGGCAAAGGCGAGAAGTAGATCTTCAGCCGGTGCTTCTGTCTGTCCGTCCGTCTCTCGTCTGCCTGCGTATGCGGTGGATGGTGGGAGATCGTGTCCGCCGTTCCGGTGGGAGAAGACGAGGTGGGAAGAGGAGGAGGAAGAAGAAGAGAAGGTCGACTTCCGCAGGCGCCCAGCACAAACATCCTTGTACGCGCATAACAGTTAATCCCTCGAACCTAGCACGAAAGATAATGCCGATGCAAGCTACTATTCTATCCAAGAGAGTACGGGCTTGTCAGACGGAGTGGCCAAGTCGGATTAAAATGATATACGGAGCAGCAATTCATGGCAGCCAATCTCGAGCAACAGCAAAGCTTGCTGGCTTCTACCCTGGATGTTAAGTGAAAAAGAAAAAAAAAAAAGGGAAGAAAAAAGAAAAGAAGATGATGTGAAAAGGGAAGAAGATAATAAATACACGTTCCTCAACGCCAGGACACCATGGCTAGGCTGAGCTTCGCCAGCAGAAACAACTTAAATCGTACATCACTGGCTGAACACGCTGCCGTTAGAAGAGGACATCAGGCTTCTCTCAAACAGCCATTTCTGCGTCATGACGGGGGAGGAGACCTTTCCAAACGGAGTGGGCGATGAAGGTGCCCGCAGGGAGCTTCCGTCTCGAGCCCCAATGCTAGTCCGCCCGAGGGGAGAAGGCGAGCCAAAGCTGTTTCTACGGCCGCGCTCCCGGCCACCGGACCGAAACCCCTTTTGGAATAGAGGGCTGCCGGATGGAGAGAACGGAGGACTGTCAGGGTGGTTTCTGCTTGGCGAGTCTTCAGTTGCTGAGAAGGGCGAGCTGCCCCATGATCCAGAGCTTCTCCTGCGTGAGCTTGACGATACACGGTATCTCGGCGGAGTGATGTATTCGGCGCCTGGCGTAGCGGGAGGCGTGCTGTTGGGGTCGAGTCCCAGTAGCGCCCTTTGCGACGGAGTCAATGGGATGTCGGAAACCTGGTCCGGCGCCCGGTAGATGGGGTACAGAGTCATGGCGATGTTGATAAAGAGCAAAAGGCGAACAACAAGCAATACTATATCAGGGTAGGTGGGAATTTGCAAAAATGAACCAATGGCCAGAGAACTATTTTTCAGCCATGTCAGCATTTGTTCTCTGCCTGGGGAATTGGGTCATCCATACTATTGCTTGTAGGTGTTGCCGATGAAACCAGTAAATATCAGAGTGCCTGCATTCCATAACACCCGCCTGATGGTCCTCTCGTTGACGCTTGATGCGTTCTGTCGTCGGATAATCTCTTTCAGGTGTGGGTGTCGCCATTTGCCTGGAGAGGCGGTTGACGGGCCATGGACATCCAGCATCCGCGGGGTTGACGGAAGAGACGAGGGAGCCATTGACACGGAGGCAGATTATACGTATAAATAGGAGAACTATCGAAGCAGAATACCTATCAGGACGGGTAAGCTGATCGTTCAATCGGTGGTAGGCATGGAAAGGAGACTCACCTGTCAAAAAAGACCTACCTTACCTACCTTTTTAAATATCCTGCTGAGGCGTTAGTATCGAGAATAGCAGGAATCCGTCTCTGCCTGAATCATAACATCACAAAACTCCCCTCATCCACGCTGTGTTTCCTTTTTCTTGTCTTCCTGTCTTCGCAGAGCCAAAAACTTGAATGTTTTTCTGTTTTGTTAAGCGCCAAAATTACCGCGCTACTACAGAAACTTGGCGGCTGTTGGGCGTATCGAGATTTCATTACCATCCACAATATACAGAAGATGGCCACTTTTATGGCAGAGGAAGCCTGGAATAATTGTAATTTATCTACTTTGTAGCTCAGTAACACATTATGCTACATTAATATGTACTACCCCACTACAACGGGTGAGTTTTCGTATATGTTGTGCTCGTATTAATATGTAACCCGTACTGCCCATCCCACCTACATAGTAAACAAACGTCACTTTTGCAAGCGCCGCTTCTTTCTATCTCAGCTTCATAGTTAATAGCTAAACCAGCTGGCCAGCGTTGGAATACAGACCAAGTATATACACCATGGCAGCTGATACCTCAATGTTGGCCAGGGCGGATGCGCTCCTTGAAGCTCTTTTCGCCGGTTGGAATGTTTACTCGACTTTGCTCGCAACGCTCCTCGTCTCGTACATCGGATACTCGCTCTTCTTCACCAAAGACCCCGATGCCCACCCTTTTATACTCGCCCGCCAGGGAGTAGTAGCCCCCGTTAGACAGCGTGGGGAGTCAGCTACGGTGCGGGCCATGGATGTTCCTCATGGCTACCCGCTCAAGGCTGGGCTTGGTGTTCGAGATCCAGATACTCCAAGATGGACTGCAGGCAGACGTGGAGACCTGCGAGATATATGGAAAGCTGTTGTCCGTGGAGAATTGAAAAGTGATGGCACACCTACCGGGAAGAGAGGATCTATATACACCGTTCTTGGGAAAAATTCCAAGGAACGTAACGTTGATGATGTCTCCCGGGAAATTAACATCATCGGACAGTATGTCCGTGACACCAAGGCACAAAAGGTTGCTATATGTCTTACCGACTCAGTAGAGATGCTTGCCACTATCTTTGGTATGCCTTCCACGTACTCTTTTCTATGGTAATGCTGATGGCTAACTAATAGTTAACAGCAAGTGCATTTTACGGCTTTCCAACTGTCATAATTCCTCATAATCTTCCCCCTCAGACACTCGCGGAATATCTCCGGGAAGCAAAGGCAGATCTTCTCATTGCTGAAGCCGGTGCTGTGGAAGTTACCTCCCTACTTAGCCTGTGCCCCGCGTTGAGACATGGAATCTGGGTCGCCCAAGAGGGTAGCCGACATATGGACTGGAACGAAGTCCCAGAAGGAGCCGGTAGCAAGATCGAGGTGGCTACATGGCATGAACTGATTAACGAGAAAGAAGGGTCTATTGGCCCGGAAGTGCCTGAATGGGATGTCAAGACGTCGACACCGTCCTTGGCTACACTATGCCCGTCTAAAAATGGCTTAGGGTCTTTCGTCGAATACTCTTCTGGGGTATGATACTAATTTTCCCTGTTGAGAAACCAGCTAATTAACATTATAAATAGAACATCATATCTGGCGTTGCCGCATTGGGATCATCTTTGCCTCGCAATGAACAACTCAAATCGTCAGATTTGGTTCTATCAGTTGATTCACTGTCACACTCCTATACCCTTTGTTTCATTCTGGCAGCCTTGTATGCAAATGCATCAATTGCATTGAACTCTGTTGCTGGAGAAATTATAGATTTCGCACTTGCAACGACTGGTATCTCGCCGACGATTATTATTGCCTCTTCCCACACTATATCTGATTATCATGCTCAATATATGGGTCCACAGTTGAACCCATTGGTTAAAATCGGTCGATTCTTCCAAACAAAAACCTTGGACTCTGGAAGAATGCCATCTGGCAATTTCCTCTCCCCACTTGGAGGAAGCGGCCCCGTGTCCGAACAAACTCTGAAAAATTTAAGATTGCTTCTTATATCGCATCGAGCAGAGGGGGATCGAAATAACCAGCTCACTTCTGACCAACTCACGGACTTCAGAATTATGACAGGTGTCCGTATTGCATATGCACTCACTACTGCTAAAGTAGCTGGAGCCGTTTGTCAGACGAATCCGTATGATTATAGGAGACAGCGCGGATTCAACCATTTTGGCCCTCCACTGAACAGCGTAGAGCTTAAATTGGTCGACTACAAGGAGAATTCAGGAGACGAAAATGCGATTGAAGGAAAGGTGAGAATACATATTTCCTTGTAATTATGAATCGGGCCCTTGTCAAGATGGCTATACTAACCCTTGATTTTTATAGATCCACATTTCCGGTCCTGCCGTAGTTTCAGAAGAATGCAAGCTTGAAGTGGATGGCCTATTCCAGGATGACAATACTCTTGTTCTTCTGGCTTAAGCCTCATTGTGTATGAGATATGATATTTTGGTATAATTTGGTTTTTCTCATGAGATGGTATCATTAAAAAAACATGGGGTAAGTCTGGCTGCATCTTCCGGCATGAGGAAGTCCATTTGGATAACTTGAATGATGGTACAATTATCTGCGCCACCTACGCACGAATACATTTGCAACGAAGAGAAACATAATAATCCATACATGCAGTGGGCGAGATGACAGATATAAAAGGGGTCTTTCTATTATACAGGTAGTAAATGGATTGGCTCTGAAGGCCATTATAATCAAAACGCCGTGATTTAATACATACACCCTCTAGATGAAGATAGAAATATTCTATGTACGCAGTAGTGACCTCGTCCACGTAACAGTGTTTGTAACGTCCTGGCGATGTTGGTCTACAGTCTGCACACAACTCTCAATGACCTTTGCCAGTTCATCCCTTTGACGTTCAAGAGCCTGTCGAAGATTTTGTTGGGCCTTTACTTCTTCCACCTGTAAGGCGAGGTGCATGCCGTGCCATAGAGGAACGTACGTACGTAGCCTCCAATTAGCCGTTGGCCACTCAGATGGCACAGTGAATTTCTCGAGAGGCCAGGTGTTAATAAGTTTATCCGCATATGATCGAACTCCCTGGTCTTCATCACGTCCTCCGAACGTGTCCATGGCATAAGCCGCCTTTAATTCAAGTAGCATACCAATAATGCTTGGTAATCTCTTGGGGTCTTTTTCCGCAACTGGATTTGTGTGTTCTGGTGAATTGAGCAGCCGGACCAACTCCTTTGCTTGTCCTAGTGCTAGATGCACGTCGGGTCCCTTAAAGTTGGCCTTTTCCGCTTTTTGCCGTATGGCAAATAACATGGCACGAGGGAAATCTGCATTGCGCATGAACAGCCCCGTTCGACGTGACTGCGCTATGGCCTGCAAAACTATTGCTTCCATCCCAAGTTCGCCCGCCCTTCGTATGAGCATCTCGGTGGTATGCGGAGTGACAATGCGTTTCGAAGAATGAAGGCCGGTTAAGAATGGAATCAGGTTTTGCCAATCCTCTTCTGTCTTTAGCAGTCTCACCACTCTGGCTAGCTCGCTGTTGCTGGGGGCATCTGCAATGTGCATGGGCCGTAGTGTGTAGTTATCCACCTCATCTTCGGTGCCGACATTGACAACCACGGGGTTGTTCAGCAGTTCCTGTGCTTTCGACTGTTTATACATGGCCCTTTTGTCATGATAGGGGAGCCATGCCGGAATAAAGAGCTTATTTCGAAATTTTTGGAGCAGTCCGTCAAGTTCGGGGGATGAGGTAGGAGTGAATTTCGGAACCAGGGCTACGGATGTAATATATTAGCGGGGATATCACATCGTAAAGGTCAATTGCTGCATACCCTTGGGACGACTAGCAGTGCTTGAGAAAGCTCTATATCGACCTAGTGTAGTCTGGGAGCTGCATCCTAACGCGAAAGCCCTCCCCAGCCTTGGGTGCGCCATTGAGAAAATGTGGCAAAACAAGAACGTTTATCCAAGGGCTACCGTCAATGGAAGCATATAAATGGTAAATATTGTCTTGAATTGAGGACGCCGTGGTTGATCGTGTGTTTGTATGAAATTCGACCAGCTTCAAATCAAAAAGTCGATGATAAAAAAAGTCAAGTCTTGGCATGGCACGGGCCACTTTGATGGTTTTCAAATTTCCATCGAGCGAGACGAAGAAAGAAGAACAACTTACGCAAGGAAGAATCACAACTATGGCCTCGATGAAGCCAACGGTACGGCCGTTGGGCTACTGTGCCAATGCAATTAAGGAGTTTAGATGCCATGTGCCCCGTCGTCAATTTCTCCATACCATCCATTCTCCAAGAAAGGAGAAGATCCCTTTCCCTACAGAAATCCCGGATCAATTCATATCACAGATTCCCAAGTTCTGTCGACCTGGAAGAGGTATGTATTATTAATATGTTTCCTTTATAGCTCGTTGGAATGGCTGATTACTGACGGTTTCTGCAATAGCCAACAAGGAGTTAAAGGTCTATCCGCCTCCAGCTTTCCCATACGATACCTGTAAAGACCCCATTGGCGCTATTACATCCGAACAATTAGCCGTACTTGACCCAACCGGCGAGAGAAAAGCGCTTTTCGACCCTAAGAACCGACAGGGTGCTAAAGTAGGCGACATTCTTCGTGTTACTTTCAAGAACGGCGACCCATTCGCCGGCGTGTGTTTGAACATTCGGCAAAGAGGAGTCGACACCGCATTTTTACTACGGAACAAATTGACTAGGATTAGCTGTGAGATGTGGGTGAAGGCATACAGTCCCAATGTGGCTGGTGTGGAGGTTGTCCAGCGCACTGAGAAGAGGAAGAGACGCGCAAAATTGACATACATGAGGTACGATTATCTCCATATTGTCTCCATTCATATCGACGAGAGACTTCATAATATCTTTTCTACTCGTATTGGCTTTCATGAATAACGTAAATGTTTTTAGGCAACCTGCTCATGATATGGGAAGCGTGGAAAATATTGTCCGCAACTATCTCCGAACGAAACGTATATTAGCCGGAGGAGGGGATCAGAGGTCTCGCAAGCGATAGTGGTATCACATCTACCTTGCGCTTTTGAAAACTTATATATCCATCCATCCAGCTTTCCGCCATCATGGCACACTAACGAAGGTGTGGGCCAACCCTCCCACATTTGCAATACATATCATTGCGCATCCTGTACCACTTCCATTTTTTACATCTCAAAGCATGTTGCTGATTAGACCTGTACAATATTTTACTTTTATGATGGAACTTGTTTGCCAATTACGGGAGATTAATGTCAGAATTGCAGAGGACCTTCAGCTAAGCAGTCAAAATTGGTATTGGAATAAGACTAACAAAGAGGTATAATGATAATCAAGCAACACATTCGATGAACGACGAGGGCCAAGCTGAACCAGCTGAATTAAGGAAGATAGACGATGACTTCCAAGCCACCCTTGAAGGGCGTCGTCATGTGCTTGAAGCCGTTTTTGGGATCATCCAGGAAAGCGAACAGGTCTTTGTAATCCCTTCGAGCAATGGAGGTGTTGTCTGCAACAATGAGTGCACCAGTGCGAAGCTTTGGTAGAACTGCCTTGAGAGCCGGGAGAGCCATGGGAGTCCAAACTGTATTTCTTGTTAGTAAACTGTAGATGAGAAGGGCAATGGTAATTGGCAATGCAGAACAGTTCAGAATCAACATACTATCTAGCAGCAGAAGGTCAACTTGATCAACCTTCTTCATCTGTTCTGGAAGCGTCTCTCGAAGATCGCCTTCAAGCAGGGTAATCCAGGGCTCGACTTCCTCTCCGGCTTCTTTCCAATGCTCTCTCGCTTTCTTTGCCTTGGTAGGTTCATTCTCCGTTGCAAAGACCTGGGCGCCCTGTCCTGGTGTAATGGATCCAGATGCCTTCGCGGCAGCATTCTGTCCGGCTGCAAGAGCAAGATATATCGTCGAAACACCAAAGCTTGTGCCGGCCTCCACTATGTTCAGAGCCCCGGTGGACCTTGCCAGGAGGTATAGCAATTGACTCTTATCAGCTTCAAGGCAGATGTATTTATCCCTCATGAAGTCATCATCCTTGGAACCCCATCCACGGCTACCAAATATCAGAGACCTTATCTGTTTGCGAATCCAGAATGAGAGGACGGAGAACGAAGACTCTTGAGCTCCAGACTCCCCGTGTAGCTTCTTGAGGACGGCCTCAACCTTTGGGCTGGAGACCACTGGGTTTGGGGTAGCCATACTTGCCAGTACGATGAGAACTGTTCTCTATAGAGAAGATGGGAAGTTCTTGTTATAGATCTGTGAGCTTTATTGCGATGTATCGATCGCGAGAGTGCACTCCTAGGCATCTATCGCTCTATTATATACCTCCATGCTCGGCGACACATTCAACAGATAGTGACTCAGGGTATTTACCCGTGAAAAAGCCGGGCCGAGGAGATAACTCAATACATCCCTTGCAACTCTGCGATGCTGGAAGGGCGTACGGGCTCTTAAGCCAGTTGCATCCATCGTCGTTGACCGCTGGTCGTTAGTAATCCAAGCTAGCCAGGTTGGACCAAGCCGAGCCCTTTCAACAAGGCCATCAGGACTTGGAATAGAGTCACACTTCGTATCAAGTTAACTTAGTCTGTGATGATCTACTCGAGAAACGCAATATTGCAGAAAACACTTCAAGTTGTTTGCTTTTTTTCTTTTTTTCTTGAAGTTCAAAAAAAAAAGAAAAAGTAGATAAAAAGTCTTGGCGATCTGATAAGCCCTCGTCACGTGGAGCCGCTTAGTCACATGTTCATCGCACGATAATCTAATCTGATCATCCGAGTTCTCCCCGCGGGTGGTCTGAAAAAAATTACCCAACAACGACCGTTTTTCTCCTTTCTTCCCGGGTGCTACCTCTACCACCACACATCTGCTCCGTCAGAGGCTAATTGCTAATGAGTACAGCTCCATCCGGTGATCTCACAATCGCCTCCTTTCAGTTTTTTGAATACGACTTTAAAGAATACGTCCCGACAGGCCGGCCTCGGGAAAGACGTTGACGATGACAACCACCGCCGGAACACCCGCGCCGGGCCCTGTACCATTATCAATTGCTCCCGCAGCTGCCACTCATCACCGGTCACTCTCGGTCAAACCCCTAGCTGCCGCCCCATCGCCAGCACCGGCTGCTCAATGTTCGATTACCTCCAAGGAATGGGTCGTTCCTCCACGACCAAAACCAGGCCGGAAACCTGCCACGGATACACCACCTACTAAACGAAAAGCACAAAACCGTGCAGCACAACGAGCCTTTCGAGAGCGAAGAGCTGCGAGGGTAGGGGAGCTAGAGGAGCAGATCAAGAAGATCGAGGAGGAGAATGAGCGTGAAGAAGCTGCTCTCAGAGAGGCTGTTCAGAATCAATTGCAACAGATAGAGGAGTACAAGAGCCAAATACTATGGTGGAAAAACCGATGCAAGGCCCTAGAGGATGAGCTCATGACCGAAAAGGTTGCAAAGGAAGATGCCATCAAAAAGCTCGAGAGAACCGACAGCTCGGATAGGACGAATGGCCAATCCGTCATCGGTGGGTGCGAAAGGTGCTCCTTCACTCGGTGCCAGTGTATTGACGATGCGTTCAATATTTCCAATATCACCCAGATTCAGGCAGATGATTCACATTCTAAACGAGGCAGATCACCTTCTCAAGGGGCCACACAGAAGCGTCACCGATCTAACCCCGAAATCAAAACAGAACCCGAAGAACTAGAGACCGATTTTACCACTTCTTTCACCCTCCGCAGACATCCAAGAGGTGGCAGTGATGCTGCCACGCCCATACTAATAGACCCATGTGGCTTTTGCCAGGATGGTTCACCCTGCATCTGTGCCGAAATGGCAGAGGAATCACCCGCAGACAGAAACAGCCAGTCCTCCCAATCAAATAAACTACCATCCATCCATAATATATCACAGTTCACTCCCCCTCCCTCCGAAGGAGATGTTCTTTCCCGGTCGGCTACACTAGCTTCGAGAAATGAGAGCAATCCTTGTGCAAATGGCCCTGGTACATGTGCCCAATGTCTTGCAGACCCACGCAGTTCAGTGTTTTGTAAGAGCCTTGCCGCGTCCCGTGCATCTAGTGGCCAGGAAGGCGGTTGCTGTGGAGGCGGTGGAGGACAAGGTGGATGCTGTAAAACTCGGCCTTCCGGCTCGGGCTCGTCCAGACAACCTGCCTCGACTCCTATTACACTAAGCTGTGCCGATACATTCACTACGCTCTCGCGACATCCAAAGTTCTCTTCTGCAACAGATGAGCTGAGCCAGTGGCTTCCCCAGCTCCATACGCTTCCAAACCCGCAGGACCTTACTCCAGACAGACGACGGGACCAAAATCTTACTAACCGGCCGGCTTTGGAAGTCGAGGCTGCCAGCGTCATGGGAGTCTTGCGATATTTCGATCGAAGATTTGCTGATTCCAAATGAACAACGTTGGCTGTTCGTTTTTTTTCAACTTTCTTCCCTTTCCCCCTTCCCAATTTTCTCTGCTTTTTATGACCCTTAATTCTATGTTGATGTTGCTTTATTTATTTTTCTTCGATGTCCTAGATGGACACATACCTGGAGGTATCGGGCAGATATCACCACGCAAGTATTCCTGATCCATAAACACAATGGCCAGGACAATGCCATGGGTATCAATAATACGAACGGCGTCACGGAGTCAATTTTCTTCCCCCTTCTTAAGGTAATTTTATATCCCTTTTTTATGGATGCCTTAGTTTTGTTTTCTAGTTTCTGTTTGTACGATTAGCACCGGTCCCATCTTCTCTTTCTGATTATGAATCCCCGGTGTTATGCACAGAATCCCTTATCAGTAGGGAAATACGCTTCTTGGTACCGGATGAAATGATGGGTTTTATAGAAGTGGTGCATTCTTTCAGTTATTAGTGACCAGCTAAATGACCAAAAAAAGTTGATTTAATAAACTACTATACACGTAACATTTGATATCACGTATCCATAGCTGACAGCAAGTGAAGGTATAGTACATTAAAGCGGGGATGGCTGCTCTAGAGGAGGATTAGGGATATGATATTGTAATATATAGTTGCCGAGGAAATATTCCAAATAGTAGAAAGGGGTATAAAGACGCGCGCTCCAGCTGGGTTCGGGCGGTTTAAAATGCACCTTTCTCGGTCCCTACATGGCCACCAGTCGATCCAAGGGCCATCCTGCCCATAGAGTCGGATGCAATCTCGTCCTCTCCGCCGCTCATCAAGGCTCCTAGAAAGCCTGATCCCCATATACCGACTATTCCCCACATCTCAAGTCTCCAGCTCCTATACAGGCCTTGTAGACCTTGTCCCTTGCGGCGTTTTTGCATTCGCCGGCTAGCCTCTCTGCCTACCTGGGGAGTATGACCGAGGAACTGCTCTACCGTGTCTAATTCTGTAAGAGACGGATTTGTGCCTTCTTCGTAGATAATGTTCCACATCGTTCCGATGATTCCTCTGTAAGTCTGAGGAGCTGGAACAATAGTAGGCAAGGGGGTATTGGTGTTTGAACTTGTTGCTCGAGTAGAAGGACCCTCTGAAGTCGGTGACCGCGTAGCTGGGGCTGAGTATGTTACGCCTGCCTGTCGGAGGGCGGGGGATGTGAAGGTTGCTATTTGTGCTCGTCTGAGGACAGTTTCAAGAGGAACTCGTACAGTTAGCTCAAGGCTCTGGGCCATGAGACTGAAGAGACTCCATGTGGACGGGTTCAACACCGGGTCAAGGGATAGATATGATTTTAGAAAAAGGGGGGTGCTGGTAGCAATTAGATTTGGTAGGGTGGAGGTAAGGATAGTGATAGGTAGGAGGTGCGGAGAGATCATGTAACTGGGGCTTGGAAGAAGCCTGGTTGACCGGAGCAGAGATCGGGGGCCGTGGCCGTGTGGTGTGAGGATCAAGTATGTTCGTGCAGTATCAATGGGTGATAGTATGATAGCTGAAAGAGCAGAGGAAAGACAGGACAGTATCAAAGCTGTGCCTGGAGCAGATGAAGTAATGATATCACCAGCCGGGAAGGAGGAAAAGGAGTCTTCTGGATAGCCTAGGATGGCTGATAGTAGACTTCGGATGAAGGTGTTTAATGTGGGCAGTAGTATCGAGTATATGAACGTAGTATTGGATGCTTTCCATATAGATGTCGGTCCGCTAGTTGTCCAGAGTTGAGACAGTACATCCAGCATCGACGAAGAGTCCTTGACCTTTAGCATGTACTTTGGCTGTGCTGTCTGGGGAATATAACCACTCCGTTCAGTTATCCGCTGGGGAGCTCTCTGATGGCTTCTCGACGAAGAGGGCATATTTGTAGGCGCGGCGGACGTAAAATAGTTATCTTCATCATCAGAACCGTATACATCCTATAATCCAAGCCAGTTAGCAATGTTGTAACGGCAGCCCAGTTTATCCAAGGATTCTAACCTCTTCTTCATACTGTTCCATCCTATGTCTCTCCAGCTTTCTCCTCTCCTCTGCCGCCTCAGCAGCTGCATCTTCAGCAACGTAGACCTGCAGTATCGTCTTCGCAACCTCGAATGGCTGTGATATCAAAACTCTCGAGTACCGCCACGCTGCGTTCTCAAACAGCTGCTTGATGGACTCTGCCACCGACGGCGAGGAGTCTCCCAGGTAATCTGCATAGTCGAAATCAGACAATATATCCCGAGCAGACGTCCCAAAGCTGCTTATATTCTCTGCGGCCGCGCTCGAAACGACCTTGGATGCGACCTGGCTCTCTGGCAGCCCGATGGGAGGCGGCACATAGTATGGCCGCAGCGGATTTGGGCCTTCTGTATGCGAATTCATTTATGTAGCGACGCAATCGATTGATCTCTCCGTCATCCGAAGCCGTAATTCTGGTTTGATCTCCTTCTCTCTGTCTTGTTTGCTGTTTGCTTCTCTATAGTGATTATTTTTTTCTCTTGTTCGGAGATAAAAACATCTTGGAGTCTTAATAATCCCGACGTTCTATTTGGACTAAAAAAAGCAATCCGGCTTGAGGATTTATAAAAAAGACCAACCTTGACAACGAATCTATCTACTTCGCAACGAGCGCACCGTCAGCTCTTTGGCGCTTCAGCTGGCTTTTGCTGTTCATTCCTTTCCACATACCGAAGGCGGTGCGCAACAGAAAAGGGAGAAGAAGAGACCAGCAGCCATGTCCGCATGGAGAGGGCTATGCCGCCATGCTTTACAATCGCTACCACAGAGCACCGGTCAGGGTCTCTCGGCTGGACGATATGCGCAGCTGAAGAGTATATCGAGGCAGAGCAGGCTGCTGTCTACAAGGCCAGACGGATGGCATCGAACTTTCCCGCCGGTCCCACGGTCATCGAGAGCTCAGCTTTCGCACGGCTCCTCCATAGCTAGGCGAGCATTCTCGTCGACTTCAAAGCTGCTACATGGCCACATTACACCTCCAAAGCCTGGTGAAGAGTGAGTCTCTCTATCCCAAGTCCAAAGGAAATGCTGGATATTTGCTAATATAAAGTAGGATCAAGGTCACTTTCATTGATAAAGACGGAGATCGACATGACTTTGAAGTCGCAGAGGGAGATAATTTACTTGACATAGCGCAGGCGAACGATCTTGAGATGGAAGGTTGGTCAATTGGCCCTCTATATACACCCTGTGCAAGCTGGCTGATGGCATTTTGATTCTATAGGCGCTTGCGGAGGCTCATGCGCCTGCTCTACGTGCCATGTAATCGTTGAGAGTTCTGACATGTACGATAAGATGCCAGAACCTGATGATGACGAGAACGATATGCTGGATCTGGCATTCGGATTGACTGAGACGTCACGGTTAGGATGCCAGGTGAAGATGACTCCGGAGCTAAACGGCCTCGTTGTCACACTGCCCAGCATGACTCGAAACTTGCAAGCTAGCGACTTTGCAGAGAAGAAATGATAAGGTATCTGCCGTTATTCTGAGCGGGCCACTCCATATCTTGAAGCATGAACCCCGTAGACACTGTCATGACTCAAGATATCAGGGATGGACGCTTTTATTTGATTTATCCCTCAGGATATAATCGCTCCAGTGTGAATGATGTGTTTAGTATTTGTACAATAGCCTTATAGACTTGCAAAAAGTACTCCCCGGCTTGGAGAGGATGACCCGTGTATATCATGTTAGGAACACCCCATATATCCCAGAACTCCGATATCAGCTCTCTCTTTTCACATTTTTTTGATTATCAAGAAAAACACATGCATCTCAGGCTTCCTCGATAGGCTTCGAACCAATCCCGTTTATTAGGTCCAAGAACCCTTGTTTGCTAACCTCGTTGACAGCCTTCTCCCGCTCATCCATTCCAACTGTCAACCGTTTCTTCCTTTCTTCCCTAGCAGCCTCTTCGCCCCGTACCTGCGCTGCCCGGACCGCATTAAACAGCTTGACAACGCCTCTCTGGGCTACTTTGCGAAGTCTCTTCTCCAATTCCGCCGTTTCTCCAGCTTCGCCCCTATCAACCCCTAGCACATCTCTCACACGCCCACGGTCCAGCTCTTCTTTCTTTTCTGCTCGTAGTTTTGCGCGCGCACGGTGTTCGAGCCTCTCATTTGCTATATCTGCACTAGTCTGAGCTGCAGCTTTACTTCGTGACAGCAGTGGATCCGCGCGAGCGGACGTAGGAAGCTTTGTAGACAAGATTTTCGAGATGGAGGTTGAGAAGGCAGTGGGATCGTTTCGTTTAGAGACATGTTTTCGGCTTGTTGTGCTTGTTGACCCGGTATGCGAGGTAATTGAAGATGCGTCTGAGTCTGAGTCCTCATCATCGTCGCCGTCTGACTCCCCAGTTGCAGCCAATTCCTCTTTCTCTTCTGACTGTAGCTCGGGTTCATCGTTTTCTGAAGAAACATCGCTGTGTATCGACTTTTCAGCGTCGCTGTCTGAATCGTTAAGATTTACCGCTGCGAAGTCCGTTGTGCCCTCTTCATCCTCAGAAGAACTGCTGTGGTAGGATTCCTGCTTTCTGAATTTCTTCTTAGGCCTGGACGTCTTCCCCCTCATCCCATCATCTACCTTTCTCTTCTTCATTATCGGGGGTGCCATCGTTCTTCTCTTGTTTGTTGTGTGTATTTTTTTTTTCTCTTTTTTGATATCTTCAATCTTTTTTTTATCTGATAAAAGAAAGATAAAATCTCGGGTCACGTGAACCCCATGCTTATCGCCTTTTCTTGTCCAAACACACAACGAAGAGGAAGAAGATAGATGAGAATCCAACAGCATCTGACACTCTTCTGTGCGTTCTTGTAGCCTGTTGATTGAATATATACATGCAAGATGGTTCTTCAGGACTTGGGGCGACGCATAAATGCCGCCGTCAGCGACTTGACCAGGTCAAATACGGTTGACGAGAAGGTACAGCTCAAGTGGCCAGCATTCTACCTATGTATTAGTACTGACATTCTTCCTTTCTAGGCGTTGGATGCTATGATAAAAGAGATATGCGCAGCTCTTCTGTCTGCCGATGTAAACGTTCGACTGGTGCAACAGTTGCGCAAATCTATAAAGGCTGCCGTGCAGCTCCCCTCCATACCCCCAGCAGTCAATAAGAAACGTCTAATCCAGAAAGCCGTCTTCGATCAACTTGTTGCGCTTGTTGACCCTCATGCAGAGCCTTTTAAGCCGAAGAAGGGCAAGTCTAATGTCATTATGATGGTTGGTCTACAGGGTGCCGGAAAGACAACCACATGTACAAAGCTGGCAAGACATTATCAGACCAAGGGGTTCAAGGCGGCCCTCGTCTGTGCGGATACCTTCCGTGCCGGTGCCTTTGATCAGCTCAAGCAGAATGCGACAAAAGCAAAGATTCCATATTACGGTAGCTTGACGCAGACTGACCCTGTTATCGTTTCATCAGAGGGTGTGGCGAAGTTCAAGAAAGAGCGGTTTGATATCATCATCGTTGATACCAGTGGTAGACATAGACAGGAGGAAGATTTGTTTGCTGAAATGACGCAAATTCAAGCCGCCATAAAACCAGATCAAACTATCATGGTCCTTGATAGCACAATCGGTCAAGCGGCAGAGTCGCAATCCGCAGCTTTCAAGTCAGCGGCTGATTTTGGAGCAATCATCATTACGAAAACAGATGGCCATGCAGCAGGTGGTGGTGCAATCTCTGCCGTCGCTGCTACTCGCACGCCTATTATCTTTTTAGGAACTGGTGAACATATGCTTGACCTGGAGAGGTTTGCACCGCAGCCATTTATCCAAAAACTGCTCGGAATGGGTGACATGGCTAGTCTGGTAGAGCACGTTCAGGCGGTAACGAAGGACTCCGCCGGCGCGAAGGAGACATATAAGCATATCTCCGAGGGAATATTTACTCTACGGGATTTCCGCGAAAACATTACATCCATCATGAAAATGGGACCTCTCTCGAAAATATCAAGCATGATACCCGGTCTGTCCAATTTAACGTCTGGTCTCGATGACGAGGATGGTTCACTCAAACTCCGGCGCATGATTTACATTTTTGACAGTATGACTGCCTCTGAGCTAGACGGCGATGGTAAGGTCTTCATCGACCAGCCAACTAGAATCGTACGACTGGCCTGTGGAAGCGGAACGACCGTTAGGGAAGTTGAAGATCTGCTTTCTCAACATAAGATGATGGCTGGCATGGCCAAGAAGGTTGGCGGACAAAAGAAACAGATGCAACGTGCACAGAATATGTTGAAGGGCAGTAATAAGGAGCAGCAAATGGCTGCTATGCAGAAGAGGATGGCTGCCATGGGTGGAGCCGGAATGCCGGGTATGCCTGGCATGGGGGATATGCAACAGATGATGCAGATGTTACAAGGAGGCGGTGCAGGCGGTGGTGGGATGCCCGGTCTAGGGGGTATGGACTTGCAAAGCATGATGAGCCAGATGAGTGGCCTCATGGGAGGTATGGGTGGCATGGGAGGTGGCCGCGGAGGCAGCAGCAGGGGGCGAGGCCGATAGCATATCTTTTCTGTTGAACCGTGATATGTATATTGATGATTATTTGGCTGCATTTTATGGCTCGTGGGAAACTTATTATAGAAAATGGCGTTTTGGAATACCGGGCGACTTGAAAATATTTATGACTTGTTTCGATATGCTATTATATTTTCAGTTGACAGTCAAAGTTGACAGCCAGTATTAGGGCTACAGCTGGATCAAGAGACGAAATAAGATTGATATAACGACAAGAGTTGATATAATATTATATGCTTAACTTGGACGCCATTTTCACTCATCAAGCCTTTCAGTTTTTAGAAGGAAGCCTCTGAATATTCTTGAAAGTGTCGTGATCTGTGTATTCGCCCAATATAAAACTCCCCAGAATATTCGGATTCCCTCGTCCAGCTTCCCCTCTGGAAGATCAGCTAGGTCATATATCACTTCACCGTCTGGGAATTCGGCTTCTCCCTTCTTTATATTACGCGGTATAGAAAGCTTGTATTGCCATACAGGCTCCGCGCTCACGTATAATGTATATATCAGGACAGACTCTCCATCTGGGCGGGTCTCAATATCGACAGCGCCAAACTTGAAGTTCCCATTCGGAACATACTTGATGGCTACATCCTTGTCATCAGTTTGGTAATAGGAGCTACTGGGGAGGTAGAATTGGCTCAGTGGACCAGCACAGAATTCATAAATTCCCTGTCCCGCTCCGTTCGAAAGGGATGAAGATGCGGAATTCATCAATTTGGTGCTCGGATTTGGGAATTTCGTAGCCGCAAATTCATGTCTGTCGCCACTAAGTAGGACGATCCTAGTTCCGAGTGTACGCTCAGCGCGCCACATGGCCTCTAGGAGAACCTCACGTTCGTTCAAGTAGCCTCCCCAGGTGTCGGGTGTCCCTATATGCCAGTTCTTGGTAAATGGTACGCTGCTGCTGATTATCTTCCATTGGACTCCGGCCGGCTCGGGACGAGAGATGTAATCGAGTAGAGACTGGAGTTGAGCGTATCCAAGCATAGTCGAGTTGTCCAATCCAGGGGGGGAACGGTATGTTCTCGAGTCCAGGATAAAGAACGATGCAGGGCCTCGAGTGAAGGAAAAATAGGTCGTGTTTTCATGAATTGCATGAGAGTATTGTGCTTTTGGAGGGTTGACGCTCACATGGTAGTGAAGATATGGGTCAATGGCAGCCGGGTATGGTTCGGTGACATTACCATCATGCCAATCGTTCTCAATCTCATGATCATCCAGCATATGAATCCAAGGCAGGTCGATAGCTGGGTTCTCGCCAACGTGCCAGCTTGGAGACGAGTAGACTCTTTGATACTCATCTCTGTAATGTTTTATAGCGGAACCAAACCGGAGGGGAACATCGATGTAAATAAAATCACCGAGGAAGAGCATAAACGAAGGAATAGCCTGCCGGTCTATCTTGGAATACACCTGGGAAAGTGTCTCGATTCCAGGGATTCTAAACGGGTGAGATAGTGGGTTGTAAGGGAAGTTCGCCTTGATGCAGCTGGTTGTCCAGAAATTGAGTCGAGTTGATTCCAATGAGCCTGGCGCCGCAGCTGTGGTGAATTCTCCAGACAGATTATTAGATAGCAGGTACTGGTACCTCGTGGTAGGCTGTAGGCCATCAATGACAATAGGAAATGTATAGTCCGTCGTATCGTTCAGTACGTGTATTGTTTCGGCCTCCATCCAAAGTTCCGGCTGAGGGTCATCTTTTACACGATGATATACTTGCAACGGCAGGTTTTCCGGATCCGGCTCTCGAACAAGGATCTTTACACTGTCTGAGGACACATATCCCACCCGAGAGAACGAAAGGTTCGCCGTAGGATGTAAAACGGAGCCCCGGAAGACGAAATCAAGCACAAAGATATTAAGCAGGACGTTGGCACCGATAGTAGTCCAGCTAACGAGCTTCGAGTTGGTACACGGCAAGCCTGTTAAAAGGGACCGTATCACCGAAACCTCTCTATTCCGTCCATTCTGCGATGTGCTTTCCGTGGTCGGCTGTTTGGACTTGGATGTCGTTGTACGCTGCTCGATCCGGCCATTCTGGGAGGGACCGTTGGACGCTGAACTCGAGGATGTCGCCCATAGTAAGCTTAGATATATGCAAAGGGTAGACACTGTGATTGGGGGCGCATGATGGGCAGGAATCTGAGCTCAATGTCAGTAACTATGAAGTCTGCTGCAAAGGCAGACAACCGGTGGCCACGTACCCAGCGTAGAAAGATGTATGATAGGAGCCTGATGATCGTCGAGCAGGTAGCTATAAGTATTTCCTGATACCGCCGCATGTCTGCTATTTCATCGGCCAGCGACTTGTCCGCCCGACAGAGCTGTCAAGGAGTGTGAGGGCGAAGGGGTTTGAATTCTCGTGTCGAATAGGATGTTGACTATTTAGCTAAATTTCCACAGGCAGCAGGCAAAAACTATTACGTCAAGGGTGTAAACAGAGACAAAACGGTTTCAGTTGAATACATTTAACACGCATTTCTATACTCCACTCGACGCGGTAAGCCGAGACAAGTCTCCTTTATTTCGTCGCTTGCTTCTCTAAAAATGTATCCAAATATATGCATGTTGTAGCTATGGGCCAAAAAAAGGGGGTTATATCAAGTACCCCGGCGGCCAGTCAAGGCTGTCTGCAAGAATGCTCCAACCAGCGCGACGTCGGAGAGAGATTTCATTCCCAAGATCAAGGACATGATGGCTGCCCATTTCCATGGCTGACTCTCGCCTCCGGGAAGAGCGTTGAAGTATTCCCAGCCGGACACCCCCCCGAATGAAGGGTACCTCTGGAGCAGCACCGCGAGAACAACGCCCAGTGTCTCCAAGGGAACGTAGCCCTGTGTCCCATCGTCTGGATTCGACAGGACCCCCGTAACGACCTTCTCGGGCCTCCATCCATTCGCTATGATCGTATCGTACATGGCCGTATCCGCAATCCCTCCCCAGCCGTTGTAAAACTGAGCGTGGTACCAAGATATCTTCGATCCTCTCTGTTCTTCCAGCGCAAAGTAGCTGAAGCCAGACAGATGGCGTAGACCCCGTACCAAAGCCGTCGCAACAGGCGCAAGAGTGATGATAAAGTCGTCTCCGAAATCTGACTTGAGACTGTCGATAAGTCGAACGATCCCCTCGAGAGACATGTCCTCCTCAACGTCCAGGTCGAGGCCATCAAGTCCGTGGGCTCTGATCATGTTACGAAGGGGGATGTAGTATCGCTCGTAGTCCTCTATATTTCCGTCCAGCCTCCGGAAGCTCCCCTTCGCGGCGCCTCCCAGCATCCCCATGACTTTGACGCCCGCAGCCTGCAGCACACACACTTCTTCCCAGAGAGGCTCGTAGCGAGGGTCATCGGGAGAGTCATCGTTCAGGGTGATGCTCTCTGCGTCCTCGTTGATGTGGAACGCGGCCAGAATTACATGCGATACGCCGCTGAAGTTGGTGCACAGCGGGAGCATAGAGACGTAGTTGGTTCCATTGTGGGGGAAGTACGTCTGGTAATAGCATATCACTCGAGGCCGCACCAGGTTCTCGCCTCTGTTCGGTGGAATCGGTGGCATTTGGGTATATCCTTGTGGCTATCAAGAGTGATGGTTATTAAATAGTTATATTTGTGTCAATCGAGATCCTTGTTTTAACCAAGGGTGGAGTAAGAAACTACTTTAATTCCTACATCTACACATCACCACAGTCAACGTATGATAGAACATCCATGTTATTTCAAGTTGCAATGTCCAATATCCTCGTCTTGACTAACAGGAGAGAGAAGTACACGGCAACACGACACCATGGCAGAGCCGCACATACGGGATGATAGCAGCTGTCTGTATGTTCAAACAAGGAGGCAAAAGTCATCCTGTCATGGGTTGCTACGCCGTTTTTCCCAAGAGAAATGCCATCGTCATTATCATCCCAAGTGCGTTGGACGCCTACTTGCGCTAAAGAATAAACGAGAACGAGTCTCCGCATAAGGTCCTGCATGCGGTCTAGGATTTGGATAGCTGACAGTGATAGGCCCAATTTCCAGCTGCCTTGATATGCTCAAGACAAAAATAGAGCGCAATGCCACTCTGACTGACGTCTGTTCCATGCACGAAAGATATCTCTGGCGGCTACCGATACAGCATACCGTTCGCATGAACTTTTTGTTTCCTAAGATCTCCCGAAAGTGGTGGATGAAACGTGCTGGTGAGTCCTGGATTCCTGTTCAAAGAGCTTCGCCCCCCTAGCGGCACTAACTATGGACAAGGGCGTAATGTTTGGTTAAATGATGTCCAATCAACCCTACCGTCCAGCCGCATTAAACACATCGTTGGTGACTCCTACCGAACGGCTGGGCCTTACCATGGCTTGGATATAGGATTTTGGCGGCATCCTATGCATGTAAATGTCGCATCTGAGCACTAAACTTCGTTTCTCAATGTCACCTGGGATGGATTCATGAACTAACTAGCTAACCGCTGTGCCACAAATTCTAGGCGTTCAGATGTTGGTATGAGAGGGGAGACGCACTATATGAAGGCGGGTGTCAGTCGCAATCCGTTCTAAAAAGAAAAATTTTTCCATTTCTCGATATCACGGTGATAAAGTTGGTGCTCACTTAATATTACTCTTACCCTGCATTACCACGCACAATCGCATCAAAAATGTGGACTTCTACGTCGACGAAAGATAGGCGATCCCAGCCAGAATTCAAGATCGGATACCCTAAACGACTCCTGTGGGATGAATTCGAACAATCTGAGCCAGAGTATTTCCCTATCCCTAAATTTAGGGAGCTCGTCCCAAGGAGATCCTACTCTCCAACGCCAACCTTCAGCTCGCATCGGATCTATCCAGTGACTATGAAACACTGCTCTACCCTCCCGCTCTGTCTTCCAGCCTGCTACACACTGCAAGAGGCTCCAGGGCAAGTCTCGTCGACCGTCTGGACAGTGGGTATAGGTGTCTCCGGATCGGCTGTGGCCGGTCGACCCAACTAGGTTCATACTACTGTTCGGCTCGTAAGTATCCATGATGGACAATTCTTATACTATTAATCGCTAATTGCTTTATCAGATCACTGATTGATATACCTTTTAACGAGTTGATGCCATAAAAGGGAGGATATAGTCTAGGGCGCAAGGGAAACACGTCGCAGGGATGACAACGAGGAAGGAATATGTTTTGCTTTTATACATGATGACATGATGCACTGTAACGACTTCTATGTAACTAAACTTTCTTATGGTTGTATTGCTGGATTACCGTTAACATCCATAGCAGTGCTCTCTTTTGAGCCTCAGTAAATAAGCTTCGTACTTCAATAAAGTTGCAACGAGGATCCACCATAGCGGGTTTGAGCCTCCATTTTGGATGAGCGGACGCCGCGTTGATCCACTGTTCTTGGAGCAAGATGGTCACTTCGACCTGTCGGAAGAACTTGGCACTGGGTATACAGGACTGTACCCGATACATAAGAAGGATGATAAGCCAAAGGCTTAGGTAGGATTGAAGCTGCGGAACGTAGACTAATAAAATAGTAAGGGAAGATGGATATTATTCTGTAACCAAGAACTCTGATGGTGGTGTAGTCCTACAAAAGGAAAAAAACCATCACACGTGACAGGACAGTCGCTTTGGTGAAGCAGGCGTATTATTGAGATATAAGATCGATAAGTCTGCGAACACAAGGCCATCATGGGCAGCTATGTTCCGGCCCGAGCTTAGTTGGTAAATTGGCGCGCTGGCTACCATGACATTTGTAATTGCTGTTTTAACAGACACACCCTTAACGGTCTGCCGTACCCTCATTCATAAGGGCTCCCACCCCAGTGTCTTCCACCATCCAGCCTTGGGTGGAACCTGTTAGCAGAATCTTAATAACCATTATGTTGTCCGCCGGACTGCTGGTGGCACAAGGGACTCGTCCACAAGAGGTCAGAGTTCCCAATCTAATTTGGTAGTTAAGCCATAACTCCGCTTTTATATCTATGTGAAAACAGATCCTGGCTTGGCTGAAGGCAGATAATGCGCTGGTACGTCTGTGTCAGAATCCGCCATCCCGGCCAAAAAGGCGAGTCCGCGCCAATTGGCGGTAGAGAGACGGGTTATATTTGACAGTCTGTCATTGCATAGTTCTGCGTCGTAATTTTTGGGGTGACCTGGTACCAGCCTTATTCCCGAAGATACGTTCACATTTATCAAAGACTATATCTGAGGTTTGTAACCCCCTTGCGAGCTTTTCCTCTGGATCTCCTGGTGTTAAGTCATCTCTCCATAGAGTCTTGCCATGTACTCCGTATTGTCTTTCCATTAGACATATTGAAAGTGGCATGCAAATGCATATGGCTAATGCATACCATGGAGGAAATAGCCGCAGCCGCGGGTTTGAAGAGTGCGTCCGGGCAATTAAGCTGCTGCCATTGTCTTGCGGGATTGAAATCCTCATTTGAAAATCAACATGCCGTATTCTGAGTATTCTCTGCATAATATGTATTAGTATCATAAGCTAAGCGGCACGGATGCTCTGGTCTACCTACTAACTGCTGGAAGCCTGATGGGTTGGGCCTCCACAGCGGTAATCTTCATTGCCGACCTCTGGGTCTCTTAGGATAGTTAAGCCATCAGCTTTAGAGGAGCCTTGTGTCCTTTTGCCCTCTCCTTGGGGATCAGGTATGGGATTACCATGGTTGATTTCTGGTTTTAGAAGTAGTCCCGCATGAGCCGCTGTTCTTTGAACTTTTTGTAAAGTATTGTATTTGAAATGTTTTGAGTGTCAATTTATATGCCTCATTATAGAATAAAGTTACAGTAGTGACTTTGAAGGTGGTGAATACAATTGCGTTGGCCTTCGCGCAGGTAAATGGAAGCGGTGAATGAAAAAAAGGGATTCATGCGCGAAACTTAGCAATATTTATTGAATGTAGAATAGTCACATACAGAAATACGACGTCTCGAATGAGCCGCTCTTTAGAGTTGTAAAGGCCGTGAATTAAGCTAGGTGGCAATGTGAAATGGATTAAATGCATTAAGAGCTAGACTGGGTAGTACGTACGGTTTGCGTATAGATAGAGACCCGAACTAATAGAACCGTAGATCTGAATCCAACAAAAATTAACAATGAGCACATGTACAAGGAGGTTACCATTGAGAGATATTCACACTTACTAGAATGACACGATATGAAAGCTGGCCCTGGCCTGTATTACCAGGCCGTGTGGCCGCCGTCGATCACGAGCGAACTGCCGGTCATATAACTGCTGGCATCACTCAGCATGAAAACAACAGCTCCGGTGAATTCCTCAGGCCGAGCCAAGCGACCTAGCATGCTTTCCTTGACCCATATTTCCTTGAGTTCTGGGACTTCCTCAAAGTTCTTCTCGACCATAGGAGTAATAATGTGCCCAGGGCAAAGAGAGTTTACCCGAATGCCCTTCGAGCCCCATTCCATTGCAAGGTTGCGGCCAAGCTGGATGACTGCCGCTTTCGAAGAGTTGTAAGTAGCACTGTGAAGACCCTTGTTTGCTACGAAGCCGCTCATACTAGCAATCAGGACTATAGAACCATGGGTCCCTGACTTGAGCATATGTCGAGCAACTGCTTGGACTGTCATGAAGAGCCCAGTGTAGTTGATATCTAACATCCTAGTGATGTCTTCCAAAGTAAAATCAACTGCGTCCTTGAGCTGCTGTATTCCTGCGGCAGCTACAAGGCCATCAATCTGACCTGAGCGAGCTGCAACTTCTGAGACAGAATCCTCAAGGTGCTTCCAGTCACGGACGTCGACATGATGGTAATGCAATGAGCCAACATGGTCGGTTTTTGCAATTTCTTGGGATGCATAGAACTCTGGATCAGGTTCAGCTAGCCGATCAAAACAGTGAACTAGAAGACTAGTTAATACGGGATTTAAATGGGAGGCAGCTGGTATAGGGGGACAAACCATCAGCTCCGGCTTCTGTCATTGCTTCCGCAATAACAAGGCCTAAACCTCTGCCTCCCCCCGTAACAATGTATACTTTGTCCTTCAAACTGAAATTCGGATACACCTTTTGGTGGTATTTGGGGGTAGTATCGCTCGGCATATTGATATGCGGGCGTAGCCAGGTATAAGTCACGATAGATAAGTTAGAACAGTCGCTAGACACTGAAGACCAAATACCAGCTACTACAAGCACCAGCGCAGGGTATATATGCAATGACACCCAGAGCTGCGTATCTTGTAGTTGACGTCATGAAGATGGGTTACCAAGGTTTGGCTTGTCCCAGCTGAGAAAGCCGTTATGATTTCATACGAAACGTCAGCTAAGTGAGAATGCATGCATCTATGTGTACACTCCCAGATTAGTGGAGTAGCATGCGGAGAGCACCCTACTATGTATGCCAAACAGGGCGTGTCCAGGCACATTTTCATCATGATATCACGACCTTTTTTTTCGCGTCTGAATCTCCATAAAAACTTATCGCGACGGTCGCGATTAGATCACGTGATAGTAAACCAGCGCTAACCCGAAATAGAAATATGTAAACATTCTGATGGGCGGCAAACGACGAAAAAAAAAAAACAGCAGTACGCAGCTGGTTGACTGCTCTGGACATAGCAGATAGCATCCTACTTGTGTTTGCTCTTCAACATGGCCAACCGCTTCTCGTCTCCATGCCCCACCTCCCATGACACCCCAGGGCAATCTGGATTCTTCGCCAGTCCGTCAGGGTCAGCTATACCACGTCGGAAGTCGCTCCCATACATTAGAACAAAGAGGAAGAGCATATCCAGCCCTCTCCCAAGTCCTCATTACCCGAAAAGTCCTCATTCCTCACGGAAAAGCAGAATTCCTGTTCGAGAGTCACCGAAGAAAACGGTCGACGACGATCAGAGCGACTCCGAAGTTGACCTCAGTGAATACACCTTTGACCTGAACAAGCTCCCTGATCAGCTGGTCAGTATTGGGAAGGAAGACGGTGAGAAGAGACATAAATCCCAAGATGAGAAGACCACGACATCCTCCGATCTCGATGGCCCAGAGGATTTTACGTTGAACATGGTCGAGCTTCTGAAGAATGTGGATCTGGAGGATACTCAACGCACCCAAGTGCAGGTCAGACGAAGCGAGGATAAACACAATTGTGATGATGGTGGCGAAGAAAAAGGGGAGAGAGAAGATGGACAGGACGATGGACACGATCTGGACGGGCCTACGAGAGCGACAGGATTGCAGGACTACACCCAGCTGGACCATACTATGGAAACCTCTACACCGGCACATTTACTCTGGAGGGATGTAAATGCAACTATGCAACACGACTCAACTTCGAAACGTCAGCCGAGTCCACCTACACAAAATAACAAGGCAGGTGACTTGGAAGAAAACTCAGTTATCTATACCCAAGGCCGAAAGTTCGCTCCGACAACACCAACGATAGACCTTTCTAGGATTGACGAGACGACTACCAGCCAACAAGGAGACCAAACTTTGTGTGCGGCCCAGCAGATTTGCCAACTCGAGTTGGACCTTGAGGCAAAAACTCGACGTATCCAGGAGATGGAAGCAAAGTTGGCGGAGACAGCCTCGTTACACAAACAGATAAACGATCTAAAACAACAACTGCAAAGGCGTGAGGAAATAACAAAGCTGAGTGATACCGAACTTAACGACCTACGAAAAGCCAAGTCGGAGTTGGAGCAAACACGGAATGAACTCGCTAGCCAAACTTCGAAGGAGTCTACTCTCAGGAACAACCTAAAGGAGAAAGGCAAACAGCTAAAGGAGGCAGAGAAGCAGCTGGATGACGCCCGCACAGCCCATAAACGCTACTCGGAGGAAATGGGCACAGAGCTCAAGCAAGTAAAGCAAGAATGCGAGAAGAAGCTGGGCGGAGTTTACAGCCTGAAATATCAACTGACCTCCACTACCCGAGAACGAGATTCGTTCCAAAAGAAGATAGAGGACCTCGAGTGCACCATTCAGAACTTAAAAGCACAAGTGGAAACCACGGAGTCTCAGAAGGCAGAAGAAGCTGCGGAGAGTTTAGCAAGGCTCAGGGAGGTTCAGAAGTTTGCCGGAGAGCTAGCTCTCCCTGCACTAGGAAAACCCTTCTTTGAAATCATTGACCTTCTTCGAGAACATATTAAGACTCTCGGGGAAAAATCTTCGGAGCAACAAAATGAGCGTTCAAAGAAGTCTGAAGAGGCCCAGAAGGAATTGCAAAACTTAGTAAAGAAAGCCAATGGTGTAGCACGGCTCGAAGCTCGTAAAGCTGAGCTATACCGTGATCGGCTTAGTGAGACGACTTCCAAAATTGATTCAGTCAAGAATGAAAATACTGAGCTGCTCGAGAGGATTGCTGTTCTTACGTGTGATAATGCAAAGCTCAAAAAGAGAGCTGCGGAATCTACCCAGGAACATGATCAAGCTCTTAATGCGCTACGAAATCTTCGAAATGAGGCCGAAGAGTCACACAAGTTACAAATTGCAAAACTCAAAGCCTCCCACTCTGAGCAGCTGGCCAAGTATCGGAACAACAAGCAAGGCCCCAGTAGCGAGCTGCAGGCTCGCTTGGCCGCATCTAAGAACAGAGAAAGTGTTCTGACAGCGGAGCTCAAAGCGGAGCAGACGGCCAGAGAAAGACTTGAGGAGGATATCGTGCGCATGGAAACAGAAATAGCACACCACCATATGACACAAAAGAGGCTTGAGGCTATTATCAAGGCTAACACTTCGGCAGCAAAGAAGATCGATGGCAAGATCGTTGAAATCATGCGGGAGAGAGAAGACGCTTGGAAAGCCCGAGTCGATGAGCTCACCAAGGACAATGAGAAATTGGGCAAGGTGTTAATGACCATGTGGGGAAAACAGGAGGTCGGTGATAACTCCAAGTCTAAAGAAAAGGGGGATAAACAGAGGTATAAGTATAAATACGCCAGAAAGACGCAGGAAATTGAGATTGGGGAGATCTGGAATACTCTTTTAGGGGAGCCAGATGCGTGATCTGGTGCTCGTCATCGCTTGAAGTATACGGCCTGGGTAACTTTACGACGACGTTACCCATCCTTTCGAATATGTCTGGGTTTATAGTGTGTATGATTAATGTTGCTATTCGGGATAATGTCTCCCCAGAGGAGTTTTGGGTGCTTCAGGTTACTTCTTCATATGCTTGCTGCTATTTTTATCTCCTTATCTTGATCTTATCAATCAGTGCCTCCCACGTGACTTAATACCTCGGCTTAAAGTCACTAGCCCGAGCTCGGCTCTTTTGGTTATCTGATCGTGATTTCAACATGATCAAAAGGAGAAGAAAGGAGACTGTTTGTCTCCATGATGACCTTTTAGAAGGGCTAGCTAAATAAGTTCCCATCTCTTCTTTTTTGGTCATAGTTGAAAAGATGGCAACTTCTCCCCGTCCATTGCAGGGCATACGCGTTGTCGAGCTTGCTGGGTTAGCCCCAGGTCAGTTTCACCCAGATTAATTTATCTATAGAATATAGTATTGACTAACATCTCTATATAGGCCCCTTTGCCGGACTTATGTTGGGCGACTATGGTGCATCAGTCGTACGGGTAGATAGACCGCATCCTAATGCCCATTCGCAATCAAAGCCCGCTCCGCCGCCTACTTTCGATGCGCTCACACGGCACAAAACGTCCATCAGCCTGGATCTCAAAAACCCGGATTCAAAGGCCGTTCTACTTTTTCTATTATCCAAAGCAGACGTCCTAATAGATCCCTATCGTCCCGGCGTCCTGGAGAAGCTAGGATTATGCCCTACGACAGTGCTACTAAAGCATAACTCCCGTCTCATAGTTGCGCGGATGACCGGGTTCCGCCGCGATGGGAAGTACAAAGACATGGCAGGCCATGATATAAACTATATAGCTGTTTCTGGAGTTCTATCCCTCTTAGGACGGGAAGGGGAAAAACCATATCCACCCGGAAACATACTCGGGGACTTCGCTGGTGGTGGAGCCGTTTGTTTCCAAGGCATACTGCTTGCTCTCCTAGCTCGTCAAGCTACGGGGAAAGGCCAAGTGGTTAACGCCAACATGGTTGACGGGTCAGCTTACTTGGCTACTTTCCCGCGCCTTGCGAGGCAGAGTCCAATGTGGGATGGACCCAGGGGCAGCAATGTACTTGACGGTGGGTGTCCATATTACGCTACGTATGAGACCAAGGATAAGGGTAAGTATTTTGCCGTGGGTGCATTAGAGTCGCAGTTTTATACTGCGTTCTTGCAGGGGTTGGGGCTAGAGGAGAAAGATTTGTTTCCACTTGGTTCGAACATGGAAAGGCAAGACAGGGATAATTGGCCGTATATGCGCGCAGTACTTGAGAGAAAGTTCAAGGAGAAAACTAGGAGTGAATGGGCAGCTATATTTGACGGAACAGATGCGTGTGCCACTCCTGTCCTGACCATGGACGAGCTTGAGAAGGAAGGATATGATCAACGACCTATCGTTGGGTTATCCGATACGCCCGGGTTAGATATTGCGCCTGATGACGGCGGATGGTCTGGCGGCGGCATGTGTCCTGGCAACGGAGGCGAAGAGACGTTAAAGAACTGGCTTGGGTGGCAGCGAGGGAAGGACTACGATGTACATGAAGGAGCTCTTGTTAAAGTTAAGGTTGCCGGGGTGAAGCTCTGAGTTCACCCTTGTTCTTTTTTCTCGTTGCTTTTTTGCAAGTATACAGGTGTTGTATTACTGCCTAACAGTGCTATAAACATGGATTAAGCATTACTAGAAGGCTTTTGTTTGGTCTTGAACAGGGGCTGCGAGCAGAGGTATTAATGCCTGAATTCAATAGTCTTTCAGGAAGGTGTCTTGTTAAGGAAAAAAGATAAGCCATGCAAGGAGCAACTGTATTGTAGGAGAAAGGAAGAGCACAAAGGGTCAAATACTCATGGTTAATAGAAAGAGGTTGAAAGAAGGGAAGCGAGGGCGGAAGAAGATGCAGAGGAAGAAGAGGGTGAATACGAAGATAAAGAAGATGAAGATGTAAAAGAGGGAGGAGTAGAAGTAGATGGGGTAGTATAAAAAGAAGTAAAGGACAGGTCAACAGGGGGATAACTCCAGGTTCTCCAGACCGTTGTTGTTGGCTGTCTCGAGGTCGGTGGAAAGGTCAGTCGCTCAAATCAGGATTGGCAACGAAAAGCCTCACGCCCGTCATACTGGAGGTGCGTTCGTCGACGCTGCCCCGTCGTTTCAGATCATCCGAGATCTTGCGTTTCTGCATGGCCGTCGATATTCCGGTGGGAGCAGTCATTTCCGTAATCTTGCCGAACTCGTCCTCTTCTTCACTATGTGATGTGGCAGGACGTTGATCAGACGTGTTGGTCGACGACCGATTAGGAGTAGCTACGAAATCCTCATCCTTGAGGTGCTCCAGTGGAGCGGCAGGCGTCTCGACAATGTCTGGTATATCGGCGTTTGGAGGGGTATTATTTGCACTGCTACTGCTGCTCAGTCGAGTCTGCTGGGCCCGCTGGTGAGCAACAGACATTCGATTGCTGGCCGTCGAGCTTCTACCGCTTCCCGTACGTTGATGTATGGGCTGGCCAAGGTCAATGCGGTCATCAAACTCGTCGTCTCCGTCCCCGACTTCGTTTGCGCTCAATCGCAGGGGGACGCCGGCCCCGACCATTGTGCTTGTGTTGTAGCTTATAGAACGGCCGTTACCGCTGTGTCTGATCTTTCCACCGCTGATCAGGGTGCTGCTGCGTGTGGACGAGCTGCCGTGCACCTCTAGCAGCGCACGCTGTTTGGCGGCACGACGCTGAGCGAGGAGGCGGGGGTCCTCCGCCTGAGCTCGATCACACCATACGGTAGCCTTTTGCTTGCGCATGAGAGCAACATAGCTGACCTGCGGCCGCTGGGAGGAGGTGCTGTATCTGATATCAGAGCTGATCTGGCTCATTTGGCGGGTAGGGGGCGCGTTCCCACCAGTAGAGGTAGTGCATGTGGTAGCATTCGACGCTCTACGTGATGGGGGGGCAACGCCATAAGGTGATCGCTGCTGCTGTTGTTGTTGCTGCTGTTGCTGGTAGAGCTGGTGCTGGTGCTGGTGCTGGTGTGGCGGTTGCGGGTGTGGGCTGTGTTGGTGGAACTGGCGATGGGGATACTGCTGCTGGTGCTGCGGGTATCCCGCCATCGACTCCCTCATGGGCTGCATGTCGACAGGCAACAAAGACGAGCTCGTGGTGCGAGGGCGATACTGAGTGCTGACCGGTCTGGCGATGCTGCTGCCGCTGCTGCTGGCCTGGTGCGACGGGGCGTCAGCAAGGTGGTGGGAGCTGCTGCTGGAGTCAAGCGTGTGGAACTGGAAACCAGCATTGCCCGGCACCGGCTTGCGGGGAGGAGCCTTGTATACGGGCGAGCGATAGTCTGCCATCGTCATTCGGCCTGCCAGTCTCGTTTCTTTTGTTTCTTCTTCGTCTTCGTCTTCTTCTCCGTCTTCCCGTCTCCTGGTGGCTGCTTGCTTGCTTCCTGGCGGCTACGTTGATAGGGGGTTTCGATCGACGGAGCGGACGAAGAGAAATACGAGACCTGCGAAAGAGAGACAAGCTGCTAGGAGGTCTCTATCATTTGATACGGACGTCTCCAGCTTCGCCACTAGAGCTGTCAGCGATGCAGCGTTGAAAGGGTCGAAGGTGGTTGAGATTGGAATTTCGCGGTCGCAAAGACGAAGAAGAAAAATGGGCCGGCGGCGGCTCTGGCGCGACACCAAAACCTCGGTATATTCTTTTATGGATTAATGAAAGATATAAATATACATTAAATATCTAGATAGAGAGAGAGAGTCTATATACAGCGAAGAAGAGAGATACTACTTTGTATATAGCGAGCGAGCTCATGCTTAAAGAAAAATCTTACAACGTCGCAACCAAACGCCACCGACCACATAGTCGAAACCTTCCAACGCGACAGTGACAGCGAGCTTCCTGCGGGCGGTGGTTCCATCTGAGCCGCCTTTGCCTTGGGTTCACTGCCCGGTCGCAGATATATTAATACATCGAAGAGTGGAAGAGAAAAAACAAGCATTTGCGGCGATGCAAGGGGGGCGCGAGGAGGAACTCCAGGTACCATTTCGACGGGATCTCTATACATACATATATATTATTATGCATCTATCTAACGAGGATATTCTATAGGCGTCCTGAAGGAAACTCGATGTCTACTATTAAAATATCAAGGGGAAGCCGTGGAGTTTTGATGCCGTAGCAGCTTCACCCTGACATTCCATCCAGGCAGACAGCTCGAGATGAACAAGAAAAAGGGCTGAGAGAGTGATGAGACTGGCCTCCGGCTCGCCAAAACAAAGGATAATAGGAGACTATAAATAGGGGCTATGGCTCTTCGCTAATTTCAGCTCCTATCAAGTCGAGCTCGGGATGATACGAAGCGGCTCAAGCAAGCAGCGCAGCGACGGACAGGCAGCGACGGAGTGAGGGAGAGATACACGCATGGCTTGACGCAAGGCGACTGGCGAGCCGTTAGATGGCGTCGACGACGGGTTAATGTGATATGCAGGTCACAGAGCCTGACGAGGCGTGGTTGGCTTGATATCGACGTTGCTATGGGCGTTGACGCATATATAACAGCTCAATGGCTTGCTACCACTAATAGTGGCCCATGTTATTACCACCACCTATGACGGCATCCTTGGGTGTTTCGTTTCTTTTTGCAGGTTTCTCGCTTGCAGGGCCAGAGAGAACCCATGCCTGCCCCTGAAATAAGAACTTCATCTCGACACTTACCCCGAACCAAACATATGCAAAGGACTTATATGCAAAGGACAAGTCAGAGCCAGCCTTTCTCCACCGCAGCGAAAGCTAGCCGCAAGATGGATATCTAAGCCCTAGCCGGCAAGCTCGATGAACTGTATATCAGACAAAGAATCCAGCCATTGGCATGAACAATAACAAGCCAGCAGCCAGTCAAGACCCTCCCCATGACTATTATTGCATCATCATCACCGTCACGGCCTTCAAACAAATCCTTCAACAGGTTCTTGTCAATAAATCTAATGGTGGACATTATCATGCTCCTCATTATTGGTGGCGGACGCTAGGACTCGACTCCCGGCCATCCAAGTGGAGAGAAACCATAGATCTTCGCTGGCACTATTATTTCACGGCTTTTTTGCTGCAGAAGACACCGAGTAGGAAGTCTATATGCTTATTATGCCTGACTTCAACTCTTTTAAAGCGTGGTACTTCGCTGGGGGATTCCCTCTTTCTCGTGTAATGCCTTCTCGTCTATTCGTCCCATCCAGCACGAGTCATGGAGTCCAAAGGCGAACCTGATGCTATCTGCAGTACACCGGCAGGTGTAGCGGAAGATAATACGAATAGTCCTCTGCCGTTGGAAGTTGACGATGATGTACGTTGCTATCATACTCACGTCGCTTTGGCTGTAGTCAATCCACTGACGAGGAAGGCGATATATAGCATGAAAGCAACTATGAGGATGAGTTGTATAAACCACACTTCCCAATTTTTCTCATGCGGTGCGACCATTTTATGCAAGTCTTCTTCTAACGGGCCTGCAGGTCGAGATACTCAGCCTCTGTAACTTCTAGTGTCGTTGATTACCCCGTTCTACATGGTCGCAGGTATCATGCCTATCGTCAAGGCAGTGAGTATATATACACATACATGTAGGCTATGTGCTTTAACAAGTTTTAATCGCTCGTAGGATATCTGTTTCCCAATGATGAACAAGAGAGCGAAAGACTCGACATACATCATGCCTTGATCAGCTTTCTTTTGAACGGCCGGCTTCATTTGGCACCTATCAGCAAAGACCCTCAACGGGTACTGGATTTATGCACTGGAACTGGAATTGTACGTACGGTCATTCATGTTGCCTGTTGTCTCTACTAACGCTTCATCCCAGTGGGCTATCGCCTTTGGTATATATCAGTATTCTTGAAGAACACATAACTCAGTGGCTAACAGTTTATCAAGCCGATGAGAATCCGTCGGCCGAGGTACTATCCATCTATATCAGTAACAACGCTGTAACTAATTTTGTGCGTAGGTTATCGGAAATGATCTAAGTCCAACTCAGCCTTCCTTGTATGCGGGTCTCAAGAGACACTACTGTCAGTACAGAGTCCGTCAAGCTAATATGCAACAGAGTTCCCCCAAATGTGAAATTCATAGTCGACGATGTTGAAGATGAATGGGGCTATGAAGATAGCCCGTTTGACTATATCCACGGCCGCTTTCTCATCGCGTCTATTAGATGTTGGCAGAAGTTGATACACCAGGCGTTCAAGTATCATTACTCCTTCATATGTCTATTGTCCAATCACCATACCTAACCAGACACTATAGTTGTACTAAACCCGGAGGATGGGTTGAATTCCAGGACTGGGACGGTACCATCCGCAGCGACGATGATACGTTAAATGGAACAGACCTATTGATGCTTCAAGAAAGCGTTAAAGACGCATTCATAGAGATAGGGATCAACGCCAATCCAGGCGCTGAATGCGGTAGCTGGCTGAAAGAAGCTGGATTTATCAACATTACCACTCAGGTTTCTCTAGCCCTTTTATCCTTTTCTCGATAGTTCGCATCTACTAACGTAGCTACCATGATCAGAAATATAAGGTACCGCTGGGGACATGGCCGAAAGACAAGCACTTGAAGGTCATAGGGGCATATAACTTACTCCAACACGATGAAGGGCTGGGAGGGATTGCCAATTTGCCATTGATCCAGAAGGGATGGACGCCGGAGGAAATTCAGGTCCTGCTGGCAAAGGCACGGGGGGACCTGAGAAATCGTTCCATCCATGCATATTTCAATTTGTATGTTTATATAAACTCCCTTGTCCCACCCTTTCTTGTTTGGCTGCTAACTTCCACACTCGGATAGCTACGTTGTATATGGTCAGAAACCTAACGTTTCATGACGAGATTATATATCGCCCGATGGAGTATCCTTTCTTTTCGCTGATTCAGTAATGGAACTTCTTTTATACATTATATACCCTTGATACTCGGTAGCAAGTAAAATATCATACCATTTATATTGGTCAACGTTCTTATGAAGTAAATATTATCAAGCAGCTATGCTGAAGAGATCTTTGGTCTTAAAACTATAGATATCCACGTTATCCCAGCTATTTGCTCATATTCTTATTGAACCTTCCTACGGTAAGTCGAAAAGCTGAGGACGGGGAAGAGCGCATAAGCGGCCAGCCGGGTCCATTCGCGAGTCCGAACTCACGGTATTTCGGAATAACCTGAATTCATAGAAATAATGCTTTGCATCCTCCCACTCTAATATCTCGGCTAGGGGGACCCCAGTCGCCCATAGTTTCAACCATTTTCGAGCAAAATAGACCGTAAGATGTACGTTGTAGCGGTGAACTTGGTAGAAACAGTAATCGTCCAGCTGTTTCATGGCCAAAAAGCGCGCAACCCTCTGGTTCAGGCCTTCATGATAACGAAATTTAACCGTATTTTCAGAAAAGCATCGACTCTTGCTGTCTACAAGTTGAATGGTAGGGAAAAGAGCCATGCTTGTCCGCATGTATATAGGAGCGCCGGCCTTCCTTTCTGGATGTTGCTGGAAGCCAAGAGGCTCCTGTATTTGGATATGCTGCCTGCCCGACCGTCGAAGACGATTTAACCTGCGTGAAACTTCCGGGGTTGGAGCATCTTCTGTCAGAATTCCTATGTTTACCGCTATGTCCTCAAGCTTGGGTACCAAAGGCTTTTTAGGTGGTGGCGTAAGTGCGTCTGCTGTTGTCCAGCGACTAAAAACCATTGTTAGGAACATTTTCAGTTCATCGTCGGTAACGCTATCTTCAGGATCGGTGTATTCCTTGATAATGCGAACACAGTCTTGGAATAGAGCTTTTGGCTCTGGAGAAACTTCGTCAGGGCAACATATTATCGTCTTTGGACCATTGTGCAGGGCAGACAGCGAAGGGCTAGGAGCAGGGTTCGCCATTTTATAGATCCTTATCTCAATGGTTCGTCCTTCGTCCGGTGAGCGGCCACGGTCCAAATTGGATTCGCCTTTGTAATTTTGCTTCGTTGGTTAAGAACAAGTGTAACAAGCACGTAGACAATACTAAGATCAGATAGTTGAAGAGAGAGTCCAGATGCCGTGGTAATTGAAGATTGGAATTAAGATCAAACTGGCAAAATCAAGGCAAAGTAAGAGTAACCTGGGGAGAAAAAGTGAGATTATCAATCGAGGAGTGAGATAAACGAGGAGCCAGCTCTTTGGGCTCAGCCATGTTAGCGCGGCAATCTAGCCATGAAGCGTGAGAAAGTGAACTTCAAGTACAAACGAGTGTGAAACTTGGTGCAATGATCCCGGAATTTATGTTCCCGAGCGTCCCATACTTCAAGGCAACCTCTATGGAAAGTAGGCAGCATTACCAAGATGCATTATAAATGGCCAGAAGTATCCAAATCACCACTGATGGGTTTCTTAATACTCTCCATATAATATGAAGAATGTCACAGCGTAGCACCATCATATCTGGTTGGTCTCTATGCTCTTCGCATTATTATGCCTTGACAAATGGTATCTTGCATGCTAAAAAGAAAAGGGTAAGGCATATTCAACCCAGCTGATTATGTATGTAGCATCACTGCTATATGACCCAGCCGCTCCCATGAGCTATCTCACGAGTTATCGAGCTACCTCGCTCCAGACGCTCGACGTTGTTTATTTCTGAGATGAGAAAGAAAGTCAAAGTCAAAAGAGGCGCCTATATTAGTCATCATTGTTAAAGTCACGTGGGTAATTTATCAAGTTAACGCGTTGAGTTCGCGTTTCCACCAACATTTCAACAGACAAACAGGCAGCGCTCTTGGATGAACAGGGACGAGACGGTTGGACGGCCCATATTTCGCATCGGGGCCTTTTCTTCTCAATACCGTCTTTACTGGATTACCAGGTCTATAACTTGAATTCGACTCCTCGCTCACTCCTCATGAATAGCATTTTCCGACCATCGTCTGATCCCACTAGCCAATACAGAATATTGCTCCTTCAAGCATCATTTATGAACTGGTATTCTCAATTTCACCAATCCTACGTGGACCGGCCATAAACAACTACAACTACAAAGATCAAGGTTGACAGCGCTTTGGGTACAGGATTGAATGATACCGCCTTAGGGAGGAGTACTCTGATATCAAAGTCGCGTGATCCTTTGTTATAGTGCCTAGAAGCATTTGGAAACGGGTAAAAATGACAGAGGTCGATGTCCGTCTAGGAATGAACGGGCTACCGGCTTCCAGAATGACACCCGACCCTCCAGTGAAGCGGGCATTCGATGAGCTGGAAACTACTGATCGTCCTAATACTGCAACGACACAATCTAATGTCGAGAATTATGTGGATCCGAAACCGTCACCCGCCCTCAACCCATCTGCTATAGACACAATCTCTTCTAACATTACAGGCCCCCCACCATCTGGCAATGGAACTGTTGATGGCCCAGCTCCCTCTACGCCGAAAGGCAAGCCTGGAAATCCTAACAAGAAACGGAAACTATCACCTGCTAGTAAAGAGGCTAGGGAACGACAGAAGGCAGAGGAGAAGGCCAAGAAGGAAGAGGAACGAAAAGCGAAAGAAGAAGAGAAAAGAAAACGGGATGAGGAGAAAGAAGAGGAGCGTAAAATAAAAGAAAAAGAGAAAAAGAAGCGCGAAGAGGAGAGGGAGGAGAAAAAACGACAGAGAGAAGAGGAAAAGCAGGCCAAGGAAGATGAGAAGCGTAGAAAGGAGGAAGAAAAGCAAAAGAAAGAGAGGGTATGTAACCTTGAAAGCACCATGGAGAGCCGGCGTGGCTAACATACTACAGTCACAAATGAAGCTGAATGCCTTCTTCACAAAACCGAAGGCCAGCCCCAGCTCTTCAAATGGAGCAGAGCTCAGTGGAGCTAGATCCGCCGCTAACTCGACATCTGAGTCCATGAATAAAGAATCCAACCCGGCCTCTGACTTCGAGCTTGAATTTCCCCCCTTTTTCATTCAGTCACACGTGAAACTTGCTCCAAGCCATCGGTTCGAGCGAGACCCTAGTTCCCTAGGCCACGCTTGCGAAAAGCTCGACAGACTCTGTAAAACAAATTTTGGACTAGCTGATACCATTTCACCGCAACAGTATAATCCTACCGAGCTATTCAAAATGATATCATATAAACGTCACCAGGGTAATCCAACAACTCCATCTGTGAAAGATATTCTACTTAAACTCCAGGAACCTCAACATAATAGTATTGACCTTACGGATGCAAATGGCACGGCAACTCGGGTAGAAAAGCTACTCCGAAGAATACCCATGAAGGTTCTAAATTTCAGAGAAGACGTTAGGCCGCCATATCAAGGCACTTTTACCAAACGGTTAGAACGGACTGCCGCGCGAAAGCTATGTCGAAATCCATTCTGGCGAGGTGTGCCTGACTTTAATTACGATTACGACTCAGAAGCTGAATGGGAAGAACCTGAAGAAGGGGAGGATATCGTTTCAGAAGGCGAAGATGAAATAAGTGACGACGGAGAAGATGATATGGATGATTTCCTAGACGATGGAGATGACGAGCCCGCGAATACCAAACGGAGGATGATTGTTGGAGATCTTGAACCGAAATCTACAGGAATATGTTGGGCCGAAGACAGTGCCGATAATTCAATAATAAATCAACACCGGATGGAAATTATATCAGGTAAGGCTGAAGTCTCCTACAGTGAAGGGGATGTAACTAACTTGACCCAGAAGCCATATCCTTCCCCATTGATCCCTTTTCCACTCAATACTGGGAGACAAAACCGAAAGTACAGCCAGGAAAATCCCCCTTCAAAGTTCCCCATAGGCCATCCTCAACCAAAACATCCTCTTCAAAAACTCAACAATCTTTACTCTCTTCTTCTTCAGCAGCCCAAACCTCAAATCAACCTACCCCAATGGTGGTAATAACAGTCAACAAACCAAAGCCTCGAATTCAATTCCCGGAAGACCAACTTTCTGAGTTCAAGGACGCGGTTTCAGGAAGTAATTTAACCAAGGCCGGATTAATCGAAGTTTTAAAGAAAAGGTATGCTAGAGATTTTTATCCCAGAATATAACTCACAGTCAATATCAAAATGCTGACTATTGACGTTTTCTCGTCGCCCAGATTCCCCAAGGTTTCCAAGGATATCATCAAAGAGACTCTAACTGCCATTGCGGCGCGACGGGGTCAAAAGGAAGTAGATAAGAAATGGGTTTTACTCTAGAGTGCCCATTATATTATCAATATTTCTTCCCGCTCACTCTCTAACCCCAGTGAAGGTTGGACCGCCTTGTCTCATGCATATACCCTATTGTTCAAGGCCGACAACTTTTCTTCATGCTGCCTCTATTATATTTAAGCTCTCATGTTCAGGCGCCAGTTTTACTGTATCGGCTGGCTGTTGTTCATATACCCTTCATCCACGAGTAGATGCCTTAGCATATATGCTAACATTGTGAATATTGTAATTGGGGGGGGCAGGTTTTATTTACTATAGATGAAATTATTCTACATATGAGATATACTGATGAAAGTTCGTGAATAACACGGGTATTACTTCTACGCAACTTTTGGGGTCTTCTTTTTCATTAATGCATGTGGATGGTTATGATTAACACTTAAAGAGGCCTATAATAGGAGATCTGTGTTTAGTGGCCCTAACATTTCCGTTGATTAAAGCATTGCAGTATGGATACTCTAACCTATCTCTTCAAATTCCTCGAGCACAACGCCAGGGGCAACCAACTCAAACTCTTCGCCATCAATACCAGGGGTGAACTCCCTCCACTCATCACCAGAATCTGCAGGTAGAAAATGACGGATACTCCAGGGTAGCTTGAGAGTACGGGCCGCAAGACTTTCTGTTAACTGTAGTGAATTGCCGTCAGGATATACTAGCCTGGCTCTGCATTTGGTGAACCACCAGGAACGTTCCATAGTGTTATATCTATTAGGATGTTCGTCTTCGTGGATGCCACGAGCACTCCTTGAGATCGCCCCAGGAGTGGACAGCATGATATCAAATTTCATTAGCGCTGGCCCAGGGTCGTCCACTCTTTCATATATCTCCACTCTCTGGATCTTTGGGAAATCTTTGTCATTAAGCAGGCGGCGAAGGGACTGCTTGACATCAATTCGAGTAGCAATATCGCCAGGACAACGTGTTGTTGAAGTGCTATCATGAGTGTCAATATCAAAGTTGATAATCAAGGAACGTAAATCCGGTGCTATGGGCTTTTTCCGCCTAGTTTTTTGAGCCGCCGAGGGAATAAAGTCCGGGCAAATGCTATGAAGTCGCAGCCGGAGATGAACAAGATTAGGAATCAGCCGCGCGATAGAGTCACAAAGATGAATATTCCCAACTACCTCAAGCCCGCAAGTATCGATCTCGACGTTCCTGCATGTCTGTGGGAGTTTCTCCAGTAGGAGAGCGAGTCCTATTGCATCAAATGCTGGCCACATTTCGTCCGATGAGGTCCATGAAGGGTGAGGGCATTGTAGTGCAGAATTGTCCACGTGAAATGAAAATGATTCCAGCATGGGAATGTGAATTTCAATCACTTTAGCCAATTGGCGGAGCTGTTTACTGATAGCTTGGGGTAGCATTCCCGTCGGGCAGGCAGTATCAGGCCAGATAGCTTTCGTCAAAACCGTTAACGATTTTATAGGGAGGGATCTTCGTGGATTCTTCACTGCTGTGGCCAAAAAGTACTCGATATCGGCTTCTGTCACTGTCAAAATACAGTAGATAAGTTCGAACGCGATATTGTGCCATTTCTTGCTCACGGATAAGCACATACGGAGGTCAGCTGCCGTGCCACTTTCTCGAATAATAATGAATAAGTTGGTAAGCATATTCTTGTCTCCGAAGAATCTTTCGCTTGATGTTGCCGTCTCTGCTAGCCTCTCCCAAGAGACACGGAAAGGCATGGTGTCGACAGCCTAGGCCTAGGCAGACTAGAGCAACTGGTATGACAGAGAGCTACCAGGCAGGGTCTCCGGCTTTTGGAGACGAGCAGTATCTTTTATATAGTCGCCTTTCTCTTCCATCCAGACATTGACAAGCCGAACACAGCTCTTGAGGCAAGTTCATATTGGAAAGGAAGCTGTGGCCCGCAGAGCATTTGAGCAGGCAGTTGTCACCCAAAAGATATCCGGGGGCATCTTTGTATTGAATATAGACATAATGAGATGTTGTAGATGGATATATCCATCTACCTTTGGGCACATATATTAAATAGATATAACTTACATCGTAACTAGCAGCTTGTTGGCAGCATCCAACTTTATGGGATGAAAAAGGGGCATCCCACAACCGTCTGATCAAAAACCAGAGGTTCGTCGACAGAGTCTGCCATGAGATAGAAGACTATTGAATCCTGTTGGAGTGCTGGTATCATATGGTAATATATCGACTTGCTTTCTTTCTCCTGGCGATGTTGATATAAAGAAGTTTGTTCCAGAAGAAAAAACAAGAGTAAGCTTAAAACAACGACTTATCAAAACCTCACACCAACATCGACTTCCGCGCGATACTCTTAGAACAATAATAATGGAAGTATTATATGAAATCTATGGAGATGAGAGAACATGACACGAAATGCTTATCCTCGTTCTGCAAGCTCGATATCTGCTATGACATCAGATGAGAGACCATGTGAGTAGATGGCTCAGCAGCGGCCTGACACTGTGAATGCATGCCTGACAACACATTCCTCGAGAGCTGAAACTCCGTACAATCCGCCAAACTACTCCTGAGCCTCTGCAACAGCATCCGGAGTCTCCAAGGCTCAGCTGTGAATTGTCCAATATTGGCCACCAGGCTACTATGCCACTGCTTCGAACTGGTTAGTTAGGCCAAAAAAAAAAATACGATAGACTGTTGCCCTTTGACAAAAAGACAACTCAGACGTCTCATTCGCCGTCTGTCTCGATAGCCTCCCCCGTTGCTCCCCCAGAGTTTGTTTTGCTTTCATGCGTTTATGGTGGGATGGGCGTGGCCCAACCAGAGCTGGTATATCAAATGCAAGCGGGGCGCTAGACGTGGTGAAATGCATGCATCGTTGCCAGCTCATCGACCAGACCCTGTCACCATGCTAGTCGCTCATTTGGCGCATCTGGCTGCAGCTGCAGTCAACAGTATTGGTCCATGGGGTGTTTTGAATGTGTGTCAAACAGAAGCAAATGGAGGACACGACGAAGGGGGAGAAAAAGCAAAGGCGGAAGAAGAAAAGCGATGAAGAGGGAAAAGAAAGGAGGAGGAAGAGTTGGCCGGGCAAACAATCCGACTTGAACATGACAAAGCCTTTTTTTACTTTTTTTTTTTTTTTTTTTCATTTTTGCTTCTTTCGCAGAAGGTCGTTTGATGCATCGGACCAACGACGTGGCAGAGCTGATCTGCGACCAAGTCCAAGACCGCCCAAACCCATCTGCACAACGACGCAAAGGGCGACGGGACTGGGCCTATCGTGTCTCTGTCAATTACGAGGAGCATGGCAGTTACGGGGATTACACTCTAGCACGGAAAATCTGCAATCTTCCCTTTCTCTTTCGAAAAAAAAGGATGTCCCCACGGAACTAGAGAAAGCCTCAGCCGTCCGCCATTTGGTTCATATCTTAGGGCTGTCAAAGGCTGATCGCGTTGATATTGCTCCCGTACCAGGCGGTGAGACGGGCAACGAGGCATGGTTGTCTGCGTCTGTTCGACCCATGCAAAGCCGCAACCACGGTCCAGGATAGGATCTCAGCAGGGAGGAGACATTGGAAGGAAAACACAAAATCTATTCTTATAATGCCAGAGAGCACGGAATAATAAGTTAGGCCACCGCTTCTGGGGTAGGAGAAAGTTATTCTGCAGACAAGACAGCCAATTCAAGGTGCAGCTCGAGTTTCAACGCTGGGTTCAACCCTGACCGTTGAAGTATGACATCGCAAAGCTCGTCGCCAGCCGGGCGGTTCATCGAGGTTTCCCGCGTTTCCCTTCTTACTCAGTTGGCATGTATCACCCCTGGTCGCCACTACAAATGGTTACTCCAGACGAAGAACCTCCAAAGGGCCGTACTATCCGTACGCCCCCTTTGCTCTTCTCTCACATGCAGGGAGAGACGACTGCTGCCAATCACACGCCTTTCCAACACGGCGTCCTCTCGCTCCCACGATCAACTCCAGGACCTGGCCATCGCCTTTTGATCGGAGGGAACCGAGCAAGTAAGAAACGACACATCTCTAGCCACTCCAAAGCCATTTCCCCCCATACGGATCAAAGAGCCGCTACAAACCTTGAAGAAACCTACTTGACTATATGATACGGGGATGCCACTTCATACTGACGGGCCTACGGAGTTCCTTCATGTAGCGTACGACTAGCAGAACATAGCAGAACAATAATCGTGATGGGGCGTAAGCAAAATATGTAACCAGCAAAGAAGAAAAAAAAACGCAGTCCTTGTCGAGGCCAACGCACTCCTCCAACACCCCCCCCCTTTATATCATACAACATCGCCGCCGTATGTAGAGGAGAAGCGATAAACCCGTCTTTCTCTTGGTCATCAGTGCCGCAGCCCCCTTCTCCATTGCCAGTTCCTTGTCGTCTGTCTCTTCCCGGGCCTGCAGCGTGTGTGTGCGGTGGTTGTCCTTTTTTTAGACTCCCCTTCTCAGGGCCAACTCATCAAAACCATCCAAGGAAGACGAAGAGGAAAAAAAACTAACTAAACAAAAACACCCCACGCTGGGCCAACTTCCAGCCACTTTCTTCTATTACTTACTGCTGCTATTTCTTTCCGTATCTCTTGCTGTTCACTTCTTCTAGCAATACTCAAGGCTTCGAGCGACCCTCTCGAGCCATGCGATAGTCTGCGAGGGCTCTCCTCCTGTCAGCTTGGGCGCTCGAGACTTGCTGGTCTCGAGATCGATGGCCCTGTCATCGCCCATGGAAATATGATCAGCTTTCAACACGCCTTTCCATCAGTTCTGGCGTATGCTGCTGCCACCAGTACGTTACTTGGGCTTGCAAGGGAGGTTGTAAGCTTGCTAACCGTTGAAAACGATAGCTCTACCTCCATCGCCAACTAGTTCTCCGCCGAGATGCTATACCCCTACTACCACTACTACTACTGACGTTGCAGAGAACGATACTCGAGATCTTGCTTCAGAGCACCCTACGCCCCAGACCGTCCGACGGGGAGACGATGCCCCTACTGTTCGCGATGTTTTCCCGGGTTCTAAGCTGCCGGTTGAGCCTTTGGTTGCTGGCGTAAGTGCCCACCTCGAACCAGAACCAAAACCAGAGCAGCAACAACACCAAGAACAACGACAACAACAACAACGGCTGGAACCAGCATCTGAGACTGTGAAAGATGAACAAGGCGAGCGTTCGGTCGAGATGGCTTCTGAACCGATAATATCTGTCTCTCAGTTTGCCCACCAGTTTCATTTACAGAGATATCAAGAGGGCCAGAGACGCGCAAGCCTCCTCAGGCTCAGTGACCTTCACATTTCCGTGCATTTCTCAGCCCGCCTGCTTCGTGTGGCCGCTGTTTCGCACAAAGGCCTAGTTGATAGCCTCAGACATGGAGACAAGTCCACTTTCGCATCTGTTTACAACGCAGTCCATGATATTCGCGAGGTCTGTGAATCTACCGTTCGTCGCAACATCCTCGACCATGACCCTCTGGTTGGAACCGGCTCCGTAAAGGGAAGACCGCATACTTTCCTCCACAGGCTTTCCACCGAGTCAAGGACAGACCTGCTGGAGATTCTTACCCTTGTTCGTACTGATCCGCAGTTCCTCTTTGAATGTCTCAGCGCCTTGACACCCTCTCAACTTGCTGCGCTTGTAAGCCCCGTCCACTCGCTGGAGATTAGTAGTTCCCCTGATTCCCGAGGCAGAAGCCAGCCCTCATCTTCCTTTTGCAAGCGTGGGACTTCTCAATCTCCTGCTTTTAAAGACTACGCTTTTTCTTTTGAGCGCACTGATCCTCTCTCTGCGCTTGTGTTTAACGTTTATTCCACTACATTGGACCCTGATTCATCGGAAGCTCAACTGCGTTTGGATGTTTGGTCGTCAACCTGCGCCAAACTAATATCCTACGGAGGCAGTGGACAGTATAATTTCGTCGGGCATCTGCTCAACGTCTGGTCTGGACTCGGTGAATGGAAAGCCAAATCCAAATTTGAAATCTACCTTATGGATATTCTCCAGAATGGAGCTTTCCTCCTTGAACAGTCTAACACCAGACATTCGGACATGGATGGAGACGCCTTTGATCCCATGAAGACCGACGTTGCAGAACAGTTTTTTAGAACATCCGTCCAGGCCCTGTTTGAAGTACTCGATGATTCTGATGGCGGTTTCCCCGCCGGCGCTCTCGAGTTTGGACGGGCTATTGTTGAGAAACTTGGCTTGTCCGATTCTCGTCGACGGTTTTTAGGTTATATCTTCTATCAGTGGTTCTTTGGCAAATTCATACATAATGCCATGTGTTTCCCCGAGGTTTGTTTTCCCTTTAATATTATCATTTTATATCTATCCTGTGTCGTGCTCACATTTCTCTTAGAGCCATGGGTTACTCCTTGACTTCCATGTCACCAAGGATGCGCGGGAACGTCTACTTGGGCATATCGCCCTTTACGCCCAGCGTCAGGTTTCTCACATTCTCCACTCGTTGCCTCCGTTCCCTTACGCCATCCCTAAAATTAGGACACATGTAGAAAATATGCTCTCTCGACTCATCGACCCGGTTGGGCATACCTCTGATACCACCGCGTCAACGTCATCCTTGGGCTCGGTCAAAAGCCTCGTGGAAAAGAATACTGCAGGCTCTATTATTCTTCTTTCCTCGGCCGACATACTTACAATTCTGGATGTCTTCTTCCCTAAACCACCCAGCTCATGTTCACCCGATCTCTTTTCACAGCAAGCATCTTTCCCTTCCTCGCCATCTTCAAACTTTTTCCCTCGTTCCAGCCAACCACATCAGTCTTATGAATCAGGGCTGTTCCAGGGAAGGATCGATACCCTCTCATATGGGCTCCCCACTGCCAAAACCGTCTTTACCACCGAGATAAGTTTCCAGGATGTCACAAAATCCTACTTGGTACAGCCTAACAAGCCGTTGACTCCGGAATCGCCTAAAAGCCCTCAGGTGCGCAAAGCAGATCGCATTCGTGATGAGATTTTGGAGATTCGAGAGTCGGAGGACCGACCGACGCTGGACCACCCTGCAAACGAAGATTGGGCTATGTTCTCGGTCAGCGGCAGGAAACCTGTAGGTTTGTATGCGACCGATGCCGAGCACATTAGCCACCAGGGCACTGCTTCTCGTGCAGAATTGCTTCAAAACCAGGATAAAATCGAGGCTGCGGTTGTGAAGATCATTCATGAGTTTGACTTCCCTCGAAACCAGGCCCTTGGTCAAAGATCGGCCTCCGGTGCCACAAATGGTGAACTCAGCCTGAAGAAATGGTTCCTTCACGCCATGGGAATGTGCCAGCAAAAATCTGACTTTTCTGGTGCGCACTTCTGGTGGGAAGCTTCCCTCGCTTTGCGTGATGCATATGCAACATTCGGACAGTCTGTCGCAGACACTAAGTACCTTAGTCCCATGTACCTCTCCGTGAAGCACTCGGCAGACATGGACTCGAGCATGATCCAGAGCTGCGAACGATCCTTTATTGACCTCAAGAGAAAGATGGACACCCTGCAGTCCCAGGTTAATAAAACAATGGGTATTATGGCACAGCTTAGAAACAAAATGTGGTATATGACAGATGTCAAGAACTCGTTACGCTACGAGGATGCGAAAAATGTGGCCTTGGCTTTGAAGAACATGGCACTTGCTCAGGCTACGCAACCAGCAGCGGAATCCAGGTCAAGAACAGGAGCACGAACACTCGGCGGGTCTTTCTTGCAGAAACCAGAAATACAGGTCATGAATGTTATGCGAGCGTCGAGAAGTCAAGGAGGCCCCTTCAAGCTTGCCGATGAACAGGTAGAAATTACTCGGAAATGGCTCCAGCGCTTTGGAATAGATAATTTCTGTCGAGGTGAAGAACGAATTCATCGGTTCTGCTACGAAGTTAAAACCAGCGTGAATAAACTTGCTGGTGAGACCATGTATGAGACCCCTGTTCTTTGGTCTAGCGAACTATTCCATCGAGAACGGTCGACATACGAGACTTCTGGTTCTCGGCCTATGAGTGGCAGCGTACGTCCGTCAAGCATCGCAAGCGAAGATTCACTGGGCAATCCTATGCAACCTCCTGCAATAAGATCCTTAGACCAACTTTTCCGACCTCCGAATGACCTACCCATGCCTCCGCTGGTCCGCAAGTCATCCTTCCAGAGCGTGACTTCTGATAAATGGCAAGCCTATGGAAACGCATCCTCCATAGGTGATTCCCCTGGCAAGACGGTGTCGACTGCTACCACTGAATCGATCTATCCATACTGGTCTCCAATGCATACACAAACCCAGTCTATAACGAGTGCCTCCAGCCTTCGGTCGCGCCCTCCCTCTATGTTCAGCGATAATATGCCTTACAGACGTTCTGAACATAACTCTCATGGAAAGCACACGTTCTTGGATGGCCTCAAGCGAAATTTAACAAGTCTACTGCTAAGCGATCTTGGCTGCCCTGTTTGGAGCTGTGGTTCCGAGACTGATGCATGGTTCTCCGCCTACTTGAACCAACCCCGTGTGCAAAGTCAGATGGAGAAACGTACTCGTATGGACAGGTTCTTATCACAATGCTCAACTTCGCTTATGAGCGGTTATTGCGAGAGGGATGTCGCGGGTGGGAAGCTCCGTCGCAGTCGTTCTACTCCATCCCTACGTAAACGAGAATGTGCGTCCACTCAACCATCCAATAAGAAAGATACACTGGATGGCGAATGTAGCTTTGGTTATGATGAAGCTTTTGAGCAACTTATGGACAAGTTCTCGCGCCCTGCAAATCCGTACGTGAAGCTCGAGGCACTGCACGAAATGTGGACACTGGTAGCAACATCATTGGGTACAAGTAGAAACAGCCCTACCCTTAATGAAGAGCGGTTACGCCATTCGACTGATGGCATCTACAGGCGTAACAGCCTGCAGACTCGCCAGCAACGACGAAAGTCCAACGATGACCAGACTCCAACTCCTTCGTCACCTGGCTTAACTCCTGCTGAAGCTCAGTCTGGACTCTCGATAGATTCGGCGATGAACGAAACCCAAATCACGAACACACTCCGGGATTTGATACAAAAGTATCAGCCTAGGACGCTCTTCCGAGACTTGCAGTTCATCTCCTCCTTCGTTCCGTCTGACATCCTCAACAAAACCGAGAGTGGAACCGCATTCCTTCAGTTCAGCCTTGCTGCCCTCAAGTTGAAGGACGATGTCTGCAACAGCATGATTGAAATCGCAGATAAGATCGTGTGTGACGAGCTTGCTCAACGACACCGACACTCACACCCAATCTCGTACGACTTCTCACCCAAGGTTGGCAACGGGATCAAGGATGCAGCCAACATGTGGATCGTCACCGCCCGAGAGGGCAACCCTGTTGCTCAGCGAGAGCTGGCAATTCTGTATCTTACTCACCCACATCTGCTACGGCCCGTCACCCTGCCTCTCACCAAGCCTGGTGACACCTTCAAAGCAGAAATGATCTATCGAAGAGATCAGGATTCGAAGTCCGACCCTCAAAACATGTGCCTGGCACTGCACTGGATGCAGTTATCAGCCGCAGGGGGCGACGAACTAGCCAAAAACTGGCTTAAAGAACGACAGGAGTTCGAATCGATTTCTTGATATGAATGACTTATGACATTATCTATCCAACAATCTTGTGAAAGACTTTGTTTCTTGTTTGGCTCTTGACAAAAAATATCATCTGTTCTATACCAACCTTACAGCTGCTGTTCTGCGTTCCTTACTATATCTTCTATGCTTCTTCTGTTTTTATTAAAGATTCACCATACGTGTCTTTCTAATCAACCCTTTACATGCGGTGCATGGCCTGTTTGAAAACTTTCAGTCACTTTCTTCCTTTCCTTTTGCATCTCCTTTTGCGCACCATCTCTAAAGAGAAGGGCTTTCTTATCTCTTTCGATAGATGGAGAAAAAGAACAAGCATATACCAGCAGAGAGCCCATTGTTGCCAATCGCTTTTTTATTGTTTCTTCTTTACACCAACTGTCTCAAGTACCTTTTCCTTTATACTGGGAGGCTTTTTCTTCTCTTCTATATATCATACTGCGCTCCATCTTGCAGCTTATATGCTATATTCCCCTCTTCAGTTTGCTTGGAGCCATGATTTAAAGGCGTCTGTTGCATTTTCAGCGAACGGCAGTTATCACTGTTATTGCCCCCCCCCTGAAGCTGTTTGGACTGGCCCTTTTCTATCCTTTTTGCTTCTATATATCCCAACCTCCAGCTTTGTATGTTACTAGCAGCAGATGATATGATACGGGGCTATCTATGTCTATGTCTGGTTATGGCAGGTCTGCAGACAAATATATTAAGGGTCCAACCTCTTACCACTTGTCTGTCTTCTATAATAAGAGTATTATTATTATACACAGCATCGGTATTAATATATAGCAACCACTTAGAATGTCACTCGATCGCTTTTTTTTCATGTGCAAAAAGCCTTCAAATGGTGTGACCAGATCAGGAACATCTACGTCATTTTTCACGTGAGGGAACAAACAAACTGTTACTTTCTATATAAAACAAGCAGCTTCTAGTTATTTAATAGTTTAGATACACTCTGCTGCTCTTCACCCGTTGAAACAAGGGCCTTTGTCAGTCTGGATAAGCGCCCTCTATCGAGTTGCTTGATCGCTTCAACGCCAGCATAACTGCGTTTTGTCGAGTTTCAGCCAGCGAAGAAGCAAGACCCCTCCACGCCCCGTTTTAACCCCCCGCAGAGAAACTTTTCCCCAGAGGTGAGAATAAGGCTTCTAGACCAGATGGCAGACTTGATATAGCCTGGGGGGACTAATTCTTCAGAGTAGTCGCTGCGGTATCCTACAGTATGTCTACCGTGCAAGAGCAGACATCGACAGCCCATCATGGGACTGAGACGGCACGGCCAAAGGGTATATACATACCTCTCTCCCCGAGAGTCGCCTTAACTCGAAAGGCTCGGATTAACATGTCTGGATACACACAGGCATCCTCAAACAGTCTCCCATGTCCATATCCACCGTCAGCCCTCGCGCAGACCCGTCGTTAATGTCGCTCTCGCCCCTGGAGAACAAGGAGCTCACGATGCAAAATACGATGCAAAATGCCGGCGTGAGCACCAAGCAGCGTGCTCGCGCCTCTTCTCATCGCAAGTCTACCAGCTCCAGAGCCTCTAATGGCGACGAAGCCACAGACAGTTCACCTCGACTAAAGTGGGATGAGGCGAATCTATATCTCACCGAGCAAGAGCGGAGTTCGACCATGAAGATCGATGAGCCCAAGACGCCGTATGTTCCACACTACGACTACAATGAAGAGAACGAAGACATGGATCTCGGGGAAGACGAAGTTGGGTTCCATGCCGAAGGGGTTGTGGTGGACGAGCTAGACATGAACAAGTCACGAGCAGGGAGCAAGGGTAAGTCAAAGGGAGATGAAATACCTGATTTGGAGCTGGGAGAGCCAGAGGAGGATGCGTGGAAGGAAGTCCGGGCAAGCGAGGCAGATAGGATCGTGCGGGAACGAAGTCTGAGCTTTGGAAGCACGGGCAGTAAGAAGCGTGTTGTGGTTGGTGGTGACGAGGATACCCATGATGCTACGAAGGAGGAAGTGCAGAAACATCATGATTTCGAGGAGAAGCGGAAGAAACATTATGAGATGGGCAATATTAAGAACTTGCTTGGGTAATGTTTATCAATATTTTAAACTCTGGGTTGGCATGCTGATACTTACTATTATTAACTTGACAGGCACCCCGAGTACATAGACGATGAGGATGAGGATGACGATGAAGAGACATCTACAGCTGCTCCGAGACAACCTCCGGCCGTCCCAAAGATCCCAGAACAGTTTGCAAAGCAGTCCCATTAGACGGCATGCTACTTTCCCTCTTTTCACCGATGTACAGACACTAACTCTTGAAATTTCGCATACCTACCGGCATATCTTCGTTCTCCTTTATCCTCAAGTTTTTGATGTACCTAAGCCTGCGCAGTCACAGCCATTGTATACCAAACCGTGGAATATCCATCGATCTAACGCGACTAAATTACCAGGAGTAATAACATTCAACTATTAGTAAAAAGCACAGTGACCTTCATCTAGAATGAGAGGATCTTCCAGGTAAGATTGAACGGGTGTCCTCTCCGTATTGTACATCTCAATATACCCCCGTAACTCGTCCGTCCTCATTTCGTCCCCCCTGAGCTTCGAGTCAACCCATCGCCATGTTTTATACATGAAGACAAGACATGCTATCACCATCGCAACCAGAAAGACAGCCAACTCTGCATATTCTTCACCCAACAAACCCAGCAGAAGCAGCTTTCTGGCCTGTAACAAGACAAGAAAAAAAAAGAAAAAGCCTGGACTTGCTGGGCATGCAATGCAATCTCCTGTGATACAAAACAAGGCCAGCCCCTGGCCAGCTAGTTCTACCGTTATCTAAGTATAAATTATTCCAGAGTTCCGGGAAGAGGCCCTTGTCTCAGGGGCTGCTAGCTTCTGCTGGAGGATAGATACGTAGATAAACTAATTAACAATAAGGCTCACACTTGCTATTGCATCTGGCTGTCGCATGTCGCATGGGTTGACAGACTTCTTCGCTGACGAAGCGCAGATTTTTTTCATTTCATCAGGACCAGAAAGATATTTCTTTTCATCGTGGGGTTCTTCTTCTTCTTTTCTTCTTCGTTATCTTCTTCATCCTGTTCACAATCCCTTTAGACAAAAGCTGGTCAAGCTACATCTTGAAGCTGGTTTGTTGTTTGTTGATAGCTTGAAAACGTGACTTTTCAGTGGTAAGAGAAAAACAACATCTTGGGGGAGCAAGAGAGGAAGATAGAGAAGCTGAAAATAACAATGGAACTGCAGTGAAGTGAGCTCAGTAGTCGACCTTGACAATGGAGAAGACTCAGGAGAAGACTGAGCAGCCTGCGGCTCGGACTGAAGCTCCCGCAGCAGTTGTGAGCGAGAAGGTCGAGAAGCCAGTCGAGAAGCCGGTTGAGGAGAAAGAAGCTGAACAAGCTCCGTCGAAGCCCACCGAAGTCAGCAAAGAAGCTGACCCTGTCGAGAAGACCAAGACCGATGCTGGAGCTACCGCTCAGGTCAAGGCTGAGGAGCCTGCGCCAGCCGACAACTGTCCAGAGTACCTGGCCCAGCATGCCGGACTCGCCCAGTTCTTCGACCGTTTGCCTGCCATCCTCGAAGCCACCGGCCACAAAGAGATGTGGGGAGTGCCATTGAGAGATTCAGAGGATGTTCCTACCGTCAACATCATGATCAAGTTCCTTCGTGCCAATGAGGGAAACCTGAAGGCTGCCGAGGAGCAGCTCACCAAGGCACTCCAGTGGCGCAAGGAGATGAAGCCCCTGGACATTGTCGAGAAGATGAAGTTCTCTGCTAAGAAGTTTAAGAACTTGGGCTTCATCACCACGTACGGCGTGGACGAGGCCAAGTCTGTCTTTACATGGAACATCTATGGTGCTGTTAAGAACATTGACGAGACCTTTGGAGACTTGGACAGGTAGGCGAATATATATAACACATTGAAGATGAATAAACACGGGACTAACGGTTATTGCCAGTTTTATTAAATGGCGCGTTGCCCTGATGGAGTTTGCTATCCGCGAATTGGACCTAGACAGGGCAAAGACCGTTATTCCTGCTGTTGGAGAGGACCCCTATCAGATGTTCCAGGTCCACGACTACCAGAACGTCAGCTTCCTCCGCATGAGCCCAACTATCCGCAATGCCTCTCGTGAAACCATCACTGTTTTCAGCATGGCCTACCCAGAACTCCTCCGTGAGAAGTTCTTCGTCAACGTCCCGGTCGTCATGGGATGGGTCTTTTCTGCCCTCAAGGTCTTCCTGAGCAAGAACACCATCCGCAAGTTCCACCCCATCACCAACGGCTCTGCTCTGGCCCGTGAGTTTGGTGACGCTGGTGTTGAGTTCCCCAAGTCCTATGGTGGAAAGAGCCCTGAGCTGGCTGAGAACGCCATGACCGTCAGCCTCATGGACGACGCCCCTCAGGAAAAGGAAGCTGAGCCCAAGACCGAAAAAAAGACCGAGGCCAAGACTGAAGCTAAGGTTGAAGAAGCAGAGGTCAAGAATGAAGCTCCTGAGACGAAACCAGAGGAGACCAAGACTGAGACCCCAGCTGAACCTGAAAAGACTACCACTGAAGCTGCTGATAAGCCAGCTGCTGATACCAACGGAGCTCCCAAGGCCGCTGAGGCATTGACCCCAGCTAAGTAACCAAACCCCCCTAATTTTTACTATGGGTGGTACTTTTCCTACATCGATACCCGTCGGACTCACCATGACACTCCCCTTCTTCTGTTCAATAACTAAAACAACATTAATGACAAAAAAAAAAAGAGAAAACCCATTTTAATACACTTCAGCAATACGAACTTCACACACCTTGCCGTACGACAACCACGGGTTAGGAGTGGATGGAACGACGACATGCCGGGGCCTGGTGTTGGTTGGTAGTTTGCTATCCGTTGATTTTCCTTTCATTTCCTTTACTAGCGCCTGGCTTATTAGATACCATGGGATGTTCTTCAATCGTGTTAAATCTCTATGGGTTCAAACTCCTTGTTTTTCACTAGGTAGTAATAAATAACAGTCTCCTAATATCTTCTCCGTCGTAGATGCTGTGTTTATCATAAGAAGAGAAATAAGCGATAAGCGATAGACGCAATAAGCGCAAGTTACACGCGCGTCATGGGCTTTTCAGAGCTTCACTTTTGGGTATAACAGAATCTCAATATAAAGACGATGATGAGCTTCTGCTGAAGCGACTTACGCTCTGCTGCTGCTCTGATATACCAGTGGAAGATGCAGCATACGTCAACCACGCTTTCACTGCCAGTTTAAACATCCCGACAACCGCCATAAGATCCTCCCTTGCGAAAGCCGAGCTCTCTCACTACCAAGCCATCATGTCCCTCTGGAACCCAGATAACATCCGCGACGTCGCCGAATCAGTCGGTATAAGCTCCCTGAATGACGATGTGGTTGAAAACCTCTCCCGCGACGTCGAGTACCGCATCTCTCAGGTCCTGGAGGAAGCTCTCAAGTTCATGAGACACGGCAAGCGCACCTTGCTCACAACACAGGATGTGTCGAATGCGCTGAGAGTGTTGGATGTGGAACCGCTGTACGGATATGAATCTGCGCGGCCGCTGAGGTTCGGCGAAGCCACTATCGGCCCTGGCCAACCGCTGTTCTACGTTGAGGACGACGAGGTTGATTTCGAGAAGTTGATCAATGCGCCGCTTCCAAAGGTCCCTAGAGAGATTTCATTTACGGGTACGACTTCTAGCCTTACTGCTTTTGTTATATGTGTTGTTACGATATCTAACTTGAACAGCGCATTGGCTTGCTGTCGAAGGCGTACAGCCTAGTATACCGCAGAACCCTACGGCGGCAGATACTAGACACCTCGAATTAGTTTCCAAGGGTCCGAATGCGAACGCGAACCTTGCTGCTATGAGCGGGAACGAGAACGTGAACATCAAGCCGTTGGTCAAGCACATACTGTCGAACGAGCTGCAGCTTTACTTTGAGCGTGTGTGCAATGCCTTCCTGGACGATTCGAACGAGGAGTTCCGGAACTCTGCGTTTTCTAGTTTGAAGGAGGATCCTGGGCTGCACCAGCTGGTTCCTTACTTTGTACAGTTCATTTCGGAGAAAGTTACGCATAATATGAAGGATATCTTTGTACTGACGCAGGTTATGCATATGATCGAGGCATTGATCAGGAATCCGACGTTATACGTTGATCCATACGTGAGTTTACCCCTACAAGACGAAAGCTTGTATGTGAAGAAAAAAAAAAAAAAAAAAGAGAGGGCTGACTTTATGTTGCTTAGGTTGCGCCCTTGATTCCACCGGTGCTGACCTGCCTTATAGGCCGGCAGCTAGGGAGCAGTAACGATGCAGTAGAACACTTTGCCCTCAGAGACCTCTCGTCTTCTCTCGTAGGGATGATTGCAAAGAAATATTCACCGTCTTCGCACACTCTTAAGCCTCGACTGGCACGAACATTCCTCAAGACTTTCCTTGATCCCGGACAGACCTTCGGAGCCCACTACGGCGCCATCATTGGGCTCCAGTCCATTGGCGGCCCAAACGTCATCCGCGAGCTGATAATCCCTAATCTCCCCGTGTATGAAGTCGTGCTCAAGGACGCAGTAACGGACGAGGGACTACGGAAAGCGGAGGCAGAGAAAGTAGCCGGGGTGATCATTGCCGTGCTGTCAACGATCCAGGATGAGTCCCTCGTCCACACAAACGGATATTCGGACTCTGCTGCAGAGGCCCTGGGCAAGGAGCTGGCAGAGAAGGTCGGCGAGCTGATTGCCTCCCGCATCATCGAGTCCGGCCAGCTTCCTCTCGCCAGGGCGATCCTCGAGAAGCAGTGAGCGATATTTCTCTCGAACTCTCATGGATTTTTCTTTTACTTTTCTTATCTGTCAAAATATGAACCGGGGGACCTGGCTGTCTTTCTTCTCCTTTTTCGTCTCCCTTTTTTCTTTCTTTACGGAGTTAACCATCAACGGCAAAAGAGGGCAAAGGAAAGGCGGGATGTTTTATCTATTTAATCTTCATTCTACGAACCGTTCAGGGCGATAAAAAACAACGAAGATCTTCTATGTTTGCTTCTTCTGGCGTTTCTGCGATATTACGTTATAACGAGCGGAAACACACAAGAAGTTTTTACTGTCGCATGGGCGGAAATCTTAAATCTTTTCGGGCAAGAAAAACTTCTTGTCAACTTCTTCTTCTTCCTTTCAACCTAGTCAACTCCATCAGCTTCATCAGCCTGCCAGAAGAAAACCGTCTGTGTATTTAGTGCTCACGGAGTAGAATTGACTGTCTCGTCCTGATCGTATAAGCAAACGGCCTCAAACATCGGATTCCCGCCGTGTCAATGTTTTGACTGACGTGGTTCCCACCATCATACCACTCTGAAGAGGACTCCCGTTAACCCTCCATGAGTCGTAAGGACCTGCTACGCTTCCTATCCAAGCCAGCAAAGTAAGTCACTCGGCCTTACTCGTTGGAAGCAAGTCTATACGGCTCATACTGACTCACCTCTCAACCCGCCAGACCTCGATAACATCCCCAAAACCGAAGAAGAAAGATCACAAGAAACAGAAAAAAACAACCAAGAACAAGAAGAATACTCAGCTTTATCTCGCTTTCGTGTGTGTTGGAGTAGACTTCTCTATACCATACAGCAGACATCCTCCTCTGCTAGACCCGATACTTTCAACGGTATCGGTATCTGTCAGTTCGAGGGTCATCGACAACTGATCACCATTCCGGCACTCAAAGCGTTCTATCTCCCCATCTCCACCCGCCCGCCCTAACACCGTTCAACGCGGTGTTTTTATACGAGTCAAGTGTGCTCTCTGCCTGCTGGTGGGGATAACTCAGCGAGCGAACCCCTTCAGGATTTCGGGCCTTCTCCTTCTCAGACGAACACCGCATTGTTCGTCTGAGTGGCAGATTGTGCTTCTAAGTCTTGCTAGGTCAAGCGTATCACAGTTATCCTGCTTAAACACATCAACCCGGAATAGCAAACTTCACGGCCAGCCCTCCGTTTCTTCACCTTTCTTAGTTTGAAAAAAAAGGGATTTCGTCTCGGATATGGTCTACGCCGGAATTCCAAATCACTATACGGGGTCCCCATCCTCGTATGTGGCGCCGTCATTGACGATCAACCATGAAGCCACTGTGGATCTTGATTCGACCAATGCATTTGAAGGTGAGATTCGTCTACGTTTTGTGGTAGGCACGGCTGATATATTATATGAGTAGGGCCTGAAAAGCTTCTAGAGGTGTGGTTCACTGCGTCCCCGGATGACCTCGTCAATACTCCAGTGCCAAATGGACTCAAGGCTGTGTCGGCAGACACTTGGAAAGGCATGCTCGACCTGGTCAACTGCCAAGTTCTCTCGATTGTCGAGTCTGACGATGTCGATGCTTACCTCCTGTCCGAATCCAGCATGTTCGTCTTCCCTCACAAGCTGATCCTCAAGACCTGTGGTACCACCACCCTTCTGCATGGGCTTCCTCGCATTCTTGAAATTGCTGCACTCTACGCCGGTTTTCCCAAGTCCAGCCCTCCGTTGGTTGGAGGAATCACAACAGCGACTGCGCCATACCGTGTGTTCTACAGTCGCAAGAACTTCTTGTTCCCAGAACGCCAGCGCGGCCCCCACCGTAGCTGGAGGGATGAAGTTAGGGCCATGGACAAGCTGTTCTTGGGTGGAAGCGCCTATATGATCGGCAAGATGAACGGTGAACACTGGTACCTGTACATCACCGAGCCGTTCACTTCGTTGACTCCACCCGCGTCTCCCACCCACGAAACCGACACCAAACAGATCAATTTCCCGGGATCTCTCGAGAATGGGAAGACCAAGCAATGCGAGAATGACGAAACGTTGGAGATATTGATGACTGACTTGGACGAGCAGAATTCCAAGCAATTCTACCTCGACCATGCGAGTGCGGTCGCAGAGAGTCGTTATCGATATGAACATGAGGAAGAAAACGACGACCTTGTCGACGTTTTCAGCAACCCCTCCTCCAACAACAGCGACGTGGGCTCGGCCTTGCCCTCGGAGCTATCAAGCGAAGGCCATGCCCTCGGTACCGTCGTCAGCGAGACCTGCGGACTAGCCAACATCTATCCAGTCGACAAACACCCAGGCTCCCGAATTGACGCCTACCTGTTCTCCCCCTGCGGTTTCTCTGCCAACGGTGTCATCCCGTCTAACAACGGTAAATCAGGAACCAACTATTTCACCGTTCACGTCACCCCGGAGCCTCACTGCTCTTACGCATCGTTCGAAACTACCGTGCCACAAGAGCAGACCGGACGTGACACCGCCGAAATCGTCAGTCAGGCCGTGGACATCTTTAAACCGGGCCGTTTCACCGTCACCCTGTTTGAGGCGAAATCCTCTTCCAAGGCAAACGCTGATGATCTCGGCCAGTCAGTCGAGGGACGCCGCTATGCTCGTTATGCTGCACGTCTCCACGGCAAAATGGAGAACATCCCCGGCTATCGTCGTGTCGACCGTATCGTCCACGAGCTCGACGGATATGACCTCGTTTTCCGTTACTACGAACGTCTTGACTGGCGCGGAGGAGCTCCACGCATCGGAGAGAACTACCCTTAAGCTGCTTCTGTGATTGTTAACTTTTCGGGCTTTTACTTTCTATCTGCTTTTGACTGTTGTTTCTTTTGCCTGGGTAATATTCTCGAGCTTGAATTGTTTCTTCTTACTGTCGTTACCACTTATTGCCTTTTGAAGATTTGAATCGATGTTACTAGCACGTTGCAATCGACCTACTCCTCTCCCGTGTACGTCTTTGATAATGGATGAAGGTGTTTATTATATACTTCTTTCTCTTCATCTGTTGTCCGAAAAGGGTAAAAAGCCGCTCCTCGGAATATAGTTATTCCTTTATTAAAAATGACTAATATATTACTAAGCTTTCGGCAAAGCTTCCTTCGATAACTTCGTCATTCAATTATCAACTTCGTGTTCAAGTTTGCGCTTTTGTGTTGCTTCAACTCCTTCGGCGCATCTCTGAGGTTGCAAGTATTGATCGGTTAAAAGGGCAAAGAAGGGCAGGTCAGAGGGTCTATCTCGTTCGGCTTTGCTCACTTGCTCCTCTTCCCGCCTTGCGACGTATCTGGCGGTTTCTCTGGCATACACGAACGAGCCAAAAATGTCACTCTCACCACCCCCTCCAGTCTCCCTAAGCTTGCCGGCTGCCAACCCAAAGAAGCGCCTATCTATTGCTTCCGCCTCCTCAAACCCGCCTGCGAATTTGAAGCGGCAGCGGACCCATCCTCTGCGACAAACATCATTCCCTATATCCGCAGACAATGACCCGCGAGTCTATACTGGCGCTAGCTCCAGGTCAGAAGCTGATGCTGTGAGCGTAACGGGTAGCTTTACGGGGTCTTTTGCTGGAAGCGTTAATGGCAGCACGGTTGGTGGGAGAGGGAAGAGGAAGAGTAAAAAGGACAAGGACGTTGCGGCAAGCGTGAAAGGTGGAGCAGAGAGCACTGCTGGTGGACGCGCGGACGCGGCCACGTCTGTGAAGGGTGGAATTGGACAAGGAGATGAGGATGGCGATATTGAAGATGATGATTTTATCGATGAGCCGGAAGTCGACGGAGGCGCGGCCGTTGACGCCGCTGCCGAGAAGAAGAATCTTGCGTACGTTGGATGCTTTCTTATGGCGTTTATTCCACGTTTTTCTCTTTTGAATCTTCATACTGACATGGCCTGGCTTAGTATTTTGATGGATGCTTTTAACCCTGAGCAGTCATCCCGTTACGACTTCTTTAAACGCGCCAAACTGAACAAACCTACTCTTCGAAAGATTGTGAACCAGACTCTGTCGCAGTCTGTTCCGCCTAATGTTGTTACCACCATTGGTGGATATACTAAGGTGTTCATTGGAGAAATAATTGAAAAGGCGAGGACAATACAGAATGAATGGGCGGATGCATTTGATGCTGCTGCTATAGCGGAAGCCGAAGCTGAAGAGGCGGAAAAGCAGCGCAAACAAAAAGAGAAAGAAGACAAGGAGAAGGAGAATAATATTTCGCAGGCCACGCCACACGTGAATGGAGACGATCTTAATATGTCGCAAGTGAAGTCTGAATTCCCGCATGAAAACGGGACGAACGACAGTATTGCGGGCATCCAGCCTGCACAGCTGTCCTCCACTCAAGTCCCTTCACCAGCCCAGGCCCCAGTCACAGGTATAAGCACTGCCAATGGGGTTAATTCGCCTATACTTCTTGATGAACCCTTGCCCGCGCCGAAGACGGCGATTAAACTGCCGCCGAACCCCCATCGTGGCCCACTGTTACCGTCACATATCCGCGAGGCGTTAAGGCGATATAAACTTAGCGCACAGGGCGATAATGTTGGCTTCTCTGGGTTGAGTCTGAAAGGACTTGGTGTTAAGGGGCCATTTGCATGGAGCGTCAGGGGAGTTGGTGGAAGAAGGCTGTTCAATTAAGCACAAAGCTGAGCTTAATGCGAATTCTAGAGTCACTCTTCTGTTTTAATATCAGGACGGGCGGGTTTAACATGGGATTTAGGAGGCGTTATGCTATGTGGTAGGATATTGAGATACCATTGTACTGGCGCAGTATTTTTCTGGGGTTACGGACGGAGTATGGGCTCAATGTGATACCTACGGACCCTCAAAGGACTCTTTCTGCTTTTCAAAATAAATTTTCAAATCCATACTGGTTATAACATTTAATAGACATCTACATCTAATCGAGGAGTCTGATAATACAACAAAGATAGCTCATAATATACACTGGAAAAGATCTATGTAAGTCTTTTCGAAATGCCAACCAGACCTCAAGTGACTCCCAAAGATGAAAAAGCAGAAACAAATTACAATATTCGCGGGATAAGGTGATAAATATCACTCTCTCTGCGCCTAGCACTCACTTCCTTATTTAAGTCCGTTATTTTATTCCTTTTGCTCAGCTTTCTTCATATATTTAGCTCTAAGCTGCTGATTTTTCAGCTCCCGCTCAGCTCTAATTTCTGCCTTTCGGCGGTCTTCGTATGCTTTGGCACTTTCGAGCTCCTTCTTGTTAAGTCGTGGCTTAAGACCAGTCGAGTCGGTTTCGGGTTTCTGGCCGGTCATGCTCTCCATCTTATCTTTCGCGTCCTTGACGGTGTCGCGGTAAGCAGACTTGAAGCCATCCATGGCTCGGTCAATCATGCTGACGTTTTGTGGTTGTATGTGTGCCTCTGGCGTTGGCTCTGAGGTAGCGGTTGTGGAAATAGTGCGGATTCGGCTTGGTGGAGGTTGTGATGGAGATGGCCCGGAGGAGAAAAGGGTGTTTGTAGGAAGAGGTCCGAGGCCGACAAGTTTGCGGAATCCAGGGGAAGTCACCAGGTAGGCTTGACACATGGAAAGGAAACCGGTGGTGAGGAAGTACAGCTGCAGAATACCGGGCCAGAAGCTCATGGTTGCCATCGTAATACCGGGGAGGCCGTACAGCATCATCCTTCCGAGAGGAGTGTTGTTCAAGTTGGAGGTACCGGCATCACCACCGCGCTGTAGTTTTGATAGACATTAGTATCTTGTAGTTCGCATACTGTAGTTGGGTAAAAGGAGGGAAATACCTTGAGTGCCAGATACATCATGGCACTGGTTGCGACAGGTAGGACGAAATACGGATCAGACATGGTAACGGTAGGTAGCCAAAGGACAGATTCACTATCCAAGCCTGGAACAGGCAGGGCAGACATCCCTCGGAGAACCCTGAAGCATCCAAAACCCAATGGTACCTGGATAAGAGGGACAAATGATTTCCATGGCTTCACTCCGTACTTTTCATTGAGGAGAGCAAGTTCTTGCTTCGCCTTCAATGCACCCACATTATCACTCTCGCGTGCGCATTTCAGCATGCGTTCTCGGATCGGCGTGGCAAGCGGTTTTATTTTGTGAAGCTTGCCGGAAATCTCAGAGGCGGATAGGATGGATTTGAAAAGCGCAGCTCGAATCAACACTGCAGCAGCAACAGTCGCACCCCACCACGGCAAACCAGCCGTGATATGTAGCGTCTCAAGGAGGAACTCGACCATAGCAGAGGGACCCCATCCGTAATCCAAGCCAAGCTCCTTCAGGTATCCGATCTTCTCGGGAATGCGCGAGAGGTCTATATCCGTCAAGCTGCCGCCAGAAAGTGTGTCCGTGGCAGATGTAGCATTTTCTACTACGGGTGTGCTGGCGGAAGTAGTTGCTGTGGTGGATGCAAATCGGGGAGAGAATTTGAGAGGCCCTGAACTCCGGGCAGGCCGTACAGCACTCAATGCAGTATCATTCTGTCCAATTAACCTTGATCGAAATTGAGGATTTCTTGTTGAATTGAGGGAGGAAAACTATTTTATCAGGGCAGTCAGTATAAAAGCTGGGGGTCAAAAAAAATTTCACCTTAACTGGATTCGCTAACCTGCCGTTGAGAGAGTGTTGATCTGAGAATTGGAGGCTGCGTAACTGCACGCGAGTGCCTGACACCCGCCCTGGTGAGCATCGTAAAGCAGGACCTCTGAATATATAGCTGTTATAAGTTTGTCGACAATTGCTGGAGTTTCGGTCGAGTTTTCGAGATGTTGAAGTTTTGTCTTTGAAGAAAAAAGGTAGCGTCCGGCTAGGGAAGGTTTGCCGAGCCCGCTTACAGGGTTGATGTTAGCTGGAACATCTTCTACCAAGTTGATTATAACAGTTCTATGGAAGAGACGATTGAATTATTTGAAGAGGATAAGGGTGTAATGGTTCAAGGCTTGCAATTCATTCTCCAGACGCCATTCACCGTACTGTTATGTCTCTATTAATCTGTATGTACAGATATCACTATCATGTACATACCAACTATGTAGTTAAACGAGAAGAAAGAGGTATATCAATGACTGCAGTCCTTTGCTCTGGGTAGCACATCCATCAGTCAACCAAGTGGACAAAATATGGTCTATTACTCCAACAACGTGACATTATTTAATTATGTAGCACGACAATATCGTTCCTACCGCCTCCGATGCGGTATATCACGGAGATCAATCCCACCGCCGATAGGCTGTTGGGTTCGTCGATGGGTAGGGAATATCTAGATAACTTGTTAGTTAAGGTACTGGTAAGTATCTAATCTGTGCTCTGTCCTACTTTTGTGTTCGACCAGCCCAGCCTAAAGGCAGCTTCATGCGCAAAGAGCTCTCCAAATCCTAGCATAAGCCCGTTGACAAAAGGAAGAATGAGGTTGATGGCTGCGCCCTGTATTATCCGCCAGTACGATGGGGGTGTGTATAAAGTCATAGGGGCCGCGGGAGCCTGAGCGGATGGCGACGTCAGCTCGATAGTGGCCGAATAGTTCTCTGAGTCCGAAGGAAGGGTGACTGCTGAGTCTGAGAGCTCTACCCCTGTAGCTCCATCGTTCGACGCCATGTTGAGTTAGAGGGAAGAATTGAGCGTACGGTGGGAAGAAGGCTGGTTGACCGATAGATCCTGGCGGGAGAGAAGAATGCCGTTCACTCCCAAGTCCCTCGACAAAGCCGAATGTGTGTCCTCTTGAGTCCGGCTCTGACCACAATACAATCCTCTGCTCAAAGACGATGGTTCCCTCGTCTTGTCTGGTTGTTTTCTTCTTCTTCTTCATCTTCTTCGTCGTCCTTGAAAGTATTCGGATAATAGATGTCCCGCGGTTGATTACATTATAAATGATTACATAATCCAGGCACCCAAAGTGACGTAAAGAAAAAGACAGACAAGAAGAACAACAGAGAGAGCAACAGTTTTCCTTCTTGCTGATACTCGATTTCCTGCAACAGCGCGTTATCCAGGGAAGTTTCTGCTTTTCAGTTCGTCCTCTCAGCAGCAGAAGCTTTCCTGTTCCTCTAATATCAGCAAATTTGTCCGGCGAGGAACCCCGCAACCGCCGAACCATGGCCTCCGCCGAAGACGAGCTGATCTCACACTTCTGTGCCATCACAGGAGCCAGTCCCTCTGTGGTATGCTTGGTTTTATATTCATTTTACGCTGTACTACCTGTTTTGGTTGATTGGCTGCATACTGACTGATGTGCGTACAAGGCTAGAGATCACCTAGTAGCCAACAACTGGGATCTAGATATGGCTATTGCAGATGTTTACCCGGAGGAGGGGAAAGGTGAATCAGATTACGATGGCATGGAGGAGGATCAGAGTAGACAAGCAGGGACAACGCCGGCAGGTCAGGCAACAAGCGCTGCTCGCACACAAGGCACCGGGTCGAAATCTAGAGGAGGTGGGAAAAAGTTTGCAACCCTGGGGGACTTGGGATCTGGTGACGGGGGAGGCCGCCCTTCACATAGACATGATGATGATGATGAACCTCAAGATCTTTTTGCGGGAGGCGAAAAGTCTGGGCTTGCGGTGCAGAATCCAGACGATATCAAGAGGAGAATTATCGAAAAGGCCAAGAAGTACGGTTGCCCCATGATCCTACAGTCATAATTCTGTTACTTACAAGTGTCATCTTTTCATATAGAACGATGCCACCGTCCGAACGTAACTCGACACCAGCAAAGTCACATTTCACTGGGACTGCTCGCACCCTGGGAGGAGATGATACTCCAAGTAGGATCATCGAGGACCCCAATGCAGGTCAACCGCAGCCCCTTGAGCGCGTACAGAGAACCCTGCATTTTTGGAAGGACGGATTCTCGGTCGACGATGGTGATCTATACCGATCCACTGACCCAGGGAATGCGCAGATACTGGAAGGCATCCGGCAGGGACGCGCTCCCCTCTCCATCATGAATGTTCAAGTGGGACAGGATGTGGACGTCCAGGTAAAACAGCACGATTCAAACTATGAGAGGCCCAAGGGGAAGTTCAAGGCATTTGCCGGATCAGGCCAACGGCTAGGTAGCCCAACTCCTGGTGTGGTGTCTGCGCCCCACGCACCTGTTCCTGCAGCAGCGCCGGCCCAGGCTCAAGCTAGCACTGGTCCTGAGCAGCCAAATATTGATGAGTCGCAGCCTACGGTTACGCTGCAGATCAGATTGGGCGACGGAACACGGCTAACAAGCCGGTTCAACACCACGCATACTATCGGTGACGTGTACCAGTTTGTGGCAGCAGCTAGCCCTGTCAGCCAACAGAGAGAATGGGTTCTCATGACAACTTTCCCGAGCGTAGAGCTCAAAGACCGCTCAGCTATCCTTGGGGAGCTCAAGGAGTACAAGCGCGGCGGCGTCGTGGTTCAGAAATGGACTTGAACACTGTACCTTTATACCGATAGCTACTTAGCTAGAGAGGAATAGTCTTCACATAGAGAAAAACCTCCCTTCAGAGAAATGAACTGATGCCCGTTTATGAATTGATATATCCATACAAATAGTTCTAATCGGCTTAATAATCCATATGGGAAGCTTGATAAGCCAAAGTTTCGATGTCAAAGATTTCTGAGGCTCAAGACTCTTACGACCTCCATTAATACTGGTAGATATAGCTTGACTGTCCCTCTGAATAAACACCCTTTAACTCGATATCTCAGCTATCATGCCGCTGGACGGCGTCAGGAATATAGTCCTGGTATGTGAGCCCCGCCAACAAGCTTATCGATAGGAATTTATAAAGTCGTATGAAGTCATGAATCGCAGCACCAGCAGTCGCTCTGAATAAGACGCTTTACTAGACAAGTGACTAACATGAAATGTCTCTAACCATAGGTCCTCTCCGGGAAAGGCGGAGTGGGAAAGTCATCTATCACTCTCCAACTCGCGCTCTCCCTTACACTCCAGGGGAAATCAGTTTGCATACTGGACATTGATCTTACCGGACCCTCGATGCCACGACTGGTTGGCCAGGAAGGTGCAAAAATTGTACAAGCTCACGGCGGTTGGGTGCCTGTTACTGTATATCCTGCTTTAAATTTAATAAACAGCACACCTACTCCTTCAACGGACAAGCAACAGGAAGACAGTGAACGCAAGACGTCTCGTCCCCATGGTTCATTGCGGTGCATGTCTCTAGGCTTTCTACTCCGAGACAGAGGCGATGCAGTTATATGGCGGGGTCCAAAGAAGACAGCTATGATCCGCCAATTCTTATCAGACGTCATTTGGGGAGAGACGGACTATCTACTGATAGACACGCCTCCCGGGACAAGTGATGAACATATCGCAATTGCAGAACAGCTACTAAGCCAAGCTACCACGTCTTGTAGCCCTGGGCTATCGCAACCGCGCCTCGCGGGGGCTGTACTAGTGACCACACCGCAAGCAGTAGCTATCTCTGACGTGCGAAAGGGAGTCAACTTTTGCGCTAAGACGAATATTCCTGTTCTCGGGGTTATAGAGAACATGTCTGGGTATACATGTCCATGTTGCGGCGAGGTAAGTAACGTTTTCTCGAAGGGTGGCGGGAAGGTAATGGCCGAGGACATGGGGATTAGATTCCTGGGTGCGGTCCCGATAGATGTGAGTTTTGGAGAGATGGTTGAAGGTGGTCGATCGAATGTGGGTGAGCAAAAAGGGGAGCAGGAGGCTGTGCAGAATGGTAGCCATCCTCAGGGGGACTCGTTGGTTGAACGGTACCAAAAATGCTGGTCTCAGTCGACCTTTGAGGCGTTTGCGAAAGAGGTGATTCAACTAGTCGAGACATCTACAGCTTGATTTTGTACTACCAAGGGCATACATTTGCATTTCAATATAGAATGGCTCGGAATTTTGGGTCAGCTGGAGTTCTGAATTCAGGATTAGATGTCAAGTTAGATTTCGATTGTATCATTTAAAGCTATGAATACATGAGAGACAATGGAACATCCAGGTACCATCGTGATAGGTAAAATTGCCGTAAAAACATCCCATATAAATGAATTCCTGAATCAAAAAGCTAACTGCCACATAATTGAGCCGTAAAGAGAAATGCCAGACAAAGATTGGCTATTATAGAATCATGATAATCGTGAAATCGTCATTCGCTTGCTTGCTTCATAATAATCTCGGCCGTTAACATCACAATTCTAGTACTGGAATAATTTCATTCATCGTTCATCAGGAGGCTGACTGAGGCGAGCGTCGTGTTTCTCCAGCAGCTCTCGTAGCTTCGTCTGGGCAGATATCAGGGAGGTGACTTCATGGCTGGGTTTATCAGAAGAGCGATTCGTATTTCCAAGCCAGCCGAGGAACCCTTGCAGTTCAGTCAGAACAGAAGATTTTCTAGAGTGTGATTTTTGTGTATGGCTGCTAGTATATAAGACACCCTCATAGCCTGGGTCGTCCATCGTTGGGTCAGTTGATGGCCACGGTCTACCTGGCTCAGTCAAGTGATAAGTCCTATCAGCCTGAGCGTCTAGATGGACTTCAGATATGACAGGATGTGTCATCATTGACTGTCCAGTAGCACGATGGCCACTATTGACACTATGATCCTTGAGAGCCCACGGTAGATAAGGTAGTTTCCCTTTCTCTACGGGTTGAGGTTCATGTGTAGGGGGAATAGCCCCTTCATATGCAGGTATAGATTCTCTTCGTAACGTTAATCTTTGAGTCTCAGCATGCTGCTGGGAAGCGTTTGCCTCACCCCATGCCTGAGGTATTGAATTTCGGAAATCGAAAAGACCTGTGGGGCGGTGTATTGGGTTGAGATAATCGTAAGTGGACGAGAAGTGACCGTGGCCATCCACAGTACTAATATCGTCACCCACGACCAGGACATTATCGTCTGCCAGCCTCTCAGTGCTAGAGCTGGCCTCTTCAACTGTCAAAAGGCCATGATCAACAGTGCGTGCAGGCGCTCTGATTTCTCCAAGTGGCGGTCGATGGCTCCCATACTCGTTCGCAAGGCTCAGCCTGCTTCGCCCACATATCTCGGCTATAGCATCCAGCGTGACCTGGATGTTAGGCTCAATAGACTGCAAAATACCCTCGATACCAAACTCTTCAACGGGCGGTAGCCGGACAGGAGGGCTGTTTGCTGCTTGCCGTTCCGTATCTAAGCTTCGCCGCCTCGACATTGCAGAATCCCCCCTAGTACCTGCGGAATAGGTCCGAACAACAACCGGCTGAGAAGGCTGAGAAGTCCGACTGGCAACCGATGGGGACTGTCGGTGTTTCCGTTGGGGTGGTCTAGCAATCCCATGAAGTTGCCGTAGAGCAGTAGGCCGTCGAACCAGCGTAGGATCGTCCAGAGCAGGATTGAATACCCGGCCACGGGTACCAAAGGTAGAGGAAGACTGGTTTTCCCATGGTTGAGATAGAGGGAGAGACGAAGAGAGATGTTGTATACTGGCCAGGGCCGACGCACGATCAGAACTGGAATCCATCGAGTCAGGCGCAAGTCATACGTGGAGTATCTACCAGCAGCGGGAATTCTACTTGGCCCATCAAGCTGGGATATTTCAGGCTGCCTTCCCACGGCTGTACTGGCATAAGTAAATCGATGTAGCGTGTCAGGATGTGTATGACGAGACAGTATACACTATGCAACTGGACTGCATACGCATGTCCGCCAGGGATTGGATGTCAGCGGGAGAAGCAGAAGTGGCCAGGATGAAGTTGAATCTTCGCACCTCTTCAGCCCCCTGGAAGCCCTTCAAGGAGGTATGTCTCAGGCTTTAACTAACGATGAACCCTCCATGATGCGGACAACACGCAGCAGATGAGTTGGCACCTTTTTCCTGTCGCCTTCGTGATGATGCTTGATGGATTCCGCGGGGACCTCAGGGGAGTTGTTGAAATCAGCGGAAGAACGATGTTCCGCCTATCGTGAAATCGGCCGTCCAGGTTGAAGATGAAGAAACCAATGGATGTAACAGAGAGATTCGACGTGGTTATAGTGAGAGACGACATGAAGGAGCCTTGAGAGAGCTATAGTATTGACGCTGACGGGGGGATTGTTGATTCAACCATGAGCGGATTCTATGTTTGTTCTGTCATTTCCATGTTAAATCAAATAAATCTGGCTAACTAATATATCTAGTTTGGCGATTCAGACGGGTCAGATAACGACTTGAACGATGACAATCTTCCCTTTCCCAAGCCAATATCAAGAGAATCCTTTCTGTCACCCGATTTTGATCCCGCCGCTTTCCTGTCCTCTCTCTCCAATCGCCATCAGTCGTTGGCCGATTTACAGAATGAGCTTCGAGAGCTGAGCGAATCCCTGAACAAGGAGCTTCTCGACCTTGTGAATGAAAACTATCAAGAATTTTTATCCCTTGGAGCTGCTTTAAAGGGTGGGCAAGACAAAGTTGAGGAGGTTAGAGCCGGCCTACTCGGGTTTCAACGCAATGTGCAAGGTATAAAAGAGCAGTTTGAGTCTAGGAAGAAGGAAATCCGGGAGTCCCTTGACGAAAAGAAACAGCTACGGTCGAAGATTGCGGTTGGCTATGACCTGCTGGATATTGCTGAACGGGTTGAGTTGCTTGAGACAAATCTCATGATCCGCCCTGGAAACGATACAAAAGCAAATGAGAATGGAGAGCAGACGGAAGACGACGAGAGCGATGGCCTTTCGGATGTTATGATAGGCTGTGAGACAGATGATAGTGAAGAAGACGGGGAAGAGGAGGGAAATGAGGACGGAAGCAAGGCGAGAATATCCCTCCGAAGGCTGGAAGCTCATATACATCAATATCTCAGTGTGAAGGTAATGGTGAAGCGAGTCGGAGAGAAACACCCATTCATCGTCAACCATGCTAGTAGGATCGATGCCATCAAGTCGGCTCTACTGCTTGACCTAAGCACAGCGCTGACAGAATCGAATAAACTTGGATCCAAGCGAGACAGCCGCATATCTACAATATTACGGCTATACGACTCGATTGGACATCATGAAGAGGGACAGCAATGTTTACAAAGGCTCAGAAATTAGCCCACAACGAAGTTTGCTCGTATTCTATGCATTTGCAGAGGAAAACAGACGCCCTGGAGGCTTGCTTTTGTTAAGGAGGAATTATTTCTATCAAACGCCAAAAATAGATATACAGACTAATTTACACGCCTTCATCCCGCTAACCTTAACATCCCGTCAATGCATGCATGGGTGGAGAGGATTCGCTCTTGTATTCACCGTTCAGACTGAAACCAGGGCCATTGGTGGTGCTCAGTACCTGGAGAGAGGGCGTCAGTCGACCAATCCGCAAAACAAAAAACACAGGCAGTAACTTACCACTTCTGCAATGTCTTTGGATACCTGGTCTGACATACCAGCAGCGTCTTTCTTGATTGCTGTGATAAAAGCGCCCAAGTTATTTTTGAGTTCCTCTGGAGAGAAACCCAATTGACCAATTGCCAACTTGACAACACCAGATCGCTCTCTGTAAATGCTGCCCCCACGCATATTCCGTACAGTAGTAGCAACGTTGTCCACGACCGTACCCATCTTTGCGCTAGGCATCAAACCCCTAGGACCCAACACACGGCCTAACCCGGCCTTATTCAGATTCTGTAAACTGTTCGTGTGGCAGATACAAACGTCAAAGTCAATCTTTCCAGCTTTGACAGCATCAAATACTTCCTGTTCGCCAACAATATCTGCACCAGCTGCTTTGGCTTCCTTTGCGGCGCGAGATCCTTCCGGACAGATAACACAAACTCGGAGATCGGATCGAACAGCATGCGGAAGGCGGATCTGGTTTCGAATTACAGGGCCGTCTCGTTTTGTGCGCAGTTTAACGTGGACTTCGTATTTGACGGAGGTGGTATTTCGGCCGGCTTCGAAGGCGCGAAGATATCTGGTTTAAAAAAATCGTTTGAATCAGTTGAAGAAATTTTAAGCCTGGAGAGCGGAGTAGCTTGTTCACAGGGAGGGTAATCAATGCAATTGCGCGGTACAGACCTCATAGCATCGCATAGGGAGAATTGGATTGCATCTCGAATGTCATATTGGGTATACATTGGCTTCTTCTTCTTGGGTTTGGTATCCTTCGACTTTGACGTCTTAGAGGCATACCGTTGCTGTTGGAGGGGGCATATGAACGAAGGAGCTGTAACCTGCGGTCGAAAAGATGAAGATAGCATCCCCCTCGAGAGGGGAGTTAAGTATCTCTGGGTGGCGGCCATAATGCTCCTGAATTGATCGCAACCTCAACCTCCTCGTCCACCAGCTTCAAGTCGAATTTGATGTGCCCGACAGAGTTTCTGTGCGGGTAAATGTTGTTCCCGCACTCCATTCGGAAATATGTATTTCCGATATTACCTAATTGACGGGCTCAGGAAGCTGGAAATTGGCCCGCCCGCCTAAGTATTAGGGATAAATAGCTGACCCTGTTTGATTCAAAAGAGTAACTAATAAACATTGGAGGGCGAGTTTAATTAAACTAAGATAACTCCACTGGTGGTCGCTCTAAACGCCTATAAATAAGACAGGTAGGCGTGCACTTTTGTGATGAGCCGAAAATGCCTGCCCGATCGTTAGAACAACATATGTATAGTAAGCTAGGTTTGGCCGGTATTCCAGGATTACATATTGGCAGTTCTTTCAGGTTCCCGCGTGTTCTTACTCTCGATAGACTGTTTTTTCACTACAATATATGGGTTCAGCCGTAGTCAAGGTCTTGCAAGATGAAAAAGAATGTAAAATAAAATTTAGAATTCGATTGTTCCAGCAATCTTTCAGTGTCCGGTCTAGAAATTCCCACCGTTGCTCTAGAGTAACGCCCTTTACTAGCTCCATATAGATAAATCCTTGACCGTTATCGTGAGTCCAGCCATATACTTCCGGGACAGGTACAGTAGGCAAGACGCGACGGAGCGCCCAGAGTAACTGGCCCTCAGCTACTGTTACCTGAGGGGCGCGTCCGTACTTCACAATTAGGCTGAGATGCTCATAACGGACAGGTTGAAAACCGAAGTTACGGCCCTTCAATGTTGGGTCCTGTACCGTGCCCTGTTCACGAACATTCGCGGGAGATGGTAGCTCAGCTCCTGGTCCGTTACGTGAGAAAAACGCAGACTCGAGGAAGGTTGCTGACTCTGCGGGAGGAAGGGCCTGAGTGGATATCGTGGGACGATTCCCAACAGCCATGATGCCAGAGAAAGGGCTACGGAGAAAGGAGATGATTATTTCAGGATGGAATGCTGGTACCTAGACCACGATGGACAAGTCTTTGGCGAGGCTGGAATTGAACTTGGCATCATGAAGTTCCGGGGTGCCAAAACGATTCACGCTCCATCCCAATCATAAACAGGTCCGGGATGGCCTCGTTAAATGGGGGCGCAAATTTCGTGATATTACCAGTGGCTCTGGCAACAATCCTAAGCTTCATCTGCGCCATCGTAAAGGCAGTGTATTTATTAAAAAAGCCCAACAGATTGTCGGGGTATATATCGATAGTCGTGTAGCAAAATGTAATAGAAAAGAGGTCCCGGATAATGCCAGACATGTCCTCTTGTCCCTGGCGACATCCTGCCTATCTCCGTACGCTGCCCTTCGACGATCTTATCTAAAGAAAAGGGCGCGGGCTCAATGTACTTCTGCAGTATGTCGCTATCCGAACTCCTGGTGTCTGGTTCACTGAGCGACGGCCGCTCCGTTGGGTCTGGTTGAGGCTGTAGTCACGTGTTCTTCCATCGGTCTTTACTTATACAGTACTAGGCCAGAAATCACCGCACCATTTTCTTAGCGCCATATAAATATATAGACTATACCTAAATAATGTTAAATTTAAAACTACTATTATATTAATAATATTATATATAAAGGTAGGTCTTATCTATTTTTCTTTAATACCTTAGGGTCTTTACTATCCTTTTTATATATAACTTTTTTTAATTTAAAGGCTTCTTAATTTTTTAAAAATATAATAAAAAAGGGTATTAAAGATACATTACTTTGGGTATAACTACTATATTAAGTTTGGTACTCTTGGCAAGATGGCGGTACGGTGATATATGGCAAGTGACTGTACATCCAAATTTATCCTTGCAACAAAAGACATATTAAGTAATAGTTGATGACCAAACGGAAGATGCGGACTTTGGGGCGGCTTGAACTTGACAGGCGCCTACACCTTTGATAATTAACAGTTATACCCCATATATAATTATTTTCCGGGAGCTTGAGGACGCCCAATACTGTTCTAGTGGTAGCAACTTTGCACGTTACTTCAACTATGTTATTGCCAGGACATTTCAGGGCTTACAGTATTTGAATTTTTCTGGGCAAACCCCTTCACTATACCAAGCGCGGTTATAGCTATAACTAGAGCCGTAATACCTTTAGGCCATCCCTTACGGCCTCAAGTGTCTAGTCCATGGAGACCATGGATTCAGAACACATCAGAGAGGACCCAGCCATAGAGCTACAACAAAATAGAGGCATTAAGCCTGATGAAAATAACCAGCAGGTGAAGGATCAAGAGCAAATTGTTATATGCCAGGATGCCAACGAACCGGATTATCCTCACGGTATCAAGCTCGCTGTGGTTATTGGCTCTCTCGCTGCTTCGGTTTTCTTAGTAGCATTGGTAATACATCGTTATCCAACTACTACACCGTTTTCCTTCAAGGGTGAATAGGCTAATACGCTCATTTCGCTAGGACGAAACTATTATTACAACTGCAATTCCCAAAATTACTAATGACTTCCACTCCATTAATGATATTGGATGGTATGGATCTGCATAGTAAGCCTGCTCTATCTCCTGCCCTTAGAGAAATATGTTCACAAACCTATCAGCTTTATTACTTTTGCAGCCTTTCAGCTTATATTTGGAAAGCTTTTCTCATTTTATTCCATTAAATACGTTTTTCTGGCCTCAGTTGTCATCTTTGAAGTTGGTTCCTTGATATGTGCTACTGCTCTAACCTCTAGGATCTTTATAATAGGCCGTGCTTTTGCCGGCCTAGGCAGCGCTGGTATAAATGCTGGCTTCATAATGTAAGTCTCAGACTTCTTCTAATAGGGATGTTTACTAAGATATAACCAGTATTCTGGCAAGCTGTCTTCCATTAGCACGGAGGCCAATATTTGTCAGCTCATATAGTGGCATGTATGGTATCGCGTCTGTTGTTGCGCCTCTCCTGGGCGGAGTGTTTACAACAAGAGCGACATGGCGGTGGTGCTTCTATATAAATTTGCCAATCGGAGGAGCCGCATTACTGACAATGGCACTATTTTTCTATCCCCCAACCAAAGAGAAACAATCACCACCCACCACCTGGCAGCAAAAACTTGGGCAGATGGATCTTCTTGGAACTGCTATTCTGGTACCGGGCATCATCTGCTTGCTTCTTGCGCTTCAATGGGGTGGCTCAGTATACCAATGGAATACTGCTCCTCCAATCGCTTTGCTAGCAACAGCAGGAACGGCTGGATTGATATTTATATCAATCCAGGTCTGGAAGCAAGAGAGCGCTACTGTGCCTCCTAGAATTATAAAGCAACGCAGTGTGGCGTGCAGTGCCTGCTATGTTTTCCATGCCGGAGGGGCACTTAATGTGTTTCAATACTTTGTTAGTATTTCTTGGAACACTTCATCCAGCTCCTGATTATATGTGCTGAAGGTAGTCTAGTTACCCATCTGGTTTCAAGCCATCCAAGGCGTTACAGCGTTTGACTCGGGAAGTCGCATTCTGCCGACTACCTTGGGTACTGTTATCTTCTCTCTTGTCGCTGGCATTGGCGTTGCGAAAACTGGATATTATACCCCCTTCATGATTCTAGGTGCCACGCTGTTGCTTATAGGTGCGTCCTTAGCAACGACTTGGCAGGTTGCGTCGCCATCTGCTCAATGGATAGGATACCAGATTATCTTTAGCGCTGGGGCTGGCCTTGGAATTCAACAGGCGCACACAGCTGCTCAAACAGTTCTCGCTTTTGTGGATGTACCGATCGGAGCTGTTATTATGATCTTTGCTCAGATTCTTGGAGGTGCCGTGTGGCTATCTGTGGCACAGAATGTGCTAACGAGTCAGTTACTCCGGGGCCTCGCTAGTACTGTACCAGGCCTGGATCCTAAACTTGTGCTTGATAGGGGAGCCACAGGTTTCCGGACGGTAGTTAAACCAGAGTTTTTAGACGGGGTCTTAGAGGCATACAATTTTGCCTTGACCAGGACACTCTATTGCGGAGTTGCCCTGGCAGCAGCAGCATTAATCTCCTCGGTAGGGATGGAATGGAGGTCAATTAAGAAGGTATCGAGCGCTGGCAGAGGTTGAAGTAGGGTATCTAGACTATAACATAGGAATTTTCATACTATACTCCGTATAGTGCGACTAAATATACATACATCCACTCATAAATTCCAGACTTCCTACTCTGTACCATACTTTCGATACACCCTAAGGAGCTTCGATCATATTTTTATTATGGGACTTTCCACTTGCAGGAGAGAGAAAATTGCTTTTTATAACTAACACCTGTGTCCAATCTCGCTTGCGAAAATCCCCTTGCTAGGATGTCTGTCACTCTTGAACTGGTTAACTGTAAGCGTCCATTCTCTGTACCGCTTAGCGCAGCAGAGCCGACAGTAGTAATCCTGAATACTTTCAAATCTATACATGCGGAGAAACTATTAACGGTGTGCCGTTATCCATAATAGTTTTACAAACCTCAATCGACGATCGAAAATCCCAAAAATAAGCAACTCAACTAGCAAACTGATCAGCAAACCACAGCCAGTAATATTCTCTCCTCAATTACTTAGCTGCAAGGTACAAGGTTGATATTTAAATTCAACCCCTTTTTCTGCCTGAGAATTTAGAACTTCACTGGATTCAACCAGGACTGAAAAAATAACCATGCAAAATGGACGTTCAAATTCTGTATCCTCTCTTTGGGAGATGTGTACTGTCTATTCCACCGTCAAGGGCAATGTGCAGACTCTAACATCCACTCCTTGTCAATCGTGTTAAAAAATGGCTGTGATTGCTCGAGCACTGCTGGCTTGTTCCCTCTTTGGGAGTACGTTCGCTTCATACTCTCTGGTTGATAACTTTGAAGGATCAACATTTTTCTCGAACTTCGACTTTTTCACTGGCGGCGATCCAACTCATGGGTTCGTCAAATACGTAGGAGAGGAAGAAGCTCGGTCTGCAGGTCTAATCGAAATTGAATCTCGATATGACGGCAGCCAGGTGGTCCGGATGGGCGCTGACCACAAGCATGTCACTCCTGACGGCCGACCAAGCGTGAGGGTATCGAGTAAGAAGAGCTATAACCAGGGGCTCTGGATCATCGACTTCGAACATGTTCCAGGCGCCGCATGTGGAATCTGGCCGGCATACTGGCTGCTGGGACCCAACTGGCCGACCAACGGAGAAGTCGACATTTACGAGGGTATCAACCTCGACATCTCCAACACGATGACCCTTCATACGGGCCATAATTGCACATTATCCAACGAGTCTAAGTATACAGGAAGATTGACGACGCCTTACTGTGACCAGAATGCTCCTCCACCCCTGGGCGGCAACGGCTGCACGATCAAGGCAGACGATCCAACAAGTTACAACGGCGGCCTGAACATCGCCGGAGGAGGCGTCTATGCAACCGAATGGACCACTGAAGACATCAAGATCTGGTTCTTCCCCAGGATTGCCGGCATACCAAGCGATATCAGACAAGGCAGCCCAGATCCAGCGAACTGGGGAACACCCGCTGCTCTCTTTGCCGGCAACTGCAGCTTCACCGAGAGCTTCAAAGACATGCAAATAATATTCGACATCACCTTTTGCGGCGATTGGGCCGGGAAGCCAGAGATCTGGGAGGAGTCTCCTTGTTCCGAGGTCACATCAGAGTGCAAAACGTTTGTCGAGAACTTCCCACACGCATTTAAGGAGGCATATTGGGCTATAAGATACCTGAACGTATATCAGAAGCCAGCAGACGCACCGCTTGGTTCGAAACTACACGGTCAATGGAAGCATAGACGGTCTCCTCATCATCACCAGCATCAACACATCGATAACCAAGGTCGCTGATCGCTCCAGCCACGAACTCGGTCTTCTATTCATGTATAATATGAGAGATTAAATTAATTTAATTGATGCCTTCTAGAGTTCCAAGTGTTTCGAAACAAGCGGAAGATGAATGGCCCGACTAACTAGTTTCTCTAGCCTTGGGTTTCACTCTTGTTTAGCCATGGTAAACGGGCTGATTTTGATATCTACCACAAACCTGAATAGTTATATAGAGATAATTATCTTTTGTGTGACAGTGGTTCCGATTAGTCCTAAGATATGACCTGTTGTCGGTAATACTTTCAACAGCACCTTCATTTAAGGGCATACACTACATCTTCAGACTCTTGCCATTATAATGAAGGCATCTCCACCGGCAGTTCTATATATACAATATATTTACATGTCAAGGAGATCGATCATGTTGAAGCTATCAGAGGCGTGGCGGGATACACCATATTTGATTAATATCACCCGCAAGCACCCAAACATGTCCCTGAGCAAGCACTTAATAATCGTTCTGTCGATTAATAAGGCTTTGCCGAAGCCGCCGGGAGAGCCGTTCGGGACGGGCCGATAGACCGTGAACTGTGGATGCCATAAGGTATACTTATCCGTTCCCATCTTCTCAGATATAAGGAACAAGCGCTTGACAGATTTCCTTTTAAACGAAGAAGCATTACTAGCAAAGATCTACAAATCGTCTGGTATGGTTAATCGTTTAATTCTTTAGCCACGTAATAAGTTTTATACTTTGTCTCTCGAGTGTGTATGGGCGCTCGATGTACCATGCAGACTAGTCAAAACATCATCTGGTGGTTTCTTGATGTCAAACAGTGGAGCAGCACATAGTTCGCTACTCCCTGGTTCGTCCGCTGCTTCTGGCTAAATAGTTATGCATGCAGGGTTGTATGATTACCAAACTTCCCCCAGGGTTGATAAGCAAAACATGCATGCACTTATATATCAAGCCCGTTCGATACGTGCCAACCACTCTCGCCAGACTAAATTGACTAAAGTGCTCAAATTGATAGACATCACCAATGTTTAGCAACAACTCAACCATCCGTGGCTCGCGAGTTGCATTGCCATACGCCGCCCCCTTGCCCCGTATTGGCCAGGGGTATAGCGGTAGTGAGGGGGATGAAAAGTACGAAGTGGTGATTGTTGGTGTAAGTTTCTCCTTCATCTTTCTAATAGACAACTAAGGATCGTATTGTTCTTGCTCGAAAGCTCAACATGTTGAACAGGCAGGGCCAGCTGGATACACTCTGGAGCTGCTTCTCGCCCGTCATGGCTTGACTGACCGATCCTTACTCTGTATCGACCTGAAGCCAAGGAGGGTGATGTGTGGTCAGGCGGACGGACTGCAGCCCCGTACGCTGGAGGTCCTCAAGACTATGGGTTTGGCCGATCCAATTCTGCAGGATGGATGTAAGCTCTGGGAGATGATGGTGTGGAAGCCCTCCAAGGACCAGTCTATCGAGAGGTTTTCTATTATGGACAACAAAACTGGGCCTGCAAGATACCAGCAGGCTATCACCATCAGTCAAGGCATCATTGAACAGATTTTCGAGGATGATTTGTCCCATTACTCGCAAAGAGGGGTCCAACGAAACAGCAAGCTGATTGACGTATCACTTGACGAAGATGGCGACCCGGACTTTCCAGTCGTTGCGATTATCGAAACTAATGGAGTGACACGCACTGTGCGAAGCAAGTTCCTTGTGGGAACCGATGGAGCGCATTCGACGGTCCGAAAATGTATGGGAGTTCAGCTCAATGGAGAGTCTATCGATGATTTCTGGGGAGTGATCGATTTTGTTGCAGATACTGATTTCCCTGACATTCGGAGATTCGGTCGAGTCCATTCGCATAAAGGCACCATCATGGTGATTCCACGGGAACAGACTGTCAACGGGGATTACTTGACACGCTTATATATCCAGATGCCGCAACAAGATCTACCGGAGACCAACAGCCCTCCTAGCAATAGCTCTGATTCAAGGAACTCTCGCAAAAGCCGGATTACATTGGAAGGCATCTTCCAGCAGGCTTCTAAGATATTGGAGCCGTACTATATCAGGCCCAAGGTAGAAGGGGATATCAACTGGTGGACAGTATATCAAATTGGCCAGCGAATAGCAAATAATTTTGCCATTAAGGACTCCAAAGGAATTGGCAGGGTTATCCTCACGGGAGATGGTATGTTGTCGCTTTTAAATAAGTTTCTGCGATGTTAAAAATGACTAACTTTGAATAATATAGCTTGCCACACTCATAGTCCAAAGGTAAGTTGATCCAAAGATTTAATGTTCAATTGGTTGATTAGCCAACACCACATACAGGCCGGACAAGGTATGAACATATCCATGATGGATGCTCACAACCTGTCGTGGAAACTTGCGTACACGGTCCATGGACTCTCCCCTAACTCTAGTGATCCCGGAGTGCTGCTCAAATCGTACGAAGTAGAGAGATACAGTATCGCCCGGCAGCTAATCGACTTTGACAAGAAATATTCCTCTGCGTTCTCCAAAAGAACAGCTGTTGGAGAAGAAAAGGAGGTTGAAACCACATTGAAACAGAGTTTGGAAGTATACGAAGAGTCAATCGCTTTTGCAAGTGGTTGTGGAGTTGAATACCCTGAGAATGATCTAATCGATAGAACATTTCCAGACGGTTATCAAGATCCAATTAGCGGAACGGATTACTTCCATGGAATTTTAAGACCAGGAAGACGGTTGCTAAACGTAGTAATGAGGAGATTTGCAGATGGCTTTCATCGAGACTTACAGGATGGTGAGTTAAGGGTCCGTTGTTAATATACCTGATATCGTATAACCTTTGACTGACATGACGAGCAGACCTCGTCTCGAATGGTCGCTTCCGCATCATCTTTTTAGCCTCTACGGATCTATTAGATCCTAATGGAACTTCAGCTCAAACTGTGCGCTCAATCTCGGCCATTCTTCCGTTTTTCCCGGCTTCCGTTATTGAAGTTATAGTGATACACCCTCAGCTTCCGCGAGATTTTAACTGGACTTGCCTTCCTAAGGAATTGAAGCAAATGTCCGAAATGAGATTCTACAGTGGCTACGAACCTGATGATGCCTATAGGATATATGGGGTCAACCCGACGGATGGTGTGCTTGCAGTTGTGCGGCCGGATGGTTGTGTCGGGGTGATTTCTAGAATCGATGATATCCTACGGTTGACAACTTACTTGGAGAAATGCATAAAAAGACTATGAATAACACCAGGAGCGTTTTCAGGGCTCAATAGATATAACACGGTCTGTATGGTGGTATCTATCTACTCCTTTCAATTGCCCGTTGGGGTTAGTCAAAATGAATATATAGAGATATATACAAGGGGTTGGGAATATATAACTAGTTTTATAGATATGAGACCACAATTTGCGGGCCATTACTGGCTAGCTGGGATACCAATTACCCTGTCCACTGCTTCATCGTTGCTAATCTCTTGTGGAACCACACCAGCCGATTTCAGCACGTTGACAACACTCTCAATCATACCTTTATCAACCCCTCTAGTACTTCCTTTCACAAATCGTACATCCTTGAGCCACTCCTTAGCATCTGGCTCTGTATAAGTACAGCCAAAATCGCCGGTTACGAGTTGTTGAATAACTTTCTCTGGGTCGGCTCTGAATGTAGAGATGCCAGAGTCCAGAAGGTTGAACAGCTGTGAAAGTCGGGTATCTGACTCTGGGGATGGGAATGTAGAGGTTGAGGTTGCGATCTGCCATGAGGGCCAAGGGGTAAAGATCTCTCCAATCTTTTTCAGTGGTGGTTTGGGGAATGAAGTAGTGTGCTCGAAAAACGGCTTTGTAGTAAACTGCTCCCACATGAAGAAGTCTGCGGAGGGGTTTGGTTTAGCATCTGGTTCTTGATGGTTATGACCAGTTACCCCGTCTAGCAGGGAAGGGAATGGGCCTAGAATGGTTGGTGTAAGGGGTGAAGAGAGCGGCCAGTTCTGCTGTTGAGCTAAAACGAAGGACATAATATGGGAGCCACTGCAAAAGCCATTAATGAGAAGGAGCTTCTGTATAATATGGAGCACAGGACTAACCTTCCCAGGCGAGACACTCCAACACGCCCTCCCTTGAGGTCGCTGACGCCTTGAATCTCATTTCTATCACGGCCTGTCACAATTGCCCATCTCAAAGGAGTTTCAACCCATTGACCAGCAATTTTATATCCACCGTCTTTTCCCCCCGTTTCCAGCTGCGTTTTGCCTACTAGACCTGCAACCCAGCCCTCCGTCAAGCCAATGGCAACGTCTATTTCATTCTGCCGCAAGGAAGTTATCATATGCCCAGTTCCAGACGGGAAAGGTGTTAAGGAGATTTTGAATGGTAAAGAGAAAGCCCCTGGGCTGTGAACAGCAAGGTGTAGGGGAGCGAGATAGTGCTCTTGGTAGTAGATTATCTGTTAGCAACCGTATATCTTCATGGTTTATTTCGTTCGAGCGGGGTAGTTTATGGAGTATATATACCAGGAACATAGCCAATTCTAATGGTACTGGTACCCGACGCCATATTTGTTGACTTGTTTGACCCAGCTATGTTGTTGAAAAGGAAAGTCTTCGGCCTTGGTTATGTCGGTAGTGGGTTTGATAGTTTGATAGATGGTCTACACACTGGTGGGGGAGGGAGAGAAGCGTGAACAGGGGTGGAGCCTCAAAAAGCTAAGACGAGTTAACTAGCTCCGGAATTCAATGCTTGTAGAAGTCATTTATATTTATCCATCCACCAGGTAATAAGAGGTAGCAGGCTTGATATAATATCTATAGAGCTATATACGGAGTACTAAATAAAATAACGAGAAGAAAGGTCTAAAAAGGGAAACCTAGGAAATTATCACGTGACTATACAGTAGAAAGTTAAATGGGTATTGTTTTCACGTGATTCGTTTAGCTAATTAAGTCTTGGCTTTTGTACCTTAATTTCACCTCGACTTTTTTCCGGTGACAAGTTGATACTTGAAGCTCTCTACTTCACATATGAACGGCCTTTCTACACAAGGTAGGATATAAGTTATCCACCTTCTATAGGCAGATATAACGTGAATGCTCTTTAAAGAATGGCTAAGGATGACTTTCACGCTAATTTAACACCCATTCAATCTATATCGATGGGCTGAGGCCTTTTTGTTCCTTTGTTCTATATATACCAAGAAGCTCAGGAAACACCCTTTGTGCAATGATAAGGTAGTTGGTCGCGCGAACCACTCACTGCTATTGCTAAGCCATGCCTGAAACCAGCGAAATTCCTTATAAAACAGTGCCAAAGGCAAAACGTGATACCAGAAGCCTTACCCAACCAAACATTGCCCCCGGAAGTTCGCATTCGAGTTGTTCCATGATATTCATGTGGAGTGAATGGCCCCCTTTCGGTGGTATTATATATATCCCGCGGGCCCGCCTGCTATACTACTAAGATGATTTTCTATTCTTCCAATTTTTATGGTTTGGACAGTTCAAGCATCTACATCCTTCACGCATAAGTAGCTATCTATCACCGTTTGTGGCTTCAGCTATGTTATTAGACGGTCTTCCCGCTTTAGTCGTTACCGGCTCCATCATTACGGCGCTGGTAGGTTATATTCTTGTGAAGTGTATTTATGACCTCTTCTTCCACCCACTGCGAAATTTCCCTGGTCCCAAAGTGGCAGCCATAGGGTCTTTTTACGAATTTTACTACGATGTTATCAAAGATGGCACCTACCTTTGGGAGATCGAGAAAATGCACCAGAAATACGGTAAAGTAGCTATTGGATCACCCTTTTAATTGACATAACCACTGACGCTCTACTGAAAGGGCCGATAATTCGTATCAACTCCAACTCAATCCATATACGCGACCCCGAGTATTATTCCACAGTCTATGCAGGAGGCGGTCGCAAAATTAATAAGGAACTCTCAACCGTAGCAGGATACACCTTTCCTCATTCTGCTCTTGCTACTATTGATCATGATCTTCACCGCAGGCGCAAGGCTATTATAAGCCCGTACTTCTCGCAACGTGCCGCTATAGAAATCGAGCCTCTTATCCATGAGCGGCTTGACGCACTTTGTTCTCATCTTGAGAAGAAAATGGCTAGTGGTGATACTGTCAATATTACTTGTGCCGCTTCTGCCTTTACCGCCGATGTGGTCATGCAACATTTTTATGGATACAATCTTAACTTCGTTGGCGCTAAAGACTTCAAGTATTATATGAGAGAAGGCTTGACCGGATTATTCGAATTCTACCATGCGACTCGGTTTATGCCTTTCCCACCCGTTTTGATCAAGAAACTGCCTTCCTGGATCCTCAGACGTCTCAACAAGAATTTGCCCTTAATTATAGAAGGCCGAAATGATCACAAGAAAATGATCTTGAGCTATCTTAACTGCTCTGGCAACGCGGAAAAACAGAAAGATGGCTCGAGAGCTAAATCGGTGATTGTGAGTGCGTTAACAGACCCTAACGTGCCTGAGCAGGAGAAAACACTAGACCGCCTATTAGATGAAGGGGAGACAATCATTTTTGCTGGAATGGATACAAGTGCGAGAGGGGTCTCTGCTGCTATGTTCTACATGCATAGAAATAAGGAGTTACTGCAAAGATTACAACGAGAATTAGAATCCTTATCAAAACCTGCTAATCAGTGGACTACTGCGGAGTTAAAGGGATTACCCTATATGGTGTGTCTATCTAGTTATCATCAGATATTTTCTTACTAACGTGGCGGACTCAGGAAGCTGTAGTTCAGGAAGCCCTTCGTTTTCAATATGGCCTAGTTGTCCGCGTTCCGAGAATTTCAGCCCAGGAAGCTTTACAATACAAGGGCTATACGATACCGCCAGGAGTAAGTTTCCCTCTACCTGCGGGCTATATTCCACCATTTATTAAATATATCTATTAGACCCCGGTCAGCATTTCATCCTACCTCACTCATCACGATGAGTCTGTATTCCCAAATTCTCATGTTTTTGACCCTGAAAGATGGATCAAGGCTGCCAAGGAAGGTATCAACCTGGACAAGTATATGGTCAGCTTTACGAAAGGCAGCAGAATTTGCATTGGCATAAAGTATGTGTTTTTTATATAACACTTTGTCACCTGTTCATCAGGACCTACAGCTAACTTTACCCTCTAGCATAGCCTATGCTCAGATGTACCTTTGCATTGCAAGGCTTGTATCGCATCTAGATATGGAGCTCTTTGATACCACTCTGGAGGATATGCAAGTATATCATGCTAGAGGCCTAGCGTACCCTAAAAAAGGGTCTGGTACCGTTAAGATGAAAATAATTGGTGTACGCAAAACTAAGCGCTCAATCTAGGTAAGAGCATTGCCAAAGTGCGGTTTGTAGTGGCTGTCTTTCCCCATTATTTACCTACAAATATGGTCTCCATCGTGAAGGCATTGTATCTTCCCCCTTTTTTTCTATTCTTTTCTTGGTACCTTATTCTTGTCTCGATTCGATAACTATTAGAATGGTTTAGAGGGATTTAATGAAAGGTCGCATTTGTTTCCAGATTGGTTCTACTATGCAACATAACTACCTTTATTAGGAAGTGGCCTGTTAAAGAATCATCACTCGAAAGGTACTTATTTAAAGTACGAGCGTCACAGCCTTGCGCAACACGACAGCTTGCCCTGTTAACGACCATTGTGTAGCACAACAAGTTAGGCTAATACTTTGGGTATGGATCAACGAGGTGGCTGGCTGCATCTCGATGCCTTGCAGATCCATACATAGTACCAGCCTTGCAAATATTCCAAATCCTTGGAGCTCGACAAGCCTGCAGCCTCATATCGCTTCGGGGTTATAAAATGGCCCGCCTACCGTCTACTATGTAGTCGGCCTACGAAGCGAATTGCTGCACCCGGCTGCATCGACCATGGCAGAGATGTATAACTCCTCTCTATGCTCCACAAGAGACATTAAGAAGAGCACATTTTACATGCGTTTGGCCAGGGCGCTAGGACTCGAAAAAGACGATGATAATGAGCGGAAATGCAAGAGATGGCTAAAAGGCTGGAGAATTACATTGTTTATGGCTTCCTGCACAGGAATACTTGTCCTCAGTTTTAATCTCGGATTCCTTCTTTGGGCTCTACCACGTCATAACCTCAGAAATGGACGAGGAGTTCTTTATGACGGCGACTGTGATCGAGTGCATGGATTGAGTATTGGGCTTCATTTGGTGATTAATATATTCAGCACCCTGTTACTGAGCTCCAGCAACTACACAATGGTAAGTATACGGAATGTAATGTTAACTCATTACTACCTTCTTCTAGCCGAAGCTAAGACCCTTCGTTCATTTTCATTTTCATTTTTTTTAGCAATGTTTGAGTGCGCCAACCAGGGTCGATATTGATCAGGCCCACAAGAAACTAAAGTGGCTTGATGTTGGTATATCGAGTGTGAGGAATTTTCGCCAAATATCCTGGAATAGATCGGCCCTATGGGCAATACTAGTGTTCTCGTCACTCCCCTTACATTTGATGTAAGTCATTCAATTATCATTCTATTCTCAACCTTCTTTCTTGGGTAACGGACATTAAATATATTGGCCTGATAGGTATAACTCGACTGTATTTGCTACTACATCGTCCAATTCCTCATACGTATTTTTGGGAGATGAATCTTATGGACTTCTTGATTTAGAAGACCTTATGTTGATACCTAGTTCTCTATCACACACTAAAGATTACTACGAGACCCATAAGAAAGCAGTCGATTCTTCATTTATCCAGCTTCATGACATGGCTCAGAATAGGAAGTTGGAGAAATTGGATAACACTGCGTGCATCAACGCTTACACGAAAACTTATCAAAACTCCTACGTTAATTTACTGCTGGTAACGGAGATCCCGCAGAACAAAAGTCAATACATGTTTGTTGACTATCAGGACGTATACAAGCCTGTAAGGGGTTCCCCATACATATGGATTTGCTTGGAAACACTAGGAAAGGACGTCATTGACTGCAATTCTTATGTTTCAACTACTACGTCTCAGGCTATATCGTCTAACTGGACAATACTATCTTATCCGGTGAAATACTGCCTAGCAGAGGTTGCACAACCTCATTGCAAGCTTCAGTATAGCCTTTCATTGATTGTAGTTGTTATGATATTTATTATGGTCAAGGTGGCAACTATCTGCTATGTTGCCTTCACGATAGATACTCCTATTTTGACCACTGGGGATGCTATCACTTCCTTCATCAAGAATCCGGATAAGACGATGCGAGGGAAATGTTTACTTTCCAGGGGGGATGTTGATGAACTTTCAAGCGCATACAACCCATTCTGGGTTCATCAGAGCCGCTGGCAGTTCGCTAGGAAACCCAAGCAATGGTACTCAGCTGTTCCGGCTGGACGATGGTGCTTCGGTGTGATATCGTACGTTATTCACCGCCATAAAATCATCAACTTCGACTAATTACTAGGTGTTGGTCTCAACAAGATACTGCATTTCTATCACTATCTGCGCTGTACTTCTAGGATATGGCCTAAGCAAGATGTCAGATAGAAGCGGTATTTGGACAATTGGGTTGCAAGCACTTGATTTTCGCACCTTGATAAGCGCAGATTTCTGGCCCACATCCTTGATATCCAACGCCTTGATAGCAAATCTGCCGCAGCTCATATACTCGGTCATATATTTTGCATATAATGGCATTCTAACGAATATGACTATGTCCGCAGAATGGAGCCAATACGCCATCCAACGAAAAGGGGTTCGCGTGTCATTTGCACCTAGGATGTCGCAACGGAGCAAATATTTTCTCTCACTACCTTGTCGCTATGCTATCCCACTCATGGCTGCATCAAGCATATTACATTGGCTCATTTCACAAAGCCTTTTCTTGGTAGGAGTGGAAGCGTATGATCAAAACTTTCAGCGTGATCCTTCATCAGATGTCTATGTATGTGGTTACTCACCGGTTGCTATTATTTGTTGCATCGCTGTTGGGACTGCAATGATTAGTTGCTTGATCGGATTGGGCTGTAAACGCTTCAAATCTGGCATTCCGGTTGCAGGTAGCTGCAGCCTGGCAATAACAGCCGCATGTTTGCCTGATCCCAAGGTATTTGATAATGAGGAATGGGCCGGATCACCCCCGGATATGGAATGTTTACCGCTACAATGGGGGGTTTTACCATCAAATGAGGAGTCTATTGGTCATTGTACATTCTCAAGTGATACAGTGAGCATGCCAGTGGATGGAGGGATATATCATTGATTAGGTTGAGTATTTGGCAGATTTGAACTCTTCAAGGTAGAAGAAAAGTATAACGGAACTTAACACCTCCCCTGTCTGTTATTGATGCACATAGCTATAGAGTAATAATTACTAGAAATGGGTTCAAATCACTATGGACAAAAGGGCTGTTCTAAAACAGTTGTAAGCTCGTTAGAGTTAGAATTACATTTGTATGCATGTAGTTATATATAAACAAGAGTGAAAAATCATGACATCTAAAACGAGTCACTCCTTGCTCTTTGTGTCATTTGCACGTCTGTTGATTTCATGCCCCATCGATTGAGAGAAGGAAGATCATTAGTTGTCCATGAGCGCCAGTCCCCAAACGTATAAAATTGAAAACCTAGATAAATGTCGCATAAACACTGAAACACTCCGCATATCCTGAACGCCAAGGGAATTGAACTACCACTGAAAAAGAAGAAGCTCATTTTCATGGCATCTCCAAGCAGCCAGGAGACGAGAACAGAAGGACGGAAACCTTCGCATGATCGTGAACGCTGGTTAGAGATAATTTGAGGAATTGGTAGGAAGGCTTCGATACCGAGTCCGCTGAATCCGAGTAGCTCTATGTATGCGTGGGAATTTGAGACTGGAGGAAGGAGGATGTGGATGGCAAGGAGGGATAGTGTAAAGTAAACGAGAAAGGTCCAGTATCTATATTGAAATGGTGTTAGAGCTTGATGAAGCCGAAAGGCTGGTGTAAAGACCATGGGCGAATGGGATAATAACATACGGGCGAGCTGTCTTCCACTGCCAGAACCTATATGGTCTGACAAATCCGGACTCGGACCCTTGACCGTTGAACGGAGTATGTTCGATACCAGATGACGGTCGATTGTCTAGGGCGACTTTGAGAAGGATGACTTGCACAGCAATCATTGATATCGCCTGTACTAGTAAAGGGACTGAATAATATGCTCCAAACCAGTAGAATATCCTATATGACAACCATTGTTAGCTAGGGCTTTTCTCTGTTATACCGGATCCCTGGAGCTATCGGATAAGGTAGGGCTAGTGACGTACTTGAAAATAGACGCTACGAGCATAATCAATGGTATATCCAACGAGAACCCCGCCGAAGTTTTCTTCCTGTGTATGCTCATAATTTGATCCGAGTATGAAAGAACTGGGGAAAGGACGAGCCTAAGGGTACCCAGATATCAGTAATGAAGGAATAGGTATACGAGCACGCGACCAAATAGCAGAGTACGTACAATGGCGGAGCCCCATAGTCGAGTATGAGCGTAAGTAACCACATGGTGATCAAATGCGGAATGCTGCTCTGACCCTTGTAGCTGTATATATGTGTATGTATCCTCTCCTCACCCTGCAGCTGAATTGCCCGATATTCGCTCGGCCGCACCGGTGACTGACGCTCACACCATCCAGCTCATTTCTCTTCCCAGCTTTGGAGTGATATAGCTCGATCGGGGTATGCTGGGAAATCTAATCGAGCAATCCCTGTCAATGTCTCAGGCGTGGCGGGTTGGTGTGTGCAGAGGGATATTCTTAGGACAGCTGGGGAGCTGAATGCGCCATGAGACGGTCTGGGGCAAAAAAGGAGTTCTATTCTATATAGAACTGGAGGGGGTCGGTGGTCAAGCGGCAGCTTTGCTTTGGATGAAACTTGAGGTCATAAGAAAAAGGCTTGTCCCTGGCCTGGAGAAAAAGTTTGCGGTGGATTATCTAATGTCCCTCGAACTTGGCGACGTCATAACTTTCAAGGGTTCGCCAGCTCTTTTTGCATATGAGAACAAGTTCGGGCCGAGGAGTGTTTTTGAAGACTTGATCGCGAAGAGCAAATGGTTGTTATCAAATATTGGCCAAAAACCTGCCAAACTAAGGGTACAGAAAACCAAGATGTATTTCACCGACCCGAGACACGATCAAACGCTACATGAAGGGTTGTTCAAAACTCAAAGAGACCAATAACAAAAACACTTTCTATCCCAAATATATAGTTATGTAAAACTCTGCCTATGAAGTGGCTTGGGAGGTATACAAGGAGGCGGCTAAGCAAAGTCAATCTTCCATGATTTGGTGATTGAAACCCCGGGTTTCTTCACGATCGCATACGCTGCCTTGCCATCCTCTGCGTCATGCCAGTCCAAGCTGGCTTTGACACCCGATTTTGCGCCGTCTTCTAGTACCAAAACACTACCTTTACCTTTCCAGTCGCTAGGGATACCGACAAGAACAATCTTCTCAACCTGTACTTCGGCCATGGTCTTAAGATATTGGTTCGTTTTGGCACCAATGGTAGCTTGGTCGTTGGAAGAGAGCGTGGTGCCTGAGAAAACAAATTGGCGGTGGATGTATGCTCCTTGCTTGTAGTCGAAGGTTTCACCGTCATCAACATACAGCTCTCCTTCCGCTTGACCCTTGCTGTCGAGGACAACAATAAGTGTATACGGATCGTATTTCATCAGGCCGCTGCTTCGTCGTGGCCTGTCCTTTCTGGGAATGATGTGGCCGCCTTGCATGAGAATAGGAAGCTTCTCCAAGGGAGCATTGACAGTATGCTTCTTCCTAGCTCCCTGGTAAATGGTAAAGTCAAAGTAGTCGTAGTACTTCTCTTCATCGGATATGTAGATATCAACGCTCGTAGAGCCTTCAGTGACAACTGGCTTGACAAGAAGCCCCGTCCGGCCGAGGTAAAGCTGATCATCTATGGCGAAACCCTGTTCATCCGATGGGTGGACATAATACTGAGGCCGGACGATTGGGGAACCGTTGACGGAAGCACGGTGGAATTCGGTATACCAGGCGGGTAAAAGTTGATATCGGACTCGGAGTGCCTGTGAGATGATATTTCGATATGGTTCACCGACCATATAGGGCTCCCTTCTACGGGTGTCGATGTGTGCATGAGCACGGAAGAAGGGGTAAAAGGCGCCTGCCTGGTACCATCTGGTAAGGAGTTCCTTGCTTGGATTTCCGAAGAACCCTCCGACGTCTGCTCCGGCAAAGGGGAAACCGGCAATACCATTGTTAAGAATCATAGGGAATGACGCGGCTAGGTGCTCCCAGTTTGCCTGGTTGTCACCAGTCCACATAGCACCCATGCGCTGGGATCCGGCGTAGAAAGAGCGAGTGAGAACGAATGGCCGTCTAATCTCTCCCTTCTTGCGCTCAATCAGTGCATTGTATGTGGCATTGACGAATGTCAATCCATTGATGTTATGGACATCCCGATGCTCCCAGTTCCCGTGATGGATGTTATCCTTTGGCATGGTTGTCTCGGGTCCATTGAACACAGACGGCTCATTCATATCGTTCCAGAGCCACGAATTGGAGGCAGTCCCCTTGAAGTTCTCATATTTGAAGAGATTGGCCCACCATTCTACAGCAGCTGGTTTGAAGCAGTCCACCCAGTGAGATGATCCAGGCCAACACCATCCTTCATAAATTTCCCTGTTCTTGGTCAGAACAGCGAGATCCTTCTTCTTCATTTCGTCAACGATTGGATAATTTGCCTCATTTTTAATATGCGGATCAATGATGTACACCAGTTTGCGTTTGGAGGCATCAAGCTGTTTCTGCATACTAATTGGGTTAGGGAAGGTGTGGGGATCCCAAGTGAAATATTTCTTCCCATCGGTGTATTCGATATCAAGCCAGATAATATCATACGGTATCTGGTACATATCAAACTTACGGTCCACATCTTTCACGTCCTCATCCGTCACGTAGTTCCAGCGACATTGGTGGTAAGCGATGGCAAATTGCTGTGGGAGTTGGGTAAACCCGGTAAGTTCGCCATAGGTCTTTGAAATAGTGTCGGGAGTTGGGCCCAGGAAAACAAAGACGTCCAGCTGCCCACTCTCCGAAAACCAATGAGTTTCAGTGGTGGTTTCTGCCTCTACACCGATAGACATTGGGTTGGGAGAGATTGTCGATTTAACAATATCAACCCATGTTTCAGCGGCATTAAGCCAGAAAACACCAACTGTGGAATCCTTACGGTGAGCTTGCATGAAAGGAATTGATCCATAGAGCGTCATTGGGCTATTCAGCTCATACTCAAAGACGTCTGAGTTGTACATTCGGTATGGCTCTGTATGTTGCCCCTCACCGCCCCTTTTTTATCTATTAGCAACGCTCAAGACAGAATACGTACGGCGGAGGATAATTCATACCTTGTTTGCTTTAGTGACATGGAGTCTGCATGTTCCGGTATTCCAAAAACATGCTCGTAGCCGGGGAAACTGATATCTAGGCCTACGCTCTCTGGCCCTCTCGGTTTAGAATCAGTGTTCCCTCCAAAAGTCTCATCCCACCAGGTACTATCGTCCACAGTATTCTCACTCTCTGTCTTTTGCTCGGATTTGGATTCAACGACGTCATTTCTGGGCCTCCATTCCTCGATGTTGAGAAGACCCTTGGAGTTAAGCTGAATCTGAGTCTGGCCATCCCTCTGGAAGTAAACTTCAAAGGGAGAGTGCTTGATGACAGCCTCAAATTTCATATCTGGCCCGTACTTGATCTTGGTGATACCCGAGGTCTCGTCGGTGTTGAGCTCAGCCGACGAGCTAAGCTTCATATCACCAGTAATTGCCCATTTTGAAGCTTCATTATAGCGTTCCTTCCTAACAGTGCTGTCACGGCGTAGTTTTATGTCTCCTTTCATTCGTCGTTCCTCGTCGATTGTGATGCGTGCAACCCCAGACTCCAAAAACGATGCTACCAACGGAAACCGAACTTTCTCGTTACTTTCCAAAGTCTTGATTACAGTTCCAAGTAATTGACCATCCGAGAACGTTAAAGAGCCGGCTTCAAGGTTGAAAGGAGAGGTCCATGCGGAGGCCTGGCTGGCTGCATTGTCTGCATAGTTTCTGTTACGCTGACAGAAGCCAGATTGCGAGCACGTCTTGAAGTTTTCATGTTTAACCATGACTATAGATTATGTATATTAGACAGATAGTATCGATTCACGATACAGAGTTCCCACTAACCTGCTGGCACGGTGAAAAAAGAGACGATGGCGATAATCAAGAGTGACCATCGTGGATGGCTGGCCCGTGATGGCGCCATGTGTGCGGGAGAGTAACAACAAATGAAACAGCACGGGATGATTATCGTAGAACCATCGGGCGTACTGGGAACACCAGCCTACAGCTTCCAATGGGTTTGAAGCTGTCTCAGTCTTGTCGTTGTATGCAACTCTTGCTTTGCTATATCATACAAAAACATGATGCGAGGTTGAAAGATTACAAGTTGCATGTAAAGTCTTGGCACGGAAGCAACACCGCCCTTTTTTTCTGCCCCTCCTAAAAACTACCCGCACATAAAAAAAGAAGAACTTCTTCCACATCTCCCGATCTTACAACTACTTCTCCCAAGGACAATTGACAGACATTAGTTTATTCGTTCTATTTTCAAGATGTCTACCGAACAGACGTAAGTGCTATTCCCTAGAAGGCGTTGGAGGACAGGCTGCTAACTACTTATAACTAGTTTCATCGCTATCAAGCCAGATGGTGTCCAGGTACGGCCGCATTGCATCACCTTCAATGCTTCAGCAGCTTCAATCTTTGCTTGCTAGTGATATATAGCTGACTCTTGAGCTTCCAGCGTGGTCTCGTTGGCCCAATCATCAGCCGCTTCGAGTCTCGCGGGTGAGTTGCCCTCCTGTTTACCCCTCCATGATAGCAATTGAATATATCATATGCTGATGGAACGGCTTGCATCAGATTCAAACTCGTTGCCATGAAGCTCGTCACTCCATCCAAGGAGCACCTCGAGACCCACTATGCTGATCTCTCCAGCAAGCCTTTCTTCAAGGGACTCGTCACCTGTGAGTTAACGTCTTCCTCCATTAGCGAGAGCAGTAGGAAACTTTGAAACCCTTTGCTGACATCTATCCAGACATGCTCAGCGGACCAATCTGCGCCATGGTCTGGGAGGGCCGTGATGCCGTCAAGACTGGCCGTAGTATGTTGCTCCATTATCCTTAGAGATCGAATTCGACACTAACAGCGTAATAACCAGCCATCCTCGGTGCCACCAACCCCCTTGACTCTGCCCCAGGTACCATCCGCGGTGACTATGCCATTGTGAGTTGAATTTCAGGCTTCCAGCTTGTCAGTGTCCCAGACACTAACACACTCCTAGGATGTCGGCCGCAACGTCTGCCACGGCTCCGACAGCGTCGAGAACGCCAAGAAGGAGATCGCTCTTTGGTTCAAGGAGGGCGAGGTCCTCAACTATAAACACAGCCAATTCGACTGGATCTACGAGAAGCCATAGATAGTCACCAAGGGGTAACTCTTCTGTCAACCCGCCCAAAAAACAGTAAATGGAAGGGGGAACTGATTTGATGAGACCAAATGAAAAAAAATTTTCCAGAGATTAGATTGATCGATTCTATACCAATCTTGCCGTGTTGATATGCGCAGGTAGTCGGGGAATAAAAGCATCATATCTATTTTCGTTTATATGCAGAGGTCACATGTCCAACGGCTCGTCCAAAGGGCCCAACAACGGTTCTTGCAAACCATGGAGTTGCCCATACGCTCCACACAATCCTTACTGGTAGTAAAGCCTTTGTAATCGCGTATGCCGTAGCAAACTCCAAGATTAATCGCATTCCTTGGTTATCTTTGGCAGTAAGTTCGGCAGCACTGCCTTGACCCTGAAGCGTCTTCTCGCCGGAAACACTAGTCCCGCTATTCACGATAGATATATCTTCCACATCCTCTTGGACCCAACCGCGTTTTCGAAGCCATTTTCCGAATTTCCTGACTCCCTCGTCTACAGGCGAAGTACCATCAGAATTCCCCAGGGATGGTAACCACCCACCATAGTGGAAGATCCCGACGAGACCAAAAAGGGGTAAAATAGCTGTTAATTCGTGAAGTATCAGGAAAGAAGTAATATGTGTGACTGGCGCATTAAAAAGGGGTGTCGTGTACGACCGGAGGAATTTTGGAAGACGGTTATTGAACGACTGGAGCCTTGCTCGCATCCGAGAGGAGGATGGAGATTCAGAATGGAGCTGACGACGCAGAACAGGGCGGAATAGAGAGCGGCCATTATGAATATGGGTTGGTAGGGATGTGTACGCCCCTGGACTTGCTCTCCATCCCATAGCTGAGAGAGCCATTGTCAAACGACAGACCAACGGACCGACAGAGGACGAATGTGTCTAGCCAGAGGAAGATCTCATGGCATCGTGGATGGGTCTCACCAAACTGACGGGCCTGGATAGAAATGAGCTCTCAACGGCTGTGTATTTCAGCTCTGCTTCAAATAGTTAACAGCTTGCCTCGGTTCGCAGGTTACATAATACCGCCTCTATGTAATCGCGGATCTAGATACCAACGGCCTCGCTCGGATCCCTACTGTTCAGACAAAATCCAAGTTCATGAGAAGAAAAGCGGATGCCTGAGGTTCGAGGGATAACCCTTCTTTGGACCAGCATGAAGCAATCTTCCTACAAAAACGAAGACATGAGAGAAGCAGTGAAGGATGACTAAGCACCACTTCGGGTCTTCGCATGAAGGGACTCCCACCAGAAGGAAAACTCCACTGACATTATTTAATATCTAATCAGTATATCTAGAAGGACTCTCGCTTCTCCCTAGTGACACCTCTTGTGGCAGCACAGGTGGCTGCAAATACAGCTGCGCAGTGATTATTCTGATATACCGGCTTATCCAAGTCTTCTCCTCACTCCTAGGCAGGTAGAAAAAGGATTACAGAGAAAACCAACCGGGCTCTGTGAATTGAAATCGCAGTCATGGAGAAGATATCGGATAAGATAGAAGCTCTTCCTAAGGATGCACACTATTTTTCCTTGGAGTTTTTCCCTCCAAAAACCCAGATGGTGAGACTTGCTCCTAACCCCGCGATAGGTATGATATTGACTGGGTTCTTTCGATAGGGATCATCAAACCTCCAAGCTCGTCTGGAGCGTATGTCCCAGGCTCTACGGCCTCTGTTCGTGACTGTTACATGGGGTGCCGGCGGGAGTACCGCCGCCAGATCGCTTGAACTGGCAGAGATATGTCAGAGACAGCTGGGGTTGACGACATGTCTTCATCTGACTTGCACGAACATGAATCGAACATTGATAGATGAAGCTCTGGAAGAAACAAAGGCATTAGGCATCCGGAATATCCTTGCCCTACGTGGGGACCCTCCACGGAGTGAAGAGTACAACATAGACGGAGAGGATGATAGTAACAAAGACTTCAGCCATGCTGTTGACTTGGTAAGATACATCCGCAAGAAATACGGTGATTACTTCTGCATTGGTGTTGCGGGATATCCTGAAGGCCATGCGGACGAATCTCACCCCGAAGTGCAAGATCCGTTGAAAGACCTGCCCTACTTGATTGAGAAAACTCAAGCCGGTGCAGACTTCATCATGACCCAATTAACATATGACATCGAAGCGTATAGAAAATATGAGGACTTGCTCAGGAATCATGAATCAGGAACATTCAAGACTATTCCTATCATACCCGGCTTAATGCCCATTCAGAGCTATCATACTCTAACTAGAGTTACTAAGCTCAGCCACGCCAAAATCCCCCCGGAAATACTGGCAAAAGTGGAGGCTTGTAAAGCAGATGACGAGGTTGTGAAGCGAGTTGGTGTCGATATTGTCAGTGAACTCGTCGAGGGTATTAAGAAGATTTCTACACCAGGCCACCGTGGATTCCATTTTTACACCCTTAACCTAGAGAAATCGGTTTCCTTCATTCTGGAACGATGCAACTTGATCCCCCCATCATCTGAAGCTCCTAGTGATAACGAACTCGAATTTGAGTTGGCTGTGTATGCTGCTTCCGGTGCATCAAACGGACCGGATAGTAGATCCGCGAACATGTCTAGGATGCGAGCTTCATCTATGAATTCACAGCCGCATAACCGTGTTATTGTTGACCGTTTAACTCGTGCTTCGAACAGATCTGATCGAAGTTCAACAGTACACGAGACATCCGCACTGACGGCAGGGTATCCTGCCCTTAACCCACCAAACCGTAACACTACCTTGCAAATATCCGAGGGTCTCGGTTCTCTGGGACGAGAAGCTACTTGGGATGACTTCCCCAACGGTCGTTGGGGTGATGCTCGCTCTCCAGCCTTTGGTGAAATTGATGGATACGGGCCATCACTCCATGTAACGGCGCGGGTCGCCAGAAAATTATGGGGCACGCCAACTTCCAGGGAAGATATCAGCAATATCTTCCGCCGACTTCTTTCCGGCGAACTACATGCTGTTCCGTGGTCAGAGGGTGGAGCAGGAGAAGAAGGCGGTCTAAACCCCGAAACTGCTACTATCCGAACTGAGCTACTGAAATTGGTTGAGGGACGTGGGTGGTGGACACTTGCTTCTCAACCATCCGTTAATGGCGTGCGTAACGACCACCCAATATTCGGCTGGGGCCCACGAGGCGAAGGTTTCGTGTTCCAGAAAGCCTTCGTTGAATTCTTCTGCCCGGGAGACGATTTCCACTCAAAATTGAAACCTTTACTTAACAGTTATGGCCATGATGAGTTTGCCTGGTTCGCTATGAATGCCAAAGGCGACTTCCAGTCATCCACTTCACCGGAACCACCCGCATCACCTCCTACGGACTCAACTGAACCTCTTTTTGATACCGACCCTCTGACTGATATGGACAATGGCAGTGTCAATGCAGTAACTTGGGGGGTATTCCGGGGTAAAGAGATCGTCACCCCAACTATAATTGAAGCAGTAAGCTTCCGAGCATGGGGAGAAGAGGCTTTTGGCATATGGGAGGAATGGAGGCGCATATTCCCTCGTGGTAGTGCCAGCGAAAAGCTGATAAGGGATGTTAAGGATGACGTGTGGTTGGTTTGCGTTGTTGGTCAGCGCTTTGGGGCTGGCGGGGAGGTTGGAAAGGAGTCCAATGAAGACGATGGACAGTTACTTTGGAAGGTACTAGCAGGTGAGGATACAGGTCATGGTACTATAAAGGGATGAGAGATGAACTTAAATATTTCAGAGTTAATACATAAGGACTTTGGCCATAGATGCCTGGAAAGCTGCAATGTCTTCCGAAGTTTTACTGTTTCTATTCACTGTGAAACACCCAAGTCCTCTTGGTGAGGCTGGAAATTATGCTTGGGCCTATTCACTAGGCCAATCTAATACCCTATATTGACTTTATTCCAGTGTCAGATCCAGGGCTAAATGATTACATGAAAATCAATGTTCAACGCCGCAAGAAATATCTGGCCGTTTTTATACAAAACTAGTTGGGAGATCTATGGGATATATCGAAACATAGGGGCTTGGTCTGCCAGGCTTGAAGTGTCCACCTTATCAAGAGGGTTTGGCTTGCCATATTTCTTGTCTCTCTGCGCGTTAACGATGCTGTGTCGGATGTATAGGACAATGGACATCACAAGACTCAAGCACAAAAATGCAAGCACTATGCCATATCCTCGTGTATAATTAGGGCCTTCGTGTTCGGGAAAGCTTTTGCTAGCAAGAATGCTCAAGCAATGCCCTGCAATCACGATCATGCAAAGTGCAATTGCTTTCTTCGATTCTGCCCCAGCGTTGTCCGACACCCACTGCACTTCTAATGGTATACATGTGAAAGTGCCGGTTAGCAGCAAGAAAACTCCTGCGAGAGCTACTTTCGGGTTTTCTTTGGCTGGAAACGTATACATCAAGGAAACTCCAGTGATGGCCACGGCGGTTCCTCCAATAATGAATGGGCCCCGTGTGCGGAGTCTGTCTGACAAGAGGCTGGTACCAACCATGACTACCCAGCCAGCCATGTACGGGCCAATAGTCATATATTGTGCTGCAGTTTTCGAATATCCAAGGGAATGAAGAATCGTTGGTAGAAAGATTGAGATTGTTGCCAAAGCTGCATCATGCCCCATTTTAACAAGACAGACACCGTATACCTTCCAGTCCTTGAGGCCTGAAATAACATGCTTCATAACGAGAGTGTCATGTCCCTCACTCTGCTGCCCCTGGTTCATACGGTGAATCGAAATTTGCCTCTCTTCCTCATTTTTGAAAAATTTCGAAGTCTCCGGCCTGTCAGGAAGGCAGAATAGAACCACAAAGGCAAAAGCAACCGTAGGCAAGCCTTCCACTAGGAAAAGAACCCTCCAGTGACCGATGGTGGTGTTAATCAGGGATATTCCATACGCAATTAACCCGCCGAACGCGCCAGAGAAGGCAGACATTCCCACGAACAAGCAAGTGCGGAACGCGAGTTCGCTACGTGTGTACCACAGAGTCAGATGGAACACTGCCGTGGGAGCGAAAGCAGCCTATATCGATAATGTTAGTTGATGGCGCAAAATAGATTGACTGGTATAATGCGCGCTATATTCACCTCAAAGAGGCCAATAAAGAATCGAGATGTAGCAAGGCCAGCGAAATTGAACGCTGCTGCTCCCGCTGCAGCAGCTATGCCCCATCCAACGACTGATACGAATATAAACCTCGAGGGGTAAAACCGTTTACCCCATAGAGTGAGAGGAGCTGCGAATAAAATGCTACAGGCTTTGTAAGTGGTTATATCAGCCAAATTGAAGAGAGCAAGAACTGACTATCCAAAATAAAAGATACTGGCTGCCCAGGAGAAATTTGAATCATTCCCACCCAGGGCATCCTCCACTACGCCTTGGAGTTTGGCGTTTCCCAGGTTTATTCTATCGAGATATGCCTGGCATATGTTAGGAGCTGGCAATAATTACGGGGTAATCAATTGCAGGAGACCAACTAGTAGGTAGAGGATAGCAAATTGGGGCATTATTATCCAGTCCTGACGCCGTACAAGCTTCCTACACTAGCTGGTTAGTGATATGTATGCACCATGGCCCGGCAACGATGGTAATAATAGTCAAACATAGTGTATGGACTTGCCTTTCAGCTTCGGATTTATGTCCATCAAGGCTTGATAGTGACGATTCCTTCTCATCACTATCACTCCCTCGATTACCTGCAAGCTCCACATCTTTGATAACATCAGTTTTCGCCGTAGACTCCTCTTCTACCTGGGGCGAGGCCATCTCAACATTTGCCTGCTAGCAGGGAAAGACGCATCTCTCTAGCCGGGATGAAAGCCGGGAATGCCATCATATATATGTCGGTCGGATTCACCGCTTATTAATTATACCGGGATGGCTTGATTTCAATCCTGATCGCCAGATTTTTCGAGTGATTTGCCGTGGCTCTCATGATTCGTTCCAAGGGCGATGGCTTGTTAATGATCGACAAGTTTATCTGCGGGAAAGCCTCTAGTTTGGTCGGGAGGACTTTGTGAGAAGTAACCCTTTTTTTGAATATGAGTTGCGGGTAATAGGCCTTCAGGATAGCATATGGGTCCGGATATCTGCTCTGCTGCCTTAGCCATTCCTATGTCACTTAATAGTGAGTATCCCATTTCCACCAGCCAGTTTAAACATGGCCGATTGATACACATACAAATATTAAACAACCACGGTTTCTATGATAGCTATTACAGTATGTATTTGTTGGCTGTGCTTCTTGACGTCCACTGCTTTCTATGGGCGAAGAAGGGATGGGCTACATAGCCTTGGGCCACGGCACTGATATCCGGCGGTTATGATATCGTTACGAGCCAGCATGATCCCGGTATAGGGGCGACGGGTATTCGGGCGGCCGTATTGGCCACATCTATAGACTATGTGTAGTGGAGTGGCCAACAGCTGCCGTCTACTCCGGTGGTCTACTTCGTGATATGCTATGAGTTTGGCAGTATAGGGAGAGCCAAGACTGGCGTGTATCATAGCATGTTTGTTTCGTCATACACCTTGTTCTCCATGATATAATAATGGAGAAGTGTGACAAGAGTACGGTTGTTGGTCATCAGACTGATATTAGATATGCCAGGGCGTCGACTATGAGTTACTCCTATTGAATAACAGGCGCATCACTGCGTCTTTTCAGCAAACCCTCGTGCTTCCAGTTCTTCAGCCTCGGCATCCGGAGTAACTACCGACGATTGGGACTCTAGAAGTTTTTCTGCAACACCATCTAGGCGTCCAAAGACCTTCGGGTTGCGTTTCTCGCCCGGCCCAGTTTTGAACTGATAACCTCGCATCCTATCGGGTTAGTTAGTAATGTGTCTACTTTACAGAAAGGGGCGAATGCAGGGTCTACCTTGGGCCCTGCCCACTAGGTTCGGGAAAATCCGACTTATAAGTACGTTCAAAGGTCTTTACACCTTCTTCGAAAGTCCCATTCTCGATACTTGTCCTGATCGCGGCAAAGAATCTATCCATGGTTGCGTGATTATGTATCTGAAGCAACGTCCATGCGAGCATTTCTTTTGCATTGAGCAGGTGACGGAGGTAGGCTCGATGGTATGTCTTGCATGTGTAGCATTGGCAATCCGAGACAAGTGGTGAAGTGTCTGTGGAATGTGCGGGAAGTAGCATATCAATTGCTAGCGGGTTGGGCGATGATGTGCTATCGTTGCTCTGGGAGGTGCTCAGTGGGAAGACAAAATCCAAAGCCAACCCTGCATCAGAAGCTGTTCCGATGAATGATATCGCTGAAAGGTCTAGTCCAAGGGAAACTCCTTTGAGTACATCCTGAGGAGTACTAGGTTCACCAAGGGACAACCGTGGGAGATTCCACATTGACTGAGGAATCATCTCGATTGTTGAAGGATCCCACAGCGCAAAGCCAGCAACAGAATCATTCATTTCTTCCGCCAAGTCTCGCGAGTACAAAGTTTGCAGTTCCTTTTCAAGCGGAAGAATTGGCGCAAAAAAGGATGTTCCAGTAAGCCGGTTGCTTGTGTCTGCAGGCTTATACAAGACGTCTATGGCCGACTGAGTCCAATCATGCGTCCGATCTACCATCTTCTCCCGTCTCTTCATACCCGGCCGTCTATCGAGAACATCAGCTATACCAATTGCAATATCTGGTTTTAATGTCTTGATAGCCTCATGATACTGTTCCACCTGAAGCTGCTGGTACCCGACTGAAGTGAGGATGGTCACCGAATCAACTGAATTGGAGCCGGCCGTGGCGACGGGAGGAATCCTCCTAGGCCCAAGGAATAGTAGATAGTCATCATCAAAGGAGAGGAACTTTCGTAGGGCAGATTCTGACTTGTCCGTGGGGACGTTATATATTGGTGGTATTTCTTTTAAAGAGCTTCGTTCTATGACTGAACTGCTCCAGCGAGCAGAGATATTAGCTATCCTATCCACACAGACAGACAACAGGCCGGCAAGCCAGCTCACATACAATCTTCAAGGGCAATATATAGACTGCCTATCGACATGTGTTCTTTTATATTATCATGAGTAACATGGGGCAGCACTCCTCTGGATGTGATGGGCACATAGCCTGGTGTTAGTATCGGTTTGCGCCCAACTCTGCATAGTCTTCCCAGCCGCGGAGCAAGCTGTGTTGGTGGATGTGCCAGTAGACTGAAGCTGAGCATTCCTTCAGGTTGATTAGACGGTATGTCAGGAGCCATGTTCAATATCAATAGTAGTTGTAAAGAGTTGTCGCACTTTGCGACCTTCACTTTTTTTTCTTTTTTCTTAGAGAAGTTGAGGCTGACTTTGGGCCAAGATTTAGAACTTCAACATTTAGAACTGCAACAACATCAACAGAGTTAGGGACTTATATCCATACAACACCCATTGCAGTTATATCGATGGAAGCTGAAGTTACCAATGCCAGAAGAGGCGCCCTGGTTGTGGTGGAAGGCCTGGATCGTGCTGGGAAATCAACACAATGCGCAACACTGTACCAGTTCCTTATTAACCAAGGGCATAAGGTAAAATACATTCGGTTCCCAGGTACGATATAAAGCTGTCTATACGCTGTTGGGGGTAAGTGCTAATGATGTATCAGACAGAACTACGTCTATAGGCCAGATGATAGACAAGTATCTCCGTGGAGAGATACAGCTAGACGACCACGCAGTTCATCTCTTATTCTCCGCTAACCGATGGGAGGCCGCGGCACAGATACGACAAGATATCGAAGGCGGGATTACTGTTATTGTCGACCGATACTCGTACTCTGGCGCCGTCTACTCGGCTGCAAAAGAAAATAAAGAGCTACAATTGGATTGGGCATGGAGGCCAGAGATAGGACTGCCTCGACCGGATATTTGGTTCTTTTTGAATATATCGACTGAATCTGCGGCAAAGAGAGGGGGGTATGGAACGGAGAGGTACGAGACCGTTAATTTGCAGAAGAAGGTGGGGAAGCTGTTCATATCCTTGTCTGGGCTGAAGGGCAATGAAGATATGAGGGTAGTTGATGCGGGGAGAGAAATTGAGGAGATATCCCGCGAGCTTCAGAGTGAGGTTTTACAGACTATTGCGAATATTGATTCGATGGGGCCTTTGAGGAAGCTTGGTCAACTAAATTTTACGGAGATGGAGACCGGAGACTCTTCGTAAATCAAGGTGATGGGAGAGATCAATTATGCCACTATGTCTACGTCATCCCAGTCATCAACTTTTCGATATACGGCAGCCCTGGGCGCTTTCGCCTGATGTTTGATGGCCGAGGGCCCAAAGTCTTCATCTTCAGTACTAAGCAAATCGATGGGGCTCTGGTGCCCAGTATGTTGGGGTAATTCGCCTCCCGATTCTTCGCTGGTTACTGGCGGCTGGCTGGAGGGGTCCTCTTCCTCAAATGGTGAGTCTTCATGATTGTGGAATAATCCGGCACCATGGCCCCGAAATCTGCGTGTCATCTCCCTCATGAGAATGTGCCATTCGATGCGTGACCCACAGCTTGGACATCTTCCGCTAGTTGGAACAAGGCCGTTGCCCTGATCTTCAGACTGTATGAAGGCAGACGAGAGGCATAATAAATGCGACGCACATCGACAAGCTTCACACGAGCAGACAACGACAAGATCATCGTCCAAGCGAAGACGTTCATGGCAAATACCACAATAAAGCCGGTCTCCAGCATCCAGCAGGAATTGCGTCTTTTCTCTATACGACTTAAGACTGTTCCCTGAAACATCAAGCCTCTGAAGAGCAGTCTGAAGTGGTAGACCATCCTCAGATAAGGCACAATCGTCAAAATCAGTCTTGAAGCTTATTGTTTCTGGAACAAACGTATCTGCACTCTCGACCCAGCCCTGCCAAACAAGATGCACATCCGTCTTAAAAAACCGGACTTCCAAGGGCCAGCTTGAAAAGTACGGTGAGCGCAAGAGAAGATGCAAACGTGCCATGATCCTTGTCAGTGATTCCCTGGGACTACTCGACTTTTTTGCTATGCGTCTCCCTGTTTTGGAGCATATTCGAACATCGGTATCTGTTTCATTGTGCGCTGCATGGCGAGAAGCCTGTGTATTCTGCCACGCCCATCTGGAGCTATGTCAGTCGGTTGCCTATAATATGATGGAGAAAGAGGGACTACAGCCGACATACTCGAACTGCAAAGCCCCGGTACGGCTGGTAAACCCGCTGACAGTCATGACCATCTCCCACGGCCGCAGCTTTTCCTTATGGGTTCTATGAGCGCCTCCCTTGATGCGGCCGTTATGCTGCGCGAGGCGGCGGGCTGGATTAGGGGTAGAACCAATGTATAGACTAGCATGGCGTACGGTCGAGCGGAGTAGATATGCACAGTAAAAGGGAGGTATGCTTTTAACTGGTGCCTCTCCGCTGGCGCTGGTACGGGCTGGACTCGAGCGAGACCGTGGCATTTCGGGTATACTAAATATTAAAAAGAAAGTGTATGGCCTGTAATGCTCTTCAATCTTCGTAATTGGATAAATGGGCTTATCGCTATCGTCATTATCTTGTCATCATCATGTTGTTATGTTATGCTGTTAATGTTGTGGTTATCGCATGTAAACATCATGAAAGCTTGTCGGGTCATGTGACATGACCCGGAGAAATTATCCAGCAAAAGCAACAACGTTAAGGAGAAGTCGATGGCATCAGGAGCAGTTGTGAAGCTGGACCGCCTGTTACAGGGAGAGACAAGGCCGGCTCTGAGCGCGCTTACATCGCATTCGCCCTTGCAAAGCGATTCTTAGCCTTGATGGACAGAGCTAAATAACGCTTCAGCGCTTCATCCCGAGACCTTTGCTCGCTTTTTCGTTCTCCCCCCTGGAGCACTGTAACCAATTACGCCCGACGTGTACCATGTAACAAGAAGTCCGGCCCCAGGAGAGGCAGACCAGAGGGAGAAGAAGGCTGGGGAGACCGTAGCCTGTGGACTCTTCTGCCATTGGCATGAGATTATACTGCATGCTCTGTACCACGTCTGTTTCCCTCAGCTTGCTACTCCGTGTTTGTTGTAGGTGTTCTGCACTCAGACAGCTAGCTACCCTGGCATGGCAAGTCCAGGAACCGCATGAAAGCAAAGCGTGGTAGAGTTATCAAGTTCCTCTCGACTTAGCTGGAGCTTTTTGGGCCACTATCTACTCCACATGGTAAGCCGAGGCTAAGCAGGTCATAAATTATACTTACTTTCATCCAGCAGTAGAACAGTCGAGCGTAGGCAGACACGTTTATCACCATCACCGTCATAATAATAATATTAATTTTAATATCAATCCGATATCAGGTTGAAGATTCTCAACTTTTCGTCCTTTTTTTTTGTTTGTTTCTCAGAAAAAGAAGAAAAATAACATGACTAAGCGGTATTACCAATACATGACTAAGCATCCATAAAAACGGCTTCATCGAAAACCCAAAAAAAGCAGCAAGAAAAGAAAGAAGAAAGATTTCTTGGATATCAAGAAAAGACTCGCTGGCTTCGACCACTTCGATGGCATTACGGACTCTCCCGCACGCGATCTCGATGGAATGAGTTCCAAGACTCGGTTCAGCTTGTGCCTCCGCGACCGTTTGACTGACTCGGTACCATCGGAACGCCCCTAATTACACCTCTCCCGGAACATATTCGATCCTCGAGCCAGAAAAAGAAGCCCTTTTCTCTTGCTTTACCTTTCTTCCTTTCGGGTGCCCAGGACGGCCCAGGGCGTTATAAGAGGCCCCTTGGTTATAATATTCACTATAGGCAGCATATTCTTCGCCATCTTACGCCTTCAGCTTCTCCGTCTATAGCCAATGCATTCGCGATACGTTCTCCATATATTATCCCAGCCGTGACGAGAAATATAATCTACTGCTCAAAGACTCATCAGCCCCCGTTCGATATGGCGGCTGCCACTTCATCAGAGGCCCATAACGCTGGCCCGCAGCCGCAGACACAAGCACCACAGCAGCAGCAGCAGCAATCACAACAAAACCCCCAGTCGACCAGCCGGTCTTCGATCCAGACAGCTAACTCTACGAGTTCATATGGCTCAAATGTACCGTTGAGCGCTCGACGGGCAGAACCTCTGGACCTCTCGACTGTCGAACGCCGTGAGCAGATTCCAGCTACTCGAGACCCTCCCAAACGCAATAGGCCTCATGATTTGCAGGAAGCTCCCACCTTTTATCCGACAGAGGAGGAGTTCAAGGACCCCATGGCATATATACGAAAGATCTCTCCCGAGGGAAGGAAATATGGTATCTGCAAAGTCGTTCCTCCAGAGACATGGAATCCGCCTTTTGCCATCGATACGGAGGTATGCACGAGAGATAGCTTTCACAAGGAGAGGAGTAGACGCAGCACACGTAGTTATATGATTGCTGACATGCCCTTCTTTCTAGCGATTCCACTTTCGTACTCGTCGTCAAGAGCTTAACTCTGTTGAAGGAGGTATGCACGCGTCTTCAGCTGGCAGCTTGCAGCAGTAGAACCTGACTCTTTATACTCTTTTCTTTCCAGGCACCCGAGCGAACCTCAACTACCTCGATCAATTAACCAAATTTCACAAGCAGCACGGCACGAGTCTTACCCGTTTTCCCAGTGTCGATAAACGGCCCCTTGATCTGTACAAGCTAAAAAAGGCAGTCGAAATACGAGGCGGTTTCGAACAGGTCTGTAAACTGAAGAAATGGGCGGAGATTGGGCGCGATCTGGGGTACAGCGGCAAAATAATGTCGTCTCTGTCTACTTCGCTCAAAAACTCATACCAGCGATGGCTACAGCCCTATGAAGAGTATCTACTTGTTGCGAAACCCGGGGTACAGCATCAACTTGAAGTCGAGAACGGTGGACCGTTCACTCCATCTCCAAACCAGTCTCCATCAGAAAAGAAGAAACATCAGATGCAGAACGGCCATCGACTGCCTTCAGATACACGTGCCGATGACAATTCTTCAACACAGATAGCATCTACGGGACCAAATGTTTCTACCGTCAACAGTGATGATGGGACTGGAAATTCGGTGGAAACTCCTCGTGAAGCTACACCGGTTCCCATACAACAACAACCTATCACATCTGGATTCACAGCTGTCAATTCTAGGCCGAGCGGGTTTGCTGCGATCAACACGCCCTCATCCTTTACAGCTGTTAACAGAGCAGTGCCTGAGGTGAAGCGGGAATCAGACGAGGCAACTTCAAACCCGCCTCATGCACACTCCGTCCCAGGCTCCGCGAAGCCATCTCCCGACCTAGCACGGGCGAAATCTAATTCTGCGCCCCTTACAAATGGACACGACGAACATACTTTAAAACGTGTTCATAGCAGTGACGGCAATTCGCAGGCTGACAACGATGATTCGGAGGAAGGCGGCAATGGGCGACGAAGTAAGCGCCTGAAGAAGGGTAAGTTGAGTCGAATTTTGCATCAAAACTCCCCTTAAGATTCAATACAATACTAATAGCCTTTGTTTTTACGGTAGATGGCGCACCAAGCGTTGCGGGGTCCAATATGAGCTTGCTTCGACCATCGCCTTCTTCACAGCCAAAACCTAAGAATGGGACCTGTAAAACTGGAGATGTAAGTTAATAGAACAAGACTCCTAAATATAATCCCCCCATTCTGAAGCTAAAATCAATGTAGAAATGCGAAAGTTGTGGGAAGAGTGATAATCAATCATCCATTCTCGCGTGCGACGGATGTGAGATTGGTTATCATATGCAATGCCTTGATCCTCCTCTTACAACAATCCCGGACTATGACTGGCATTGTCCCAAATGCCTTGTAGGAACAGGAGAATACGGCTTTGAGGAAGGTGGCATATACTCGCTGAAGCAATTCCAGGAGAAGGCGAACCAGTTTAAGAAGAATTATTTCGGCACGAAGCTACCCATTCAAAACACGTCTGCGCCAACCCCCCAGCTATACGAAGCTGAAGACAGCGTGGAACGGGAATTCTGGCGGCTTGTTGAGAGCTTAACCGAGACTGTAGAGGTTGAATACGGAGCTGATATCCATTCGACAACTCATGGCAGTGGCTTCCCTACTGTTGAAAGGAACCCTCTTGACCCTCACGCGACAGACCCGTGGAACCTAAATGTCCTTCCCTTACATCCGGAATCATTATTCAGGCATATCAAGTCTGACGTCTCCGGCATGACGGTACCCTGGGTATATGTTGGCATGTGCTTCTCCACATTCTGCTGGCATAATGAAGACCACTACGCGTATTCTGCTAATTACCAACATTTTGGATCTACCAAAACATGGTATGGCATTCCAGGTGCTGATGCCGAGGCGTTTGAGGAGGCGATGCGCCAGGCCGTTCCAGAGCTGTTCGAGACCCAGCCTGACTTATTATTCCAACTTGTCACCTTACTCCCGCCAAACCAACTGAAGAAAGCTGGCGTCAACGTTTACGCTTTGGACCAAAGAGCTGGCCAGTTCGTTATTACTTACCCACAGGCATACCATGCTGGATTCAACCACGGGTTCAACTGTAATGAGGCTGTGAACTTTGCACCGAGCGAATGGGAGCCATTTGGTCAATCCGGCGTCGACCGCTTACAGGCATTTAGACGGCAGCCTTGTTTCTCGCATGATGAAATGCTACTTACTGCCGCTGGCAAAGATACTTCGATTGGCACGGCGAAGTGGCTTGGTAAAGCGTTGCGGCGTATGTGCGATCGCGAACTAGAGCAGCGGACAAATCTCCAGGCTCGAGCTCGAGAACTTGAGAATAGAAATGGTGTGCCAAATGGTGACCAAAATGCCAAACCTGCTGAGCTGCCTGCATTAAGTATTACCGTGGAAGATACAGATTTGCTGGAAGACGAGTACCAGTGCAGTTATTGCAAGGCATACAGTTACCTTTCGGTTTTTAGATGCCATAAATCTGGAAAGCCGCTTTGTCTAATGCATGCCGGATTAGCTGAGTGCTGCGGCGTCGAGCCAGCTCTCTGTCTACGTGGAACTGATCATTCAGTACGATATCGACTGTCAGACGAAGACTTGCAAAAATGTGCGCAAAAGGTAGAAGACCGCGCCAAGATCCCTGAAGCGTGGGCGGAAAGACTGGACAGAACCCTCGAGGACGAGCCAAAACCATCACTCAAAGCACTTCATGCGCTTCTCTCGGAGGGAGAAAAAATACCATACCATCTCCCTGGACTACAGGATCTTGCTGCGTTTGTACAGAAATGCGATAAGTGGGTTGAGGAAGCAAATAATTACTTAACCCGCAAGCAGCAGAATCGACGCAAGAACGAGAAGATCTGGCGAAAGGGAAACCCGGCGAAGGCTGCTCAGATGGAAGAACGAGATCGTGAATTACGTAGTATCGAAAAAATCCACAGCCTTCTATCAGAAGCAGATCGTCTGTCATTCGATTGCCCTCAAATAACAGCCCTGCATGAAAAGGTTCAGGAGATTGAGCGGTTCCAGAGAGATGCTCAGGCTGTCTTCCTCAGCGCGCATACTGCGTCCGCTCAGGCCGTGGAGGAGTTAGTAGAGCTTGGCCGCAATTTTAGCCTTGATATCCCGGAGGTAGACAAGTTGGAACGCGTCTTACAACAAATAAAATGGAACGAAGACGCGCGACGCCGACGTGAGCAATACCAGACCTTGGAGGATTGTGCTGAGTTCATCAAGCTAGCTGAAGAATTGAACATATCCGAGGCCAACAATCATCTGCTACACTTCCGAGAGATGTACTGTAGTGGAGTTGCATGGGAAGCCAAGGCAAAGGAGCTCATGTCCGTAGAGGCAGTTCACTACCAACAACTTGAAGCTCTTTCAGCCCAAGCAGCTCGGTTCCCAGTCTCACCGGATACACTTGCTGCGGTCGATGCAATCCTGACAAAGCAGCGTGAAGCTCAAAAGCAGATATCCAGCTTTTACGAAAAGAGCAAGTCGACTGACTTCCGAAAACGCCCACATTATCGCGACGTCCGCGATTTGATGGAATCGTTAGTACAACTGAATAGCAAGCCGAATGGTACCATTGATCTCGAGCGTGAACAGAAACGTCACGAAGACTGGATGAGAAAGGGGAAGAAATTATTTGGCAAAGCCAATGCCCCCTTACATATTCTTAAGATGCACATGCAGTATGTCCAAAAGAGAAATTCGTACTGCTTTGACCTTGAGGATCGGTTCCGGCCGCCAGTTGAACCCGCGTCACGAGAGGCTACTCCTGATGGCTCTGGAGAATCTCAATCATGGGCTGGGAGTCGGTCGAAGAAGAAAGACGTTTTCTGTATCTGCAGACAACAGGAATCTGGTTTAATGATAGAATGTGAGATCTGCCATGAATGGTGAGTGAATCATAAACTCCATATTACTACTTGTTTTTTTACTAACGCCAAATTAGGTATCATGGTAAATGTCTCAAGATTGCCCGTGGGAAAGTCAAGGAATATGACAGCTACACCTGTCCTATCTGCGACTGGCGTGTTAAAATACCTCGGGATGCCGCTCGACCAAAGCTTGAGGACTTACTTGAGTGGCAGTCAGAGCTTTCTGATCTTCCATTCCAGCCTGAGGAGGAGCAACTCTTGATGTCCATCATTGAGCAGGCGTCAGCATTCCGCGAATTCTTACGCCCCTTTACGAACCCGGCGTGCATGACGGCGGAAGAGGTTCCGACACAGATCTTCTACCTGCGCAAGATCGAGGGTGCAGAAGTTCTCCTCGCTTATGAAACAAACTACTTCCGTCAAGAAATTCACAAGTGGTCTCCTGTGGCGCCTGAACCTCCGCCGATTTTGGAGCAATCGTTATCCACACGCAAACCACGACCGACGAAACAACAGAAGATTATGGCTCAGCTCGGTATTGAAAAGCCAGAGGATATCCCCCTCCACCTTCGTACCAAACACCACATCTTCCCATCGAAGCGCAAGTCCACCGAACCTCAAAATGGGCGGCCTCCACCTCTACAACCAGCACCACCAAACCGATCAAATACCCCTGTTGATAACCCACGGTCAGTTTCAGTTGGTACCGATCAAGTGCCACCGACCTTGACCGCTACCCAACCTCCCCAAACCCCTGCCTCCTATCCATTCAGCCACCCGTTCCAGCTTTCATCCAGTGAACCAAACACAACCTTCGGAGGTGGCACTGGCCCCTTCCTAGCTCAAGGCAATGGCGATCAGTCACCCTCGTTCTCACCAGGCTCGCCCGCTGCTCGACACTCGGGTCTAGATCCTTCGTTCTTCAGCCCCCCAAGCTTCGAACGAAACCATCAGTTGCCTCAAGGCTCGGAATCCGAAAATATGAAAGGCACAACCGGTGTTGGCGTAGATGATGTGGACGCGAACAATCCGTTCGGAAGCAGCCCTCGTGCAAACATGGATGACCTCTTCGCCGACTTGACAAACCACGACACCGAAGCCGAGCATGTTGAAGAAATCAGTCACGCTAACGAAGCCTTAGAAGCGCTTAAAAGTGCTCAAGCATGTGGTTCTCGCACAGGTTCCATATCAGAAGCAGGAAATAACGGCACCAACGGAGACCCGGATCTCCACGAAAACGCCAGCCACGACGGTGATAACGAACATCAGAATGGTGGCGGCCTGGGGGAAGAATACCTAAGCTGAGTTTTCGTTAAATTTGCAAATTGTTTCTGTGCTTATGATTAATGCTTATCCCCTTTCTTTTCTACCTTTCTATCCTAGATTAATGCACGGTCTGTTTTTGTTTTTGCTGTTTATTCTTAGACGGTTGTCTCTGATGAGTTTTACCCTTTTTATATTTTTCGGAAAAGGCTCTCTCACATATACCGGAGGAATCAACAGGGAGTCGTCAAGGAGTCGAAACGGAAGGGAGATAGGTCGGCGTACCTACTATCATTATTCTTTTCTTTTCTTATGCGCTGCTGCTTTTCATCATACCTACGCTTTTGATTTATTTTCATCCTTATTTCTCGTTTCGCCGGATGGGTGGGGGGAGCATTAATGCATTAATGCTTTTTATTTTCATCCTGGCTAGGATTTGAGTCGTTATATTTGATCATCTCGTTGTGTTTACGTTGATTATTTTGCTTCCTATCCTTATATGCAGCTTGCTGTTGATTTTATATTAATATCATGTATCATTCCCATCAGCCGTCTTCATCGTTCATCTTTATGGTTCCCCTGCTCTTCTCACTCTTTGCCCTTTACTGCTTATCTGTATCCTATCTAACTGCGCCAGCTGTTGTAACAATATATGGATTATTCTTAATATTTACTATATATGCTGTCAATTTAGGGAAATCTACTTTATATACTAAAGCAACATCATAATCTTAGATCGTAATACAAGCTTTGCTAAATAATAGGGTCGCTTAGTCAGCATGACCTTACATAAGAGACAACATGACTTTTAAAAAAGCCCCTCGAAGTCTTCGTAGAAACTCCTCAGTTCTATCATATATATTGCGGGTGCGTATCCTGCATACCCGCCATAAACTCTTGAGTCCTGATGATTAAAGCTCCCACAGATTAGTATAATGAGGAGGAAAAGGACAAAAGTCATGTCCTTTAGCCCCACATTTAACCCAATATCTCGTCCGACTTCGACAATCCGATAGCTTCTACGGCTGAACGACCCCGCGATAACCCATCGGGAGCGCTCACGAGAAGATTGAGAACATTAGCTTCCCACAAGAGTTCGTTATGTAGTTATGGCTCCGCGCCTAAATCTACTGGTCTTTCAGCGTGCATAGTTGAAGATCCATCTCCTTTCGAGCCAATCGTTCACCTCAACCTTGGATAAAGTAAATACCTCTTAAGAAGGTAAGTTACTCTACTCCGTACTGATAATTTGTGATAAGATACTAATATTACCTTGTTCTTGGAGGAGTTGCTCGAGATACCCTTGTTATCCCCTCCCCATTAGTTATAGAGAATATTTAATAGTGCCAGAGATATCTGCCATTATCGCCGTGGGCCGTTACTCTTTAATAATATTTCGAGTTAGAGCTCTTTTATAACGTCTGAACGTACGAGAGGCTTGTGAAGACTTGTAGCGGGAGTACAATATATACGACGCTTATCAAGGTATGCGTTAAGAATACGCCGAAGAGGAAAGATGCTCTATACACAACAATCCTTCCATCCTTCCCGTGATGATATAAACTAACGTCTCTTCAGGCTCGCCGTCTAATTATTTTCATCAACGCAAGCCCACAGCGGAAGGCCAGGTTTCGACAGCTTCAGGTTCAACACACACATCTTCCGTCAGATGATAGAAACCCCTTCTTTAAAACAAGGTGTTAAATGTTGCGATATGAGGTTCCTGATTAGATCTATAGATCTAGATTGTGGCCAGCCATGACAGAGAAGGAGACCCAGTACCCGGTGTCCCAATTGGGACCGACCACTGTAAAGGAAAGGAAGTTCCTAATGGAACGATACCTGAAGGCAAAAGACGTCTGGAAGGTCATTGAGCATGCTACCAAGATCCGAAAGGAACAGAAGGTGGACGTAAAGACGGAAACTGATCTGTCAAAGTACGGGGACCCAACGATAGCCTGAAGGAGGTTATTGCGATATGAGGTTCCAGATTAGGTTAGCGCCTGCTTATAATGAGGCAAATACCTATAACCGATGATGAGATATATTGGAACGGCAAGATATCAACTCAACAAATAACGCAGCCGTTACATATATTTCACGGGATAAAAGTTCAGCTTATACGGCAAGACAGGCATAAAAAGGGTGTGCTCCGGACACCACCGCTACGATAGCGCCATCATCGCTGTACGCACAAATTTACTAGACGAAATATGCTGCTCGTAATTAACAACATCGAACGAATACATACAATATACTTAGGACGAGCAGGTGAAGTTGTTGGAAGTAGGAATGCTCTTCCTTACGGACGTGCAGAGAGGCCAGCAGCGGCAGGGCCAGGCCAATAGCCTGCTTAGGAGCATCCTACGGAACATCAAACTGTCGTTCCTACGATACCACCTAGGCGCTCTACACCTATTTCTCTGCCAAATTCGCCGGGGCCCGTCGGCTCGCAGACAGAAATATATATTCTAGCGACTCAACACTCGCCCGTATCGCCCGCAAAGGCCCCTCCGCTAAAGCGCCAACGCTTGCCGCCTATCGTTCCGCTTGATAGTCAGACCGGCGAGCCGCTATATAGTCAGCCTCTAATGCAGCCGATTTACTACGATAACGAGTAGCCAGCGGCCGCGAGCGATAACGAGCTGCAATTCGATAGCGAAGCAGGTGACGATGACGAGTGGTAGGCGCTGTATTACGCCCACCAGGGCAGCCAGGCAGGGCTTGCATTACAACGTAATGATGACTGAGGCAGATTACAATACCATTCGTTCGATGTTTTCAATTACGAGCAGCATATTTCGTCTAGTAAATTTGTGTGTGCATCGTAGCGGTGGTGTCCGGAGCCAGACCTCTCGTTACATTCCTGACCTATAAGTGCGGAGTCATCGCTGGCTAATCCTCCACTCCATGGCCTGAGATGTCTCATATCAGGAGGAGATAGGATCCCCTGCCGGGCAAATTATAGTAGGCCCAGAGACCACACACTCCCCGGGAACAACTACCGCGTCCGCAGTTGATGGTGTTGGTCAATATCATCCCTTCCAGAACGAAGTTGACTATGGCCTTGCCCAATTTTTTACCAACCAAGTCTTGCCAATATCTATATCAAATGCTGAACTTAGTCAGCAGCTAGGTCAGCTCACGTACTCTGCCCCTGATATATTCGGCAGAGACCTTCTCTATTAAAGAGGTTAGTTAATATATTTAAATTTCTTATCTTTGATAGATAGTGGAACTCGGCCCCTAATATGAAATCCAGCTAAGGATAGCTAAATTAGACCAACTTAGGTAGTGAACTCCTCATAGTCTTTGACTGCATAGGTGTATAATGAAGAATAATAATAATAATCGGCAAATACCTCATCCTTGCACTTAGGCTATTCAAGCTCAGGAATAGGAATATACGCATTCTACACCCGCACATGCTCTTACGATCAACCAACCAACCATCATTCGCTGTCGCTGCTTATATTTGACAATCTATAGCCGACGTATGAGATATATTAGAGGTTGCCTGTTACCGTCTCGGAATGAGGATATACCCCAGACCACACAGACCTCGACACTATAGAAAAATACGGACTTCCGATATATATAACACAGCCGAACGGATATTCCATGGGATAGAAATTCGGGCTTATATGGAAATACAGACATAAAAGGAATCCATACCCCATCATGCAAATAGGGAGACGTTGAGAGAATTGAAGCCATTCTTGAAATCTTCATTGTTCGTTGCACATCTGCTCTACAAGCGCAGAGTCCTTGATACTCAAGGAGCAAAAGACACCAATAAATGGGTTACGTATGTTGGAAGTACGTTTTGAAAATGCCTAATTGACGGCTTAATTCCTGTGGGCCTTGCTCAAAACGCTGGCAAACAATGGACACATTAACTACTCTATTTAAAATTAAAAACATGAATCTACCTATTGATACGTCCGAAGCACTCTATATGTTAACGCTTTTGTAGACAAGAACCCTCGATATCAATATGGATTGGAAGGTCTACATTCTAGGCCAGCGCTAAATAACGCGCCTAGCGCCAGAAACCTCCTAGCCGCATCGCCAAGACAAACTTCAGCCTTCCCCCTTTATGGACACAAAATATAGAGACTTTTATACGTAGACGACCCCGATGGCCACCTTTCTCTCAGTAACCACTGCAGCTATCTCTTAAGGGCTTACTTCAGCTCAGAATGGAATCGCTGCTGACTGCTAACGGTATCACCTTATACAAGAAACCATAACTGCGTCAATAAATACATGTCAAACATAACCAGTCTCTACGGGCTCGCCTTTTTGATCGAGTGGCAGATTCTGATAGTTATGAGCCCGACTATCGCTCATTGAATCGAAGAACGTAATGAGGAATGACCGATTTGAACATTCCGATACGCCAACTGTCGATTTGAAAACGCAGCACCAACATCAAATGTCATTCGTCTGATATCAATGAACAATGGCAAACCAATATACCAAAACCTCTACGGTGAGGATCACCGTGCTCAAAAGCGAACGGGACTGTCACCTTTGGTACGGAAGAATCAAAGCTCTAGCCCCGTCAATTGATCTGGGTCCTGGTGAACCCGGACACTCCACCCAAAAAGGTCGAGTACAAGGATGTAGATCCGAATACGACCACCATTTATAATTGACCAGGACCAGCTCGGCATACTGAGGTACCTAAAGGACGATTATAAAGAGCAACAAGCAAAACATTAAACAGAAAGGAATAACCTGTCGGCCTTCCGAATACACCTAATAACAACAGTTACCCACCCAGTCTTTAACCGGCTCCAAGCAGAGGACTCATTACACACGATAATGAAAGGCCTGAAGGAACGCCTCTGCCCAACAGACAAGCTCGGGGATATACGCATTCTATGCTCGCACATGCAATTACAGTAACCAACCAATCGTTATTCGCTATTGTTGCTCATATTTGACAATACAAGACATTCACACTAATCAGGTTTTACTCCTAGGCTCCCCTTGTTAGCGGGGCTGTGAGCCCCTACAGCCGCCTAGATTCTATGTCTACAACACTGTTAAAGACCATGTCAACAACCGCCTTCTACAGAGTCTTCACACGCAAGCCAACGTTAACCCCACACGTGACTAACCCCTCGCTCATATTCTTTTCCCAATTTTCTTGGAATATGTCAAGTAAACATCATCACCAACAGGAATCTACCAATGGATGGAGGAACCATGAATAAAAGCCGCCGGAGATGTGTTGGTTTACTCTCGTTTCTGAAGACAGCAGCCCAGTTTACGCAAGCTCCTTTTTCATCAGTTAAACCACAACCCACTTATGTTCTGGGCAACACTTCAGCAGATCTAGACTCAATCATTTCAGCAATTATATACTCTTATTTTGCAACTTCGGCACAGACCCAACATGGTCTTCAGTATATACCTGCCATAAACCTAGCAGATGTTCCTGCTGGGCGAGAATTGAGGAGGTTGCGACCAGAATTTACCGCTGCGTTAAACCTCGCTACACAAAGACCATTGGAAAATTTACAAACAAAAGGCACGGGAGGGTTAAAAGTTTTACCTGACGATGATAATACGGACAACTTACTCAATGAGAGTATTTTGACAGTGGCCGAACTAAGGCATAATTTACTTAGTTGGAAAAAGTTGGATGATAGGCAAGCACTGAAATTGAATGTTTTCATGGTGGATTGGAACGCATTACCGAAGGTTACACCTCATGAATTTGGAGTCCATGGACTTACAGACAGAATTGAAGGCGTTAGCGTGTCGGTCGTAGGCTGTATTGACCATCATGAGGACGAGGGCTTCATCTCCAAATATCTGACACCATGTTCGGGAACGGAAGCCTCATGCATTCAAACTGGGGTGGGAAGCTGTACGTCTCTGATTATACGCGAGTTACGAAACCGTGGCTGGTGGAATGATCACAGCTCACCAATGGTCGACGGCACTTCTAGTGATGTAGTAACTCCCGGAGGCATGGACGAATGTGAGGGCCCATTGGAATTCGAATCTCAAGCTGCACAGCTTGCATTAGCAGCCATTCTAGCGGATACTGCAAATATGACAATGGAAAGCAAAGTATCCGACGTGGATCGGGAAGCTGTGAAATTCTTAGAGAATAAGATCAAACAGTGCTCGTCTATTGCTTGGGATCGCGACATGTTTTACCATCGCATTATGGATGCCAAATCTTCCAGCGTGGATTACCTTACTGCCCAAGAGACTTTGGGGAGAGACTATAAGGAATGGGTAGAATCTGTTCGCCCAGGTCATAACGTCAAAATTGGAATATGTTCTGTTGTTAAGCCGGTATCCTGGCTTCTCGAGAAATGCAAGTCTGAAAACCCTCAAGAGGACTGTGACGAAGAAGCATTCTTCGACGTTCTGAGCTCATTTTCTCAAGCCAGGAATCTTGATGTTGCCGTCATCATGGCTGCTTTCTCATCACCCCGAGAAAACGAGTTCCAGCGTGAACTAGTATTCACTATTTTGAATGATGAACACCTTTCGAAGCTTAAAGAGTTTGAGGATGTTGCGGTTAACTACCTAAAACTTGAAAAGAGGCCCTTCAGCGAGACAAATAAAGATCTCCCGGAGATAGGGTTAAAAACACGGGTATGGCGACAGCTCGATGTTACGAAAAGTAGAAAACAAGTGGCTCCGTTGGTGCGCAAGGTGTTTACAGGACAGACTGATCAGGGGATACAAGTCTAAAGTATTCTTTTATATTAACATGCTCCTATAGAATTCTATTCAGACAGAAGACGAAAACATGCCGACGTCAATCGTTTAGAATGAATGAGCCGTAAAGCAAAGAAAAGAATGGAAAATGGCCCAGACGCTTTTTCTCAAAATAAAAAGAAATAAATCACAACGAATTTCATCAACCTCAATACGTTGTCCACAGATAAGCCGCCCCAATGATACATGATACCAACAGTGTGTGACTCAAAACAAATAATGCCAGAAATTAGAAACGCTCAAATACAAGAAGCTCCTTATTCAAACTCTAAACATAAACCGGGTATAGTTCATATGCACCAATCGCCGCATAACCGTCATTATAACATGAGGCAAGGACCTGAAAGCTAAAATAGAGGGCAAAAAGGGCCGGTAGAAGGCAGTATGAAGTCAGAATAGAAATGATATCAAAAGCACTCCCACTCGCCCCAGACGCACCATCTTGCGGTACGGTCAGCGAGGACAAGGCCTCTCCAAACGCCACGTTCGCTAACTTTGATAACTGTCTCCCAAACGCTCCCGTCTGGGGGACCATCGAATCCGGAATCCCCGCCGGAGCTTGTCGTAATCATATGGTCTGCTTTTCGACTAAGTCTCAAGATCTTCCCGGATGGAGTCTGTATAGCCAATTTTGCCGGCTTTTCTCGAGAGTTTTGCTGTTTATAATTGCTTGAAACCGTTGAAGAGGTGGTTGAAGCATTTGATATAGTAGCAACGGAGGACACCATGCTCAGCGCGCTGGATGGTCGTGCGAAAGGATTAGGGGAAAGCCGCCCGCTAGGCTCCTCGGTTTTGGAAGATGATGGAGGGGATGAAGCGTGCTGACGTACCGCAAAAACGAAAGTATTATTAATGGTAAGTCTCGCGCATTGGGGTTGTATGACGTATAAATCGTGTCTTTGAGCATGAGGAGTGGGATGACGAAGAACAAACTCGTAGGGAGGGTTTTCTCCCGTATGTGTGATTGGTAGAGCAAAAGCAAGAGCATGGGGTATATCCTTGACGGAATGCATAAGTCCTTTCTTCCCAGCGTAAACTTTGAGGACGCCTTGTCCCTCATCACCAGGGAGTGCTGCCTTGATAGTAAATCGTTTCTGGCCCTGCACCCAATCTGGTTGAGCAAGTGCGCGTTTTGTGACAATATCACCGCTCTCGAAACAATCTCCATCCGCATCCCGGGCAAAAGCAATGGCCTCCACCTCTGCAATGCACTCGACATCAGGTGGGACAAGAACCCGAACCTGTAACATTTCTAAATCCGTTAGCCGAACAAGGCTAGTGTCGTAGGTCGGCATATGAAGATTATTCTTGAAATAGGCAGGACAAGCACACGGTAGTGCAAGAAGGACATCAGGGCTAATCGGAGGGCATATATGCTGATGTTCAGGCGCAAGGGGTATGTGCGTGTAGCATATCTCCATTGGGCGAGCAAGGAAATACCACGTCTCCGCGGCCTGTGGATTGAAGCTTGAATAGAGAGCTCTTTGTGGATGAGTTGGGCTAGCAAGGGAGCAATCCATAACCCTCCACTCGCCATCAATGAGCACGTTGTTCCACCAGTGGTTGACGCGAGTATAGCTGTCCAATTCTAACTGTTCCCCAGGTGTTTTCAGGTACCCTTGGACAATCTCAGCATGCAGGCCAACTGCATCACACATCTCCATCACCAGAACGGCTACCTCTCGAGGGCTGCCTCGCTTCATTTGGATGACTCTCCGTACATCGACTTCCTCTTCGATTTCCTCATCCCAAACAATTTTCTCCGCAACCCACGTGAATATAGCTCGCAAACGTTGGACATCGCTCCGATGGGGTCGACAGACGAATCCTTGAGCTAAACTTGCCGGGCTTGTCGTTGGAGGCAAACTGTTGATAAATCGGGAGCTCTTATCCACAAGCTGCAGATTGACTGCTGCCCAATTGGTGGGCTCCGTTACTGGTAGCCCATCGAGACCTTCATCACCTTCAGCACATTCATACAATTCTTCGACGGCGTATATAACGGGGTAATCCATCATCTGGCAACGCTCAGCTCTCTCCACCAACTCGTTCCGGCTGGGGGAAGTCGCGCGATTAACATCTCTTCGCACTTGTACCCAGTCATTAGTTCCTAGGCCAGTATCGGCGTCCTTATTCTCCTTTGGTGGCGAGAAGCTTGCTAAACTGCCCGAAAGGAGCCCTTTAGTTGGAGATAACGAGCGGTTATGCTGAGCCGTTGCAATGCTACTTCGTGCTGTGGCAGCTCCTGTTTTCGCAGATTCGATCATCTTTTTTAAGAATCCGGTCTTCTTCGACTTGGGGGTTGTAAGGCCCCCAAATATGCCAGGCGACTCCCCATGTTTGTTGTATTCTGTCCATCCGACAGCAGAAGTCGCCCCTTGTCTAGAGTCATCTTGAGGCAGATGAGGATAACTCCCAGATTGCGGTGCCATGGGGGTGTAAGGCCTCTGTTCACTAGCGACACCGTCACCAAAACCAGTAAACCCCCCTGACCTGGTACCATCAAAGGATCTAAACATTCCGTGTCGCAATGGCGATGTTTGATGATTGCGCTTTGCAAAACTACCAGCACTGGTAGCACTAAATCCTCCTGCAGACGTACCACTCATGAGACTTGATTGGGTAAAGTTAGTGCTCGTGGTGCTGTTTGTGGTATTGCTCTGAACTCCGGAGGATGAATTCGTGGCAATGGATCGCGTGGTAAATGTCCGTCCCAGGGCATCACGTCCCATGTCATAAGTAGAGCCGCGCGGTCTTGTCAATATTTGCTGTGAAGGCGAATAATTATACTCTCCTCGTCTTGGGGGAGGCGGAGGGGGGTTGTCATCATCCTCGATAAGCATGGGATTTCCTCTGTCAGAGCCTTCTTCTTGGCTATGCAGCTGCCTCAAGCGAGACTCCATTCGTTGAACATAGTTGCCAAGCTGAGGAGGACCGTCTTGGAAGCGGTCATGGAAGCTCTCTGATGATTTATGGGAGAAGTGGCTACCACGACGACTGAACTGGCTGTTCCCTAGCCCCAACGAAGTAGAAGGCCGGCCGCTGAATTGGTTCTGGGGATTCCGTAGATCATCGAACGCAGCCGGCGACCAAGGATTGAATGGGGAATGGGCCCGTTGTGGTTCCGATGAGTGCGGGTCGTGTGGCATCCCCATTCCCTGTAAGGAAGACATTACATCTTCCATGGCATCTCGCAGCGGAGAAGGGGTATGGCGGTGGTGAGCTCCTGGTGAGGGTGGATAAGGGGAGGGGGTTCTGGAGGCCTCCCTGTAGTCATAGTTTGCTTGTTGATAATGGTCACGCATAGGAGATGCAGGACGCACATAGGATGGCTGCCTTCGAACTGCAATTCTATGTGGCGGAGGGGGGGGCGGAGGAGGTGAGGCTTCTGGTTCAACCTCACGAGACTCAGCAGCCATCGTCATAGGCGGTGGATGTGCAGGTATTAGCGCAAGCTGTGGCGTAGGCTGCCGTTTTAACTGCGGAGTAGGCTCCCTCTGAGGCTCTGGTGTGGGCTGTCTTTCAGGTTGGGATGCCGCGTGCCGCATGGGTAGGGGGGTAGGTTGCCGTGCTGGTGGTGTAGGAGAGGCCGCTCGCGGCTGAACGCGAGACGTAGATTTGCGTCGAGGAGTCCTATTGACGACGGACTTGCGTCCTCGTGGAACTGGTTCAGGCACAGTCGGTGCATCCGTCTCCTTTTCGGCATTCTTCTTCGCCAGCTCAGCAGACGGCCCCAGGACATGTTTGTACCCTTGGAACGGTTTCCGGAAGATTGTCTTCTCCTTCTTGGGCGCATACAGCGGAGCTTTGGAAGGGCTATCCTTCACCGGCGGCAGTGGGCTCACGGAGCGTGTAGCCGGCACAAAATCATCTTCTAGTACCTTGACGAAGTTCGAGGGAAACACGCCAACCATGCGCCTGTCGCGCCGTAATCGACCAGTCCACCATGACCCGTCTCCGGCGTTAAGACATTCGATAAGATCGCCTTCAATAAACCCCAAGTCCTGTTTTGTTTCACCCCCCCAGGAGTATACCGCTCGACACCAGCAGGGGAATTTGGTCGGCAGCTGCGATGCCTGCGGCGCCATTCCACTGGCGATTCAAGCAGGAAAAAAGGAAAGAAAAAAAAAGGGCAGCTCCAGCCCGGTAGAGCGTGTGGAATAATAGTCGAGAATCCCCCAAAAAAAGTGCCCTAAGCCATAAGAATAGAACAGCCGGACGGGGGGAATGTAGATAGTGATCGTGTTTTCCGGTCCAGCTGTCTCGTAAACATGCAAAGAGCGGTGAGATTGTTGAGATCTAGCGAGCGTAGATGGTGAAAAAGAACGCTATCCAGCGCCAACGAAAGACACAGCCTCCCTCAGGAGCAACAAGAGAATGTAGATGGCGGCACAGAATCTCTCAACCCGCAAGTTGTTGTTTGCTCGTTCGTCTTCGTCTTTGCGATGTTTCTTTTTTGCGACTTTTCCTTGCTTGTTGAGGCGGCTCGAGGTCACGGGGGCAACGCGGCTGTTTGTCATGTTTACATTTTGCCTCTTCGGGACTAGCGCCATCTTATCGATAAAGCTCGAGCTTTTTTTTTTTTTCGTTTATCAAAAAAGATAAAAAATAAGCAGATGAAGATTTCGATCTCTGGCGAATCTCGATCTATATTAACTAGTCAGCTATCGATAAATATTCCCTGATAAGAAGAGCTTTGCTTAAGGCTGACCCCGACACAGGGATGGAGACAAACTCAGATCCCTTGACAGGGCTGTCGCATGACCGGTGCGTCGTCGACAATGAGGGAGGGCGGCTATGATGCCAGGCCACGGACGGAGTTTCTATTTATTCCATGCGTCTTCTTTGACGACTGACTATAAAGAACCAGAGGTCTTGCTTTAGATGAGCTCCATCGATCGGTTTTTATGCCGTGTTGTACATACTGCTAGGCTCTTTGACGCCGCACACGGTGCAGAAAGTTACAAGGATAAAACACTATTGCAAGGGCAGGTCGACCATCTATCGAATATATCAGTTTACATACTATAGGGGCCCCAAGGATGTGGTAAGTGAGACACCACACGATCGGATTCAACGGCTGCTCTTTTGAGTGGCTAGCTAGCGGTAGCACAGTCACATCCTCCATATAAGTTCCAAGAGCAACTCAGCACGGAGTGTGGCATTCACCACCACTCACTCTGACCAGTCATGTTGGACAAAGAAAACATATTTCGAAGCGGTCGGCCAGCCACCCTTGCTTGCATACATATAGTACGAAATAGCAGGGCCAAGACGTACTGCGGGGAAACGGCTTTTTATATAAGAAAGAAACCGGTACGCGCGATTCGAGTACGCCCTATTCGTCGATAATTGATTCTCGGCGGAGATACCGTCCATGCATGGTGCCGTCACTGCAGGGAGAGCATAATTCAAATGTCGCCAAGTTAGGCAATGAATAGCTAACTTCTGTCCATGCGATCTTGTTGAGCAGTTTCAAAGAAATCTTGCTTGACTTCTGTTCCAAAAGTCGCAATGACTGCCAATCTTCAAAAGTCTGGCTGGCCGAGACACACCCAGACTTTATAGACAACAGCGCCTTCGGTTTTCTATAAACCAACAAAGAGAAAAAAAGAAAAATTGCAGCTGAGAATGGCATTTGCAGCCATGAAGCATAAGTATAAATCGCACAACATGTGACGGTATCGTGCAGGGAAACGCGATTCTATACCCCCCTGAATCTCTATATGATATCCATATCCAAGTATAGCCGGCACGATATATAACATATCTCTTCTCTCATCTCTTGGTGCGGATCATGCTCTCACGCCCGAATTCGTATTATTCAATATTGGCTATCCGCCGGTCACACACGGAGGTCCATCTATCCTCTTGGACAGTATTTCTTTTTGCCTCCAACGGAAACCCTGATATCACCAGCTTCCCTACGTGGGGGCGTCTGAGAAATTGTACCGAAATGTGTCAAGTGCAGGCATTGGGCGGCACCATCCTAAGCTTCCCGAGATAATCCAGCCTGTCTGGTTTTGAATCCGTGCATAGCTGTAGCTTTATAGTCCTTGTTCCCCCCCTCGTAATCAGAGGGCTTCGTTCTCCTTTGTCCAAATATCTTATAAGCAGATATCTTCCCTCGTTACTTTTCTATCTCAACCAAACTCGTCAAGACACCCACACTCTATCTACTAAACACAATGGGCCCTCTACCATCCATTTTTTCCTCCGAATCGAATGATTCATGGAGGAAGTCTCTTGTTGCTACCTTGGGTGAATTTGTTGGAACCTTCATGTTTCTCTTCTTTTCCTATGCAGGATGCCAAATCGCGAATATGTCGGTAGACCCTTACGACTCTGGAACGGAACCTAATCCCGTTGTTCTGATCTATATATCGTTTTCCTTTGCTGCTTCTCTCGCTATCAATGTCTGGGTATTCTACAGAATCACGGGGGGGATGTTCAACCCGGCGGTATGGTTTGATATCACCATTATCTCTCGCTCTTATCACGTCATGTTGGACGGTTAATTTATACCTCTTGATATAGGTCACCTTGGCCCTTGCATTAGTCGGAGCTATCAGCCCTGTCCGAGCCGGAATGGTGGCAATTGCCCAGATTGTTGGGGGAATTGCTGCTGCAGGAGTCGTCTCTGCCCTCTTCCCAGGGCCTCTAGTCGTCCAAACCAAGCTTGGTGGAGGGACTACAATCGTCCAGGGATTGTTCATTGAGATGTTCCTGACTGCCGAACTCGTCATCACAATCCTCATGCTAGCGTTTGTCAAGCATCGTGCGACCTTCCTTGCTCCGCTAGGTGTTGGCCTTGCTCTTTTCATTGCAGAGCTCAGCGGTAAGACTATTAATTTCCTTCCCTTGTCGCCCAACAATTTGTTGTCAAGCCCCTATTGATATCTTCGATCGTTCATTTAGGCGTCTATTTCACCGGCGGATCCCTTAACCCCGCCCGTTCCTTCGGTCCAGATGTCATTGCGGGAGCATTCCCTGGATACCATTGGATTTACTGGGTAGGACCATTGCTTGGTTCCCTGCTGGCAACTGCATTTTATCAAGGCCTCAATTTCCTACGATACCAGACCGTTAACCCTGGTCAGGATTTCGACGGTATTGGATCAGAGCTTATGGGAAATCCTGAGAGAGATGACTAGATTTGCAAGCGCCTATTTGGCCCAGAGGTCTACTGACTGTCGGCAAAAGTCTTATTATCATTTTTGGTGGATAACCCAGGCCGTATGTTGCTTTTTACTGTCTTTCGTCAACCTAAAGTGGTTTTAATACCTAATACTTTGTTATGTCAAATAGGGCACTGATCAAATGGGTATGTGTTCCAACATTTTAAGAAATTTTACAAGCCAATGAGTATATGCCGTTTTGAAAGCCCCTTATCCTATGTGTCACACCCCTCTAAGCACCAAGGAGCTCTATTGGCGGTATGACTACGAAATGTGAGCAGAAAATCAAAAGGAGAGTAATAAACAATAAATAAACGAATGACCAGGCAATATTGACACGAAGCTCTGTATGACACCCGGGTTTATCAAACAGAAATCATAGAAAAGAAAACATAAGAGACAAGTGGGAAAACAACAATATCAACAGCAACAGCAAAACAAATATGAAAATTTAAGTTACCACGAAAACTGAAGGATTATTTAACCCCCATTTCAGAATTCATTCTTCCAGCTAATTGCCGCTGCCATACGAATATAGCATGCTTAGGCCGTGTTCTACCATCGTTGGATTGCCGTGGATCATCCATACATTTCCCAAGGGTCTCAGACCAAGAATTATGCACCGTGCTATATTTCAGCCCGGAATTTGAGAGCACTTCCCCGAACAGCCGAGCCGATATTGTTAGGCCCGGGACTAGACGGCCGACTAGCACCGTACTTTGGACTCCGGGGTTGCATGCTAGTGGCCCGTGTGGAAGGGCGGTTCTTTTTCATTTCGCGAATTTCCTCTTCCTTCCTTGTCAGGAGGGCCTCCCTTGTCGCAAGTAGGGCCTCCAATTCTTTGATGCGGGCTAGTTGCATTTCTCCATCTTTTTTCATCTTAAGCTCTTTGAGCCTGACGGCTTCGCCGTTTGCTTTCTTTTCCAGATCCTGGACTCTTTCATCCAATCGACGGGCTTCCATCGCTGATTGTGCGGCCGATGTAGAGGCAGTTTGGTATTGTTGTCGGGTATATTCAGTTTGCGAACGTTCCTGTTGGACGGTCCGCTCAAGGCTAGCTATTGTCTTTTCGAGCCTTCTGACATCCTCCCGAGATTTCTCTAGATCTGCTTCTAGTCCACCTCCAGATTTGATAGTGTTTCTCGCCGCCTCTAGCTCCGCAACTAACCCGGCATTTCGATCCTTTAGCCTCGATATTTCTTCTTTCTGACGCTCAAGCCTTGCCTGGGATTTTTTCGCAGACTCTCGTTCCACATCAAGTTCATGCCTAGTTTGATGTAATAGGTTATGTTTTGCTTCATAACGGTATTGGAGACTACCAATGCTTGCTTCAAGTTCATTTACTTTAGCTTTGGTGCTCGTTAGAATATGACGAAGGTTTTCGATATCAACTGTTGTGGCGGGCGACGTCCAATGAGATTGTGTTGCTAAGGTATCTACAACATTCTGTGTCTGTGTTTGGTCTTTCATTGAGTCGCTAATGTGAGTGATATCGTGAGTGGGAGTGATTCTCTGGCGTTTTGATGGATTGGTGCTATCGCCCATCTCGCCATCCTAAATAAATATGAGTTAAAAATCGCTTTGTATTCTGCAAAGTGACAGAAGGATAACAAACTTACCAGCCATCTTTTTTGCCGTGAGGCATTGGTCGAAGATGTTGGATCAAGCTCAGAGATCAGGCCTTCATCTTGCTGCCCCTCTATCTCCAAAGCCTCCATCAATGGAAGCTTCCAAGTTCTTGTAGCAGGGTTTTCCATGATGTAGAGTAACGTTTCTTCGGCGTTTTCTTGAACACCAAGGGCATCATCCTGTAGTTCACCAGCGGCATCATTGCAGGCTAGGGTGTGTTGTACCAATAAGCGAAGGCTAGTTAGTTCAGTGCACATGGGAAGGCAAATCTTAACATGCTCAACGGTATTAGCGATAATTAAACGAACAACTGGAATGAGCACGCTGAAATCTGATCGAATCCTCAGCTTCTTAACAGGTTCAAAATTGGCGTCAAATGAGCTATCCAAGGCTATAATGAGGGCCGGTGGTTTGGAGGGTGGGATTTCTCGTTCGTCAGCAGTCGAGCGTACTTCAAAGCTGATTCCCTCTTTGCTGAAAACCGCGGGAGAATCACCATCTCCACCTTCCGGCGGAGAATGTTGGATAAACTGCTTTCCCATCAAGTAGCGTTTAACCACATCAACTGTTCTCCCTGGTTTAACCATTATGATTATATGCAACTCAAGTTCCTTAGACGCATCAATAAAATAGCCAAGGTATTGGAATTTCGAGCTTGAGTACTCAGCCCAAAGAGCTTCTTTTGCGGTATCTGGAGAATCTCCAGCAGCCTGACTTCCTATATTTATATCCGGATGTGTTGTAATATTGTCAAGTTTCTCAACCATTGTTGTCATCTTTATAAAAAGAGTTTGAGCCTGGGAAACAAAAATTGTTAGGAGGTATGAAGCAAGATAACCTAACGAGATGAACTTACATCTCCTTCCGAAAGCACCATTTCACTCGATTGCGGTGATACTTCCAAAAATTTCTCAACATATTTGTTCTCACTTGCTAGTGTGTTATCATATTCGTCCTTCACCCGACAGTCCATGGAAAGCGGAATGGCAAATTCCATTTCACTGAGATCCAAAACATTGACTTCTTGATCCAATGCATCGGGTTCTTGCTCTTGAGTGCTGGATACATCAAATTCAGTAGCCTCAGCTTGAATACTCGGCTCTACAGTGGCAGGTGCAGGCGTGATTTGCTCGACGTTGTAATGTAAAGCTTGGGGAGCAACAAATGGAACCGGCGTCGGACTATGTTTCCCACCCTCAATGATGCTTGTAGTGCCCTTTTCTAGCTGTGCATTAAGGGGTGAGACAATGTTTGATGCATTCGGTGGTGCCGATGCGTTGATATCTTCAGCAGAAGAGGGGGTAGTGCTTTGAGTAAGGCTATTGAGTGGCTTTCGGAGAACACGATCAGTATCCCACAGTTGCTTCATCCTTTCAGAAACACTAGTTCCTCGAGTATGGTGTTCTGCCTCTTCGACAATCGCTGAAATTTGCGGAGGATGATTATTCGATGCCGAGCTATTCATGGTAACAAAAGAAGATGAATGGAGTTGCGGCGGTACAGATAAACGATTAAAACAAGGCGGATAGTCTATACTGCAGCTTTTCGGTAATACTTCGCTGGCCGTCCTCTGAAGGGCACGTCTTTTCCTGGTCAAATGCCCGCTTTTGTTCAAACTAGGGCTGGAAATAGCTTGCGGAGATTCTTCAATAAAAGAACGAGATACTGTTGGTTTAAGATAGCTGCGCCAACCCTCAGCACTCCGGTATTCTGATTTAGGAATGGACTCGCAAAATCCAGTCCCAGCAGTAGACTTGGGAAATGGCGTCTGAAACTCTAAACATTAGAAGAGTTAATACAACTACTTATTCCGAAACGGCGTAAGTAAACTAGCTTACCAGAAGCACTTTGGATATTGAACCTGTGGCCAGTTGGACTATTTATCCCCAAATTTTGTTCGCTTACTTGGTCAGATGACCTATCCTCCAATCTCTCTTCGAAGAATAGCCGGGAAGGCGGAGTTTCAGGTACTTCGTGAGTAAACGACCGAGAGCGAGGTTTCCCTTGGCTTTGTTGGTTTTTTAGAGGAGTAGGATGAGCGCTCTTGCTGGTATTAGAAGCAAATGAAGCCTGAGATGGGTATATTGAGAGCTCGAGGTGTTCCTCCCCGCCCAGATGGAGGTACTGCCGATAAGATGGGTTTGCAAATTTTAATGCTCTTTCACGCAAGGTGTATGAACTTGCAGTTGATTCAAGTACCCAGGTATCAGCAGTGGAGTCAGGTATACTGCAATCCTGACTATATTGATGGGAACTTCTAGGTGTTGTAGAGTTATACAATGTTTGATTCTCAGCTGATGGTATATATGAGCTCCCACTTGCACAGCCAGAAGCAGAGATCTGAGACCTTTGGGAGCTTGTCCCAGGACAAAAGATGCTCCCACTTAATGAAGTCCTTTGAGATAAAGAATTGATACAAGAATATGGGTTGGAAGATGAAAGCTGCTGGGACTCGATGCTCTGCTGGCTGGATGTGACAGGTGATGCAGAAGATAGCAAAGCCAGTGGTTTGCAATAAGCTTGACAAGAGCGCTTAGGTCTTTGCTCTTGGTACTGTTTTGCAGATATAGATCTCTTCTGCTTTTCAAGTTCCCAAGCCTGTACAGCAGCGTAATTAGCGCAGCTCTTAGGCTCCTATAGAAGTTATGTTCAGTATTATAGAAAGTGAGTCTGATAGAGCTGAAAACACGAAACAAACATGAACAATTCATAGACAATACGTCAACATATATATCTTTGCATCGCACGGGTAGTCCATCAAAGGCACACACTCACCCAAGTCGGTTCAAAGGGGCCCTCCCACGCGATCAAATATTTACCACCAGACTCGTCAAGTATAAATTTGATTGGGTATTCCTGGCTGCTGTATACAGCTTCTTCCCTAGGCGATTGAGGAGCGGAGTTGTTCCCTGGAGACTTGCTGTCTGCAGTGCGACTGTCCAATGATTGTAAACTCGATGAAGTAGTACCTTTGGATCGGGAGCCCATCTTAGACTGGTGAAGAGTAGGAGTGTGCCATTTTCAGATGAATAGATAAAAGGCAACTCAAGGTCTATGGATAAAAGGAGAGCTACCAGTAACTCTGTGAGCCTATGGTATTGCACAAAAGAATCCTGGTGTTGGATGCGATAATGTTATGCATTCGGTTCTCTATGTTCATTTCGGGAGTTCTTAACTTAGCTAGTTTGTCACGTGGCATTCCTTACTTAATATTAGTTATGCGCTTAAACTTAACGGAAACTAATAATGATGATGATGATATTACTCCGTACTAGCAGTTTAACTAGTTAGTTCTTAAGCATCCGGTCGTTTCATACTTGGTTTAAGAATTTGCAAGCGGTTATGGGCAGAAAAGTGGCAAAGTATGTTCAACTGCTCTATCCTTGAGAATGGATTAAGAACCCAGCCGGTGCTCCGATCCTTTAATCTATGTAGTTAGACACTCTATGGATGTCCTTGAAGAGGCGACACCCATCGAGTTAACTATATCACATTTGCTTTGAATGTTGCTGTTAGAAGAGGAGTTGGGTTAATTCTTCTCCTGAGCTGCTTTTGATGCCTCGAAATCGAAACCAAGGTCTTCGAGTGTTAGACACGATTCTCTCTTTTCTCCTAGCGCAGCGTATTCTCTTTTTATCGAGGTGAATTTTGATCTTATCCATCTTTCCTTCTCACCCCATCTTATTCCCCATTTTCCATTCCCGCCGTTAGCCAGTCCTGGCCTTGGCTTCGCGCTTGCCACCCAATCGTGCATTTCATTGAGATAGTCAGCGTCAAGCGGATAAACTAAGGCATGGAAGCTCTTCCCCGAGCCTCGAGCCTCAATATTGGAGTTTTCCCATTCATACATCTCCTTTTTCGAAGGTAGGTTCAGCCTCCCAGACCATACCCGCGCAAATGCGGCACATTGATTTTCTGCCTGTATGAAGGGAATAACTTTCTGGTGTAATCCTGGAAACACAAGGGTCGGCTGTTCGATGTAAAACAGATGTTGGTAAACATGCAACGTCCTACCTCCATCGGTAACAACGGGGGATTCAAGACCTGAAAGAAAGGGGAATGAGTAGAGATATCCAGTACAGAAAAGGACAACATCGACGTCCTCTTCGATTTCACCGTTGGAGAACCGGATAGCTCGATTACGAGTCTTGGGTGACAGGAACTCCGCTATAGGCGGATACTCCTTGCGATCTGGCGCAGCACCTGGTAAAAAGTAAGACTCGGATTTAATCGACGAAATGAGAGGCTGTTGACAGACTTTGTTAATCTGTGCTCCAATGTCCAGACCTGAAGCAGAATTCCCGACAATAACAACCTTCTTGTTCCTATAGGGCGCAGAATCGAAATATAGTTTTGAGTGGATTATCCCTTGAGGATATGCTTCCTGCCATGCTGATATTCCAGGAACTGAAGGTATGTATGGTACATTGTAGTGGCCATTTGCAATTACAACTGCGTCATAAACATCAGTTTGCAATACTCCACTAACTAGATCTTTCCTGGTAACCGCCCAAGTCCCAAGGTTTTTATCTCCCGGCCTAATATCCAAAACTTGAACTTGGAACTGGATGAGATGTTCGATATCCAGGCTATATTCTTCCAAATACTTGCGGACAGTTTCAAACTTTGGGAACAGTTGAGTCCGGTCAGGAAATGATAAATCAGAAAATTGCATCAGTCCATGTGGTATGTTTGTTTCCAGCCCATCGTACAGTGGCGAGAGAAATATTGCTTCCTTTTTAGACGACTGTGAATCTTTGGAATGCCAGAATGGGTTTTCTGGAGGAATATTCGGATCCTCTGATGGAATAGAGGTCGCGGCCTGGCCCTTATCTTCCGCTGGTGTCAAGTTCCATACACCACCGACACGACTTCTTTGCTCAAAGATGTCAATCTGCTCAAAACACTGTTCCGCAAGAAGATATCTACATCGGGTGTTAATACAGTATATTAGTGTATTTTGAGACAAAGTCGTACTTAGCTGCAACCAAACCACAGGCTCCTGCTCCAATAATGGCAACTCTCCTAACTGGTGGGGTTATCCTTGTCATTCTCGTGGTTCTCCTACTGTTGAACAAGCAAAGGGATTACTAGCAATATAGGACTACAGATAATTCTACTTACTCCAAAGATAATATGGAGTAATAGACACACGGTAAATAGCCCTACAGCTAATATAGATGTAAATGTACAGAGCAGAAAGCATTCGCGCCAACCCCTCTTAAGAGGAAAATCTTATGCAGGGAATCTACATTAGCCAATCAGCATTTATTAAACAGCTACCTAATTAATTGACCTATCGGTAATCATATTATTCCGATATTTGCCGCAAACGCCCTCAAACAGTATGTCCATAATTCATTGGTCATATACAATAATTTCTTGTAATTTTACGAAACATATTGTATATATATTAATAAGCAAGCCTTAGTCTTATTTAGGACATTCAAATGCAAAAGCTGGAGCTTAAACCACATGACAGCACTATACTCCATCCAAGGATGATTAGTAAGTATAACATCGTCACGGGCAAGCACGGACGTCAACGCGGCTGTGGAAATTCATTTGGAGTTATGAATGATTGTAGTGAAGTATAGCTTTTATATTTATATTCATGATACCGAGACGTTTGCCCGGTATCTATGGCGCATAGGGCAGTATGGATGACAAACCCACGACGAGCCACTTTGCAAGTCTTGCGGTGACCCCGATCGCAGCCCTCTTCCCTGGTATTGATTCTCCTGAAGAGTGGTATCTCCATGCGGTGGTAACTCTTCTCTGGCCCTTTTCATCGGCTACGAAGCAGTTTAGCCTACATTTATCGGAACCGGATTCCCGCCTACGAGGCGGTAAGGGCCAAATAAAGGCAGTATTCCGTGAGGGTGCAGCCGAAGCTGTTGCGAAGTCCAGTATTGGGATTGGAGATACGGTTTTTCTAAGCTTACAGGGGGCTAAATGGAAAAGCAGTAACCATGCCGAGTCAAATCAGTTGGACTATACGCAATGGGATTTGTTATTTGATGACCAGGTCCTTCTCGAGGTATGTATAAATCACGCTGGAAGGGTAAACTTCGTTTCTAAAACCTACATAGGCGCAGCGTAATTCTATACCCTTGAGTATAGTGAACCTGAAGGCTGCTTCATATGGGCAAGCAAATAAAGGGTCTGCAGACCTACCGGCCACACCAAAGAGATTGTCTACTGGAATCTCGAGCCCGATATCTATATCAAATCGGAGCTGGGTGTCGCCGGCGTTCTTGCGAATCTCAAACGCACCATTTAGCTCTCCACTGCTCGATAGCCACATTGAAGAAGATGGATACGTGCCGGGAAAAGGAAGAAAGAGAACAAAATTCAGTCGACCCAGCAGTGATTGGGTGTTCGTGGACTCCGCACCCAGTCCTACGAAAGATGGGGATATATGGGAAGACGAGAACCTGGAGACTGATAATGAGGAGATGGTCGAACAAGTCATTATTGATCAACATTCCCCATTCGGCCCGCCATCCGAAAGTCTACCACCTACTGAGGAAAATACAAATACCCACGAACCTGTAAACCAAGACTTTGTGCGAATACATGGATCTAATAGCAGCTCAACCGTCCCACCGATTTCAAAAACTCCAGAGATAGCTCAAGATATACCGAAGGACATTGGTCCTCAACCGGTTGCGATTCATCAGGAAATTATCAGAGAGCAACAACGCTTGTCCCCAAAGCTACTGGGTATAGAGACTCCTCGGCTTCACCCAGTTGCTTCCCCAAGTATTCCAGCTATCTCTCCACTTGGCACATCAATTGGGGCTTCAACTGATAAGTCCATGACACCTGCTGATTCAACGGACATGGCGCTTCCACTCGTTATTAGCCCGTCCATACATGCGACTACCGAGCTAGATGTGCATAGTGAGAGGGACCAGGGAGCTATTTTAAAGTCTAGAGCATCCGAACCTTTACTCAACCAAGAATGCAAGGCATCTTTTGACCACCCCACGGATATATTAGTCGAACCTGAATCGTATTCTGGGGACTTAGAGGAATCTACACCTACGGAAACCAACGGTCTCCCAGAGAGCACTGCAAAGGAGACAACACCACTGCACAAAGATCTGGAACGTGTTGAGACAGAAAATTTTGAAGTACTATCCACCTATAGCGATGCTTCATCTAATGTAGGCCTAGGGAATGATGATGGGGCCACAGCGACATCGGTTAAATCATTGGGGGCCACATCCGAGGAACACGAAAGCGATCAAAGATCCAGTGTCCATTCTCCTCCCAGTGCCAGCGATGTAGAAGAATTTCTATCACCAAAACCTAACTACCGGCACTCTGTCTCTTCAGACGGTGATAGCTCGGATGATGAAGCAAGTAAACGCTCTTCTCCGATGGATGCAGACACAGAGACAGCTGAGCGAGAAGTTTTTGTGATATCCGATAATGAGTCAGACGCCTACGGGTCAGAAGCCGAGAGCGTAACTCAGAATTTACCTTCTTCTGCTGTGGGTAGCAACGGAACTTCCATGCATAGTCGGTCACCCTCTCTTGAGAAATCAACAATTAACGAGTTCGTTAAAGATACTACCGGCAGCAGTATAGTAGAAAGCCGGGCTTCTAGTGCCTCACCTAGCATCAATTTTGAGGATGAACCTCCCCTTTCGGATGCGGGCGCACTGGATAATGCGGCGCAATCACCAACAGAAAATCAAACTGCTCCTGTGACCATTAATAGCCTTGTACCGTTTGGTAATGATATTCGCCAGCCTACGGAATCTGGTTTCTCTCAACCTGGCCTTCATCAATACCTATGTGATGCAATATGCAATCCCAATGATTCTCATATTCATACAGACTTTGCTGTTAATGAGACTAATCCTATGGATTCTCGTGGAGAAGAGCTCATTTCAAGTTTTCTAGCACCACAGCCAACTGATTTCATAACTCCAGAAAATACACAGGACTCTTGGGCGCCGTCTGGCCCTCGTCCTCAAAACCCATCACTTCCAATTCATCTGGAGGCCATTATACCCACACCTCAACATTCACAAACTACGGAACTTCCCTTTACTGCCTCTTTTGCCGAAAGCCATCCATACACTATAGTCTCTTCCCCCTCTAGCTCCATTCCAAGCCATCCTAACATATCAACTTCTGCCCCTACGGAAGTAGATAATGCAAAGATGATACGTGTTGGAGTCCAAAAAGGCGAAGCAACGGATGATTCTGCCAAAGAAGCGCCTGAGACAGTCCATCATAGCTCTCCGAGCGAAAACGCCTCTATTGAACCTGAAATTGTATTAAACGTTGACACAGAAATTTTCGGGTTGCGCACAAAATTTTCGTATTATTGCCCACTCTCACGCCTTATCGAGAACTTCAATCAGTCAGTTGACTGTATCGCTATTGTTGTTGAAATCACCCCTATCAACCGTACAGCTAAAGGTACCAAAGAATACTATGTTACTCTCAGATTGACTGACGAATCATCTGGAGGGTCAACTACGACGGCGCAGATATTTCATAAGAAAAAAGATGCCCTTCCAATGCCTGCCGAAGGAGATGTGATTCTGCTACGAAATTTCCGAGTTCAGAGTTTAAACCATAGGATGGTATTAAACAATATGGAGAACAGTGCATGGGCATTCTTTCCCCAGGAAAGTGTGGGTGACGTGCGAATCGATGATGCCCCTGTTGAGTTTGGTTCTGAGGAACAGAACTTTGTCACGCATCTTAGGGAGTGGTATGGACAAGAGGGAGCCGACTTAGTTGCAAGGAATATTTCTCGAGATAGTCAACAGGAAAGCATTGATGTCAGCAGCAGATCGACAAGCGAGGCTGGCAGCCAACTACGGAATATCATTAAAAAGCGTCGGCGAGAGTCACGAATTACATACCACGAGCTAAGGGATGGAAAACGCTATGCGGATGTTGGATCTCCTTCCGACACTGAGACCATCCATGAGTTACGGAATGGAACCTTATATGCTCATCCGGGCTAGGTGTAGAATTTGGATACCGGTCTAGCAACAGGATTTACACCTTTGGATACTTAATTTTGGATTAATTGCAATGACTAGCAGCCAGCAGCTGATTGAAAGAGTCACACTTAGTTTGCAAAAACCTCAATTTGGATAGGACTAAGCAAACATTAATATTTAACATTGATAAGATCGAGCATCATTAGCAGCTGGACAGATGAGAAAGCCTCAATAATCACGATATCTTGCTAATTATAATACTACCCGGAAGCTTCTACCTAGTAAGGGCAAACTAAGAGTTTGCTCCGTCGGCCTCCCCGAAAATGATATCAGCTAGTTGTCATACTAGATGTGTTGCCGAAATCAATAATATGGTTCGTTTAGAGATTTGACGAGTATGCAACGAAATTCTGAAGCTGCAAAGAAATTGCTGATCAGTGACACTGGACTAAAAGGTGAATCACCATCGGTGCCACGGTGAGTATTGATGTCAGACTTTGCCAATTGAACTTCAAGCTCCTCCAGCAACGTGGTGTAACCCACGAGTGTAAATGCGGTTGAGCATATCAGATTACCAGAGCTGTCTATTACCTATCTTCATTTCATGTCGTACTCGACCGAGGCACCTGATAGGTAAAGGAAGGCATTTTGTAGCTTACAGCAATATTATATGAAGTACCAGTTTGACTGACGAACTGCCTTGCCCAGGATTGGTGCGGTCTCTAGGCTCGTGCGATCGTAAGACTGTCAAGTTAATACATGCATCAGAGAGTAAATCTCGTCTCATATGCTATGGTATATACGTTTTTCGAAGCATGCTTTAGATGTGTTCATCTGGTTGTCCCTACTAGAAGGTCATCAACGGGTCCTGGGAAGCTCGATAGAGCCCTCGTGCTGATGGTTTTATAAGCGGGCCTTGCATCGATCTGGACACACACATCGGAATCGCCAAAGCAGTGGAGAGAGAAACAGATACTGTTGCTGCAACTAGCGATGATTTGAGTTGGTGGTCGTTGAAAGAGAAAAGAAAAAGAGAGAAAGAGAAGATCGAGAATCAGAAATTTGAAGAAATATCAAAATCTGCTCTCGGATTACGTAATGTTAAATACAAACTAACCAAACTTTTAAAGTTTCATCACGTGCCATGTCTTTTCACCACAAAAGGAAACCAAAATGTTTACTCACTTCTTATTTTCTGGTGGTCAAACCTGCTTCAATAAGTAGCCACTATGGATCTAAGTCTTATACATCCATGGCGTGAAGATGGTTGCCTTTCCTTGATACCCGGTTGACGCCTGAGACAGGATATTACTAGCGATGTTGATAGCCAAAGTCGAGATAACACCCTTGGACACTTTCCTACTGTCAACTCTCAGTAGCAAGGGTAAACACACTAAACTTACTCCCAATCAGAGGCCTACTCTGTTATAATGGGACTCTTCCTAAGCACCAGGATACCATTCCTTCAATATGGTCTGGGCGCTCTGCATCCATGCATGAACGTTGGATCATAGTTGATTTGTTAGAGGTCGCATGCTATGTATTCAATGGTTTTTCTTATTGGGTATTTCCCCTTTTTGCCCTTTGGATCGATCAGTATCTGACGTATGGCTACATAGTAGATCAAGGCTCCTCTACACTTGACTAATTGACTAAGCTTAATTTTAACTCATCTCCATACGATTAACCCTATACTCCACTTAACATAACATGCATGCAATGCACATACCTACTCTGGACGTTTTATATACTTCCTTTCCGCTATAAAAAGCTTTTAGAGGTGATACGATGGATTGAAGAAGCCTGGGAATTCTAGCTTCATGAAGATGAATCACCTTATACTTATCTAATATCGCGCCAACAGGCATGCTATTCCGGTAACAAGAGCTTCCGCTTTAATATGGATGGGTACAGAGACAAGGCTTACACTATCCTACTCCACCATCGGCCTGAGTTAGTCTGGAATTTGGTGAGCATTCATGTTATTAGGTAGGCTAGATCCGAGATCCGAAAAGGTTTAAACACGTACAGCTTATTCTCTCCTTATATATAGACTACCCATTAACCCTGTAAATGGTTACCTTTAGTTCACTTGAAAATCTGGCAACCCTCATCGATGAAGCTGTAATGATTACATAATACGTAACAACTTAGGCTGCAAACAATGCAAACTCTCCCACCTGAGAGATTGGTTCAAGGCAAAATCTGCTGTCTGAAGATTATTTCGTATCTCGATGTCGTTTATCATTAAAACTATTACTATCTAGGTACATAGTTGAACAATATAAGTTATCCTATTGCCTGAGGGTAAAACAAAAGAAGAAACGAAAACAAACACCATGCTGAAATAAATACGTCACGTCGTCAAATAAGTCTCATCAAAATAAAAAATAAACATAAAATCTTCTACCTCAAATCCAATCCCAAGGCGAGCTCGATACGTCCCAGAGCCTCATGCAGCTGATGTGGTTCGACAGAGAAGGATATCCGTACCCATCCTTTCTCCTTGAACGTCTTATGAAAACTTCCTCCAGCATTGTTGACCATGACACCCGCGTTCTTCAAAAGCTGCACGAACTCCGTTTCGTCGTCCCGCGACCTTGCATTAGGTGCCAAACGAGCGAATATACTCAGACCTGCGTTGACGGGGATATACTTGATGCCATGCCGTACAAAGAAGGAGGTGATGAGCATATAGCATTCAGCCAGTCCGGCAGAGTTAAGAGCAATCAAGATAGGAAGCCTAGGGCTGGAAAGAAGGGAGGCAGCAAAGGCATGCGATGCAGGTGTGATCCTGGCATTTGGGGCATTGGCAAGCCCACGGATAAGTTCTTTGTTGCCCTGTGAGACTGTACAACCCTGCAAAGTTTGGTGTGTTAGCTGTCGTGGTCAAGTCTAGGATTCCCTTTGGGGTTTGTGGATGGACTTACAACTTGAACCCCCGTTGCTCCAAAATCTTTGCTGATGCTCCAGATAGTATGTATCCTTGACAGGTCACACCCCAATGCTCGCGCGTTTAAAGCCAAGGCAGACACGAAAGGAACAGGATCCGAAATTTCCGCACAAGAAAAGGAAGTCAGGGCATATACTTCGTCAGAGATGAAATGGATGCGCCTCTGTTGGCAGAATTTAAGGGCTATTTCAAGGAACTCCTGCGGATAGCATTCACCGAATGAACTGCTCATGTTCCTTAGAATCAGAGCCTTGATTTTGCAGGGGGCACTGTCGATGGCGTCGTTTAATGCTCTGAGAAAATGATGGGATGTCCCACAAGTGTTGCTGTTGACTGTTACAGTCTTTACACCAGGGTAGGTATAATTCATCTCGATCTCAGAGTCACCTGAATGCTCATGTTAGCTTCATCTTTCAATTTCTTTTTGGAGGAACACGACTCACCCCACTGGGGGCCAGGCATAAGGACACCATCGCCAGGGTTACAAATGTTATACAGAAGTGCATCGAGGCAGCCAGCTGCACCCGGAGCAATAGCAATATGTGATCGACTAACCGGAATACAAGGGTTGAAATAATTGTTGAAGAGCCTTGCCAGACACTCCAGCAGCAGCCTTGAATCTCCACAGTCATGGTACTATACCTAAGTCAGCGCAACTGAAACCTCACCGAAAAAATCTGTTCATCCATGGATATTATAATATATATACCTGGGAATCATGTGTTTTGGTGGTCTTGCCTATCTCCGCAAGCTCCTCTCGCAGGAGGAAGTTCTCTGTTCTTGAAAGGTCGATAGTACCAGGCCTTATGTAGCCATTGCAGGCGTCTGTTGACGTGGGTATAAAAGGCATCTTGGAGGGAACCTTGGCTCTTGGACGAGTTGATGAAGACAGTGATGCAGATGGTGAGGATGAAGATCGTGGTTTCGGATTATTTTCAAACATCGTTCCCAGGTCCTTTAAATATGTATAGCTGCTCTCAAACACTAACAGCGACGGCACGGCTCAGATGACGATAGACGGGAAGGGGAAAAAATTAAAAGTAAAAAGAAGCGTATTGGAGATGGCAAACTTCCACTGGGCGAACTGGAGGTATACAAGTTTAACTGTTGCAATGACCGCTTTGGTGACTTGAATTATAATATCTTGAAATTTAGATGGGAATTGAAGGTTGGGGATAGCCAGTATGTATGTATGGCGCTTTTCTAAGCGTGAAACAGCTTCGTGAGCCGGGACGGAGTAGGCATGGCTTCGTAGCGGATAGCCCTTTTTGGTACTAGGCCTCCAGGCCAATTATTTATATGCGGGCAGCGCATCATTTCTATGGAGCCGCGGTGCGGTGTCTGGTTATACATAGATCTCAGATGCAAAAAAGGAACAGGAATGATAAATAATTTGAAAAAAATGAAACAAGTAGAACAGGCGGACGCAGGTAGGCGGACACACACACACTCACACGCACAGAGAGAGGGAGCTGTGTGTTGTGTTGCCTGTGGTTTATTTGGTGATATGCAACATGCCTGCCCTTGGTTTCTTTTTCGCCCTTCCCATGCGACGAGAACCTACCAAAAAAAGGGCGCTAAGACAAAGCCGTCCATCCAACCACCTACTTTATTGGGGAATCAGCCCTCTCCGCCGTTATCTCCGCCACCGCAATATATAAGTGAAAAAATAAAAATAAAAAATAAAAAAAGAGAGAGAGCTGGGCTCTTTGTACACAGTCTGGTGCAAAACCGGCCTGATACCGGCCTTGCTGCATTGCTGTCTCATATGATAACAGTTAATATAATAGTCATCCGGCCTTATAAGTAGGACCTGTCCTGCCTTGGAATGGACGAGTTTCCATATCCGTACGGAGTAATATATAAAAAGGGTATATTACCAGACACAAAGTATAGTGTATGAGATGCCAACTCTACCATTACCGTATGTTGATCGATCATGAACCAGCACACTGCGAGCCACTGACAGAGAGTTGTCCCCAGGCCACGGGTTGGCTGTTCATCAAAGACCAAGAGCCTGGTAGCCGGCGTTGAACTAGTTGAGTCTAACGATGCTAAAATGGCTCTAATTAACCGTTCGTGATCGCTCTATCTCGCTTGTGTTCGTGGCAAGAATGGCCGTGTTAGCCGTGTTGGAGTGTTGTCTGTTGGCAGTAACGTATGTGTATGTGTATATATACTCCGATGGCATGTATTTGATTAAGAATACATAGGTTCATATGTAATTTAATAAAAAAAAGGTTACATGGGTAGTTTATGCGGTGCAAGCAACAAAAAAAAAGAAAAAAAAAGGGCGGCAAGCCATCCGCTTTCCTTTTTGAGTTGTGGGTCCCTGCCGCGCGCTCTCACCGCCAAGGGCCAAAAAAAGAGACCTTGCGAACTTCCAGATCGGGTAATCGGATCTCTTTCTTTTCCTCCAATCGGCGGCCGCAGCTGGCAAGTTTACGCTTCTTGCATCACATAGTCAGGTTGTAGTCACTACAAGATGAAACCGATGAGGCTGGAGATGATTCCGTCGCCGCTCCTATTGTTCTGAGGTGGCTTGTCTCTCCAACGCAGACATGCCTACATAGTACGTACCATGTACATCACCACCCCTCCTCTTTCTTCTCTCCCCCCCTTTCCCCTCCCGCGCCCTTCGATCTCCGACAACAAGGGAAGAATAAAAAATAAAAATAAAACGTGTCTTTTACCTAGTATCTAGATCTGGTCCTGATGCCACGCGGCAGCTTCCAAGGGCCCTCCCGAACCGCCTGGTTCTGTTGATTATCTGCATTGCATGCCCTCCATTGGGAGAATGCAAGGATGTCTGGATGCATCTCTGTGCATTTTTACACAGAGAGCAAGTGGTACGGAGTAGGCTCCGCGAGTCCGTCTTATGTGTATGCACACTTTAAAAAGCCTACAGTTTCTAATCCCTGGACGGGACGGGCCTTAGGGGGAAAAGACTTTAGCAATCTCGGCATCTGGATTTATGCATGATGGTGTTTGGGCAGACGCACTGTTAATCACTGGACTTCGGTTGCAGGAAAGAAACGGTGAGATACATAATCTGGTTGAGGCTTAGAGAGGCGCACGCTTTTGTCCAGATTCGTACAATGCCCTTCTTTCCACATGCTTCATCATCACACTTCGGGTATTTGGCTGCTGTCTATTGGTTCCATCCGGTTGGGGAGAAGATAGGATATCAAATTTCATTCGGATCTATCCCCGGTGGCGAGCGGAAAACACCAGAGTTCAATATGGCTGTTCGTTCCATCCGATGGCATGGTTGACATGTCCATGGAGGATCTTCAGCAGAAATAAGTGCAGTCATAAATCTGAGGGTATAAGGTTGGAGGAATTAAGAGTTATGCACTCGCTATCAATAAAGCGCCCTTTTACTGCTATTCTGTCTAGTAAAAAAGGAACAACATTATATCTCATGACCGCAATACGATGCTAACCGGATAATTTCTTGTTGGCCTCACAGGCCTGAAGATGACCTCATAATACCCAGACCATAATCCGCGTCTCGTAAACCAGAAAAAAAAAAACAAAAAAAAAAAAAAACGACCGGCTGAAGAGCAAAAGAAACAACCGCGAAGAACATTGATATAAGCGTAGTTAGCACGTGATAATCTAGCTAATTTAGGATTAGTGTCTATAATAAACGCGCGTCTAAAATCGAAATGCGGCAAAAGCTTGATTTGTTCGACTTTCTCCGCCTCGCTTTTTTTCTTTCTGTATCAGCATATTCTTGCTCAATCCTCGTTCACTATTAACGCTTCACTTCTAGTCCAGCTGCCAATATTAACGCTTAGTCTATACTCTGTCAATCTCTGCTTCTCATCCTATCTCTTGCCCGCATTCCTTTTGACACACCTTGCACCACCACAGCCCTCGCGCGAAACAACCTGGATTTTTTCACGACTCTAGGCGAACACTCTGCTCCTGCATACTTAGTCGCCGCATCCTCCAACAAGTAAGCCAATGGAGAACGCTAATCTATGGACTCGAAGATCTAAGTAAGTACACCCCGAATGCCCTAGTCGTACAGTTATGCCATCTGCACCTTTCTGCATCGTCATATATTACAGTGTGGGGAGATGAATATTAATTTTCTTTGCTTTTTTCCGTCTCTTCAACTATTACAGCTCTGCAAAACTTTCATTATCGACGCCTGGGTCCGATAGTAAAGACGGTTCTGGGAAATCGGATTCATCTCGTGGTCGCACGGCCGGCCGCTTCGACGGCTCGCACAATCGTTCCAACCCCTTCAACGCCATATCGCCTCTTTCATCTACCGTCTCCTCTCCGTCCGTGGCTGCCTCGTCTGCATTCGGACTGGGCTCGGGCGCCTTTGCTTCGTTCGGATCGACCACAAAGACGTCCAAGACGCCGAACTCGCTTGACGCAAACGCTGGGAAGCAACAAGGCGATAAGCGAGATATACAAGCCGACCAGGAGGGCGGGGCTTGGAAACCAGTCAAGTCGAAGGCCTCTTCATCCTCGCTTGACAAGTCTGTCAACAAGGATAACGGAGTAAGAGAGCTTCCCCTCAAGTCTACGTGGATTGTCTGGTACCGTCCCCCGACGCCAAAGTACTCCGATTACGAAAAATCCACTATCCCCCTTGCCTCCATATCCTCTGTAGAGGGATTCTGGACAGTGTATTCACACCTCAAACGACCCTCCTTGCTACCGACTGTGTCGGACTATCACATATTCAAGAAAAATATACGCCCAGTATGGGAAGATGAGGCGAATAAGAAAGGTGGAAAATGGATCATCAGGTTGAAGAAGGGAGTTGCGGATAGATATTGGGAAGACCTACTCCTGGCCATGATCGGGGACCAGTTTGCCGAAGCAAGCGATGAAGTTTGCGGCGCTGTCCTCAGTGTCAGAAGCGGGGAGGATGTCTTGAGCATATGGACGAAGATTGACGGGGGACGCAATATTAAAATCAGGTACGCCATAAGAATTATACAGCTGCAGTATTTGTATGAGGAGCATGTTGCTGATTTTTTTTTTTTTATCTTTTTTTCAGGGAAACCATTAAACGGCTTCTGGCATTCCCTCCAGATACAAACATTATCTGGAAAAGCCACGATGACAGCATAGCCCAGAGGTCTGCTATAGACCAAGCCCGCATGGATAAATCCGGTGGAAACTCCGGTCATCACAATCATCATCACCATCACCACCACAACCAGGGTGGTGATCGCCGCCGCAACACCAACCACGAAGACTCCGCAGGTGAAAGGGGGAAGAACGCTACCAACTCCTAATCTGGAGCTCTTTTTGGTTTCCCCAGCATGCCCGATGTACACTACCTTTGTTTTAAATGCTAAATTCCATTTGCCGGCATACCCCTATGTCTCGTCCATTGTTATCGTTTCTTTGCCTTTCCTTCTTCTGCTTCTGCTTCTTGTCTTGTTTTATCACGATTGATTGAGGCCTATTTCGGAGACAACATCGACATGTGACAACGCTTTCTTCTGGGTTCCTGGGTTCAATATTACAGCATCATGGTGTATTGTCTTTTTGCAGAAATGGTCAAGAAGATCAGCTGGTTTTATGGCGTATCATTCCAGTACTTCCTCGTAGCCATGCTCTATACACGCTCATAATACGTATAATTCCAATGCATGCTTGCGATCCTTCTATACCTCTTCATCTTCATCTTTCTTTCACATCCCCGTCGTCAATATATGGGTTAATCAAGCAAACAACCATTGTGGGCTTCTATTGGTGGCGGAAGTCCTATAAAACCTTAAAAAAACAGCCGTCGCGCTTTATCGATAATCATTTATGACCTACTCCTTCAACCTCCCGTAACCAAATTCATTGTACGAAATATCCCACTCACCACGTCTTTGTCGACAGCCAACTTTACCGCCAACTCACTCGGATGACAGTGCCAACAGCTTCCTGTTTTTAACTAATAAAAGTGAATGGTTGGGTGATGGTTGCGAGACAGAAGCTTCTTCGCTACACAGAGACGACCACTTTGGCTGATGATAAAAGCCTACACATATGCCTCGGAAGAAGGGAACCGTTGGTATAAGAGAGTGTCTGGAACCGTGTTGAAACCGTGGTACACTGTGAACTAGAAAGGGTTGGTTTATTTTCCTATCTATGGTCGCATGGGCCGCTTTACCTACAGTTGGACTCTTCGGACTATTCTAGCAGCAGGTTAACTAACTGTCTACCGTCTTTGGTTAGGATGCGAGCAGCGTTATCAAGTCATACCTCCATATTTGGACACAGGGAAAAATCTTTCGGGTAAATCGCAGCTGGTGTCCAACCTTTTTGAGTGGTTGGAATTGGAGGCTGATAGATGGGTGTGCTTAGCCGGAGACTGAGCAAGGATGAAAGAAATAGTTATAGGGATGAGCAGCGTCTGTTATTACCGGGTGGTCGGTATGTTTTACAAATATCTATCTATTTCGCGTTAGAGGAGACTCATTGATGCCTTTCCCCAGGCCCAAAAGGGACCGCGGCGCCGTTCCCGTTCTGCCAGGTTCATCCGCGAAGAGTTATGAGACATTTAAACCTATCAATACCATCGGTGTTAAGCCAGACACGCGGATAAACCGGGCCTCATCTATATCAGAACCTTCATTTACCACGCCGAAACCGCTGGGGTTGGATAAGTTTACAGTTATACCGGATTCAGATGATGAGGAAGCCACGCCGCCGCGGAAGCGTTTAAAACGAGAGAGCCCTGAAATTATTGACCTTGAGAGCAATGACCAGTCATCGATTGTTCCAACATCACCTAGTGCTGATATCTTGATTGAAGACTCTGTTCCACTAACTCCGGTCCCAGAAAAGAAAATCAAAACGCGACATACCTCAAAATATTGGCCTCTAGCAGAAAATGCTCTGAAGACACCATCTCCAGGGGCCCCTCGACGTAAGCTATGGTCTGGCCGCATGCGAGATGCCTTTTCTGACTCGGACACTGGGCAACCTGCAAACAAAGCAAAACCTGAGCAAAATCGGCCCATTGGTGTTGATCTCCAAAATAAACGTACTTCTAAAAAGGGCCATAGCATTTGGAGTGTGCCTGAAGTTGTGGTGAAGCCTCCAAATGCCGAAATAATATCCAAGTACCCAAAGGAAATCGACCGCAGTGTCAATCACAGATCCTTTGCAGGTAGTGACGGGGGCAGCTACGACTCAAGGGAAAGCCCAGATGAGCTTCAAGGAAACAAAACTATTTCTGATGCTTGGAAGGAACGACACGCCCTCAGAAGAAATGTTTCGCCAAGTAACATTCGTCACACCAGGTTCACCAACAAAGCCAGCCAGAAGACACTTTCTCGACATGAAGAGAAAAAGATAAAAAAGAAACAAGCACTAGTGACGTTTGATATTAGCATGTTCCGCTATCGAGATTTCCTTGCCAAGCCATTGTCCCGTCTAACCTACAATAAGGAGACTTCTGAGTTTTCGATTACTTCTGCGGGTGATGCTCTTTCATCTAAGACCAAGACCTTCAACTTTATGAAAGCTATCCGGATGCATTATGGGGAGAACGCTGACTGCGGCAAAGTCCGACTTATCTTTCCACAATCACAAGGTGTGAGCAGTGAATTCGCTGATATTGAGTTCTCCAGTGAGTCGGAGAAAGAGAAATTTTGGGATATTATCCATGCAGGAAGCCCATCTCTCAAGCGGCATAAAAAGAAAAAGTAGGCGTTACGCCTTTGTACTGTTATCACAAGTGATGTATATGCTAACTGTATATTAGGGAATGGATGGAGGAACTCTTCCTAGCGCCTCAGCGGTCAGCAAATACAGACAAGGCGGATACCCTAAAGCACCAGAAACCAAAGCCACTTGGTGCTACCAAGGAAGCGAATTTCCCGAGCGTTCAGCCAAAGCGAATGAAACTAAGTGCCAACCTTGGAAACGGAGACGAATCTATTTCAAGCCGCCCCTCTGAGAAGTTGAGTCATGCCCATCCCTCCCCAAGCCGGCCGGAATCGACTACGTCTATGCCTGTAAGAACGTACTGCATTTCGCCTATTGCACGTAAGACAAGATCTGCTTCTCGAAAACAGAACTTAGAAATCAGCAGGTATGTACAATGTCTTAGTAAATCTATACTTTTATAATAGACGCCTGATACTGATGATTATGTATTTTAGTAATGATGAGGAAGAGAAACCCATAAGTACGTCAATCTTTGATGTACCAGGGAAACAATGGCAGAAGTGGGTATTCCCCTCACATAAGATTGGAATTGGAACTGACCTGACATTAGCCCTCTTGTATACCCTGCGATTGGTAAGAAAAAGGCTGAGGTTGAAGCCCATGACTTAGACCGACTCAGGCCGCACGAATTCTTGAACGACAACCTTATTGGGTTGTATATTCGGTTTCTCGAACATCATTTGGAACGCCAACATCCAGACTTTGCGAAACGGGTTTATTTTTTCAACTCCTACTTCTTTGCAACATTGACGAATAACTCTAAAAACCAGAAAGGAATCAACTACCAGGGCGTTGAAAAATGGACAAGGTCCTTTAATATATTCGAATTTGACTACCTGGTTGTTCCTATTAATGAGAATGCCCATTGGTACGTGGCAATTATTTGCAATCTGCCAAGTTTGTTTTCATCAAAGGTGGATGATGGCCTATCTGGCTCAGAGAATGCCGGCCAGCAAGGAATTGATACCAGTGAAGCAAAGTTCATCGATATGCCATCCAACATTACGACCGGGGGCTCGAAACTTGAAATAGGTAAATCAGCTAGCTCAGACTCTGAAGCTGCTAATGAGGGCGAAATTCAAGAATCCTTCACATCGATGACCCTGGATGATATCGTTTCTGGAGAAGCTAAAGAGGCTGAAGCTGCTGCTGCCGAAGATTGGCCGGATGAGGATGAAAACCAGCCTTCACCTCCTATATACAGGAAAAGAGGAAGGTCTTTCTTGGACGAAGCAGCCAAGCATTTACAACCTTCGGATGTTACTCAGCCAGAACAACCATCCAAAACGTCTAAAGCAGCGAAGAAACGTGGCAAAAAGAACCGTGCCCCAGGAATTAGATACGACGCGAAGCAGCCAGCAATTATCGTCTTCGATTCATTGGATTGTCCACGGCGCCCTACAATTGGAATCCTTAGAGAGTATCTCGAGGAAGAAGCCCAAGCAAAACGATCTCTGACTATCGACTCTAAAGAAATAGTGGGAATGAATGCGAAGCAAATACCGCATCAACCGAACTTTTCCGACTGTGGGCTCTATCTGCTCGCCTATCTTGAGAAATTTGTGCAAAATCCAGACATCTTCGTTAAATCGGTACTTCGCAAGGAAATGAACCGAAACAAAGATTGGCCTGCAATGAAACCAGGCTTATTTCGGTCTCGATTTCGCAATTTTCTCTTGGATCTTTACGAGGAGCAGGAGGCATTGAAGAATGGAAAGTTGAAAGAAAATGAATCACTTATTGCTGATGCAAAATCCCTGAACATTCTCTTGGACAAGCTGCCAACCGAAGATGACCGCTTGACTGACGAGGATAAGAAGGGATCAGATACGTCTAAGGTTACCCCGGAGCCAAAACCTAGACGCGCCGTTTCTGAAATACGGGTGACTCCTACCCGCTCATCCCCTCGTCATAGCAGAAAGGGGCAAGATATTCCAAGATCCAGCTCTCCAAAGCTTCCGGGATCTATTATCATTCCTCCCACCCGCAGTTCTATGTTTTCGGGCTTTCAGGACGCTATCTCTAAACAGAATGAAGGCTCCGAGGAAGAAAGCATTCAAGTCCCTATGACGCCACCTCCTGCGAGCCCAAGTGTTGTCGTCTCCAGCCCATTCAGCCTTCGATCCACTCTAGCCAGCTCCAAACAGAATCAGACATAACCAACTCCATACGTTTCGCTAGCCCGACATATATCTCTTATGCATTACTTTATTATCGTGCCCTTCCTTAGATGCCACACTCCTCTTTCATTATGCTGTTCATCCATCTTTGTTTCTTTTCCTGGAAATTTGTTTCATTATTCCAAGAGTTGCATTTGAGGCGTTCATGTTTGTCCCGGGCCTGAGAGCATTTTCCCCTTCATGCGGGATGGAGGCGGTGTGAAGCAAAGATTTATTCTTTTAACGACAAGTCATGACTTCCAGTTCTTACATTTTATAATTCGAATACATTTTATTCTTGAGTCTTCCATAATACTACTCTCTATAAAAATGACGAGTCACGTGAGTATATATCGTCCGCTCAACCTTATCTGGCCTCATCTAAAAGAGCTGGAGAAGAAGCCATAGCTACGAAGCTATCCGCAGCGCAGCGGATGTAAGGACTGCCACATCCCACCGCCATAATGCATTCGGTTACTACTCGATTTCAGGGTGTCTTTGGATACCTGACTACAGTTGCGCTTGTGTTGGGTGCAGTTATTGCGGCTTCAGTTTTTCTCCATCCCGCGGATCCCACAACCAGCATAAAGCTCTCGAATGTACAAGTGTATGTTAATGCGCGCTCATGGACGCCCTGAAATTTATTATTCTATCTATGGATGTTTTGATTATCATATTATCCTGAAAACTAAGAAGCTAATGACGGTGATGATGCAACAGAGTTAAGGGACGACCTCACTACTACGCTTCGAGACGAGAGGAATACGCGCAAATCAAATTCGATTTGGAAGCCGGTACGATTCTTATCCTATGAAGGAATAAGCAGTTTAGACTTTCCAATTGACGCTTGCATTGTCAGATTTAACCTCCCTCTTCAACTTCAATACGAAGCAAGTCTTCGTCTACGTCCTGGCCGCATACCCATCTGCCTCCAACCAATCGGTAACCACTGAAGCAGTGATATGGGATAAAATTATTCCAGCTTCTGTATCACCGTACTCTCTAGCATCTCTAAAGTCTCAGTTCCTCCCAGACACAAAAGCCTCGAAAACCAAACGAAAGACCCCAAAGAACAAGAACAAGTTGAAAGAAAACGAGAATGATGTACCTGGCAAATTGAAGCTCCGAAATCAAAAACCAAAATATCAGATTACTGATATCTCGGGTTCTATAGCGGAGAGGGAGGGAGTGCAACTGATTGTTGGATGGAATGTTCAGCCCTGGATAGGCGCATTGCAGTGGAGTGAGAATACGAATATGAAGAAAAATGTTGGTGGCATTTTTGGAAGAATCTTCCTACTGAATGCCGGCCCTAAGGGTGCACTTAGCGGGAGAAGTGAGCCTTTTAATTTCCCGGCTTTGAAGAAGCCAAAGCCAGCTACCCCTTGAGGTTAGGCAGTGGGGGTTCAGTGCCTATCCACGGAATATACGGGATACATATAGGAAGGTGTTATAATAAGCAATTTAGCATATCCAATATACCCTCAACCTTTATAGTTCAAACCTCCCACAGCTTCGATTGAATGAAAGGTTGATACCCCGGGTAGATGTGGAATGGCTGTTAATGATATAACTGTCCATCTACTTCACCAAAGGTTTAAACTAGATATGTTTATAGCCATATTTCACACGATGAAATCCCTACAACTTTCTCAAGAGCGTATGTATTATAGGGTTATTGATAGAGACAAGGCGAGGTCGACACCAAAAATCACAGGGGGAAAAGCAAAGGCTATTCCCAACCAAGAATAGGCTACATATTACGGACTTAAGCCACTATTCACGGCCTTCATCGTACAGGCTGATATCCACCATTACCACCAGCCGGAGGCACAGGAGCATTTGTTCCGTATCCCTGAGTAGACGGTGCATGCTGCTCGGGATAGTAGTAAACCGGCCTTTCGCCGCCATTCAGAATCCTCTTCGAGAAGATTCCAGGCGGTGACCTAGCTCTCATCCTGCCTTCTCGGCCTCTTGACTTGGCTTCATAGTAGACCCATAGGGTATAAAAGGCGTGGATATGGCCTGGGAAATATCTATTCAAGACACAAGAAGAGTTAGAAAGTATTCCTCCAGCACCTCTGAGAAAGGGTCAACTTACCCCAGTATAGTTAGGAAGATGTTGATCAAGAGGTCAGCAGAACATCCGCTGATGAAGAAGACTCCGGCTGGCGGCACTATAGAGTAATTTATCAGACGTTGGCACTTTTGTATCTACTGAGGGTAAAGCCCCAGCAGTGTATGATGGTCCAGCTTACAAAGAAGAGTCACTAGGATGAGGATTACAGCAGCACAAGTATCGGCCATGTTTGCAGTGGTCTAAACGAGAGAGAGCGTAGATTTGGTCGTTGGCTGTCTCTTATCAGCCTCGTGTTTTGAGTGTAATCAGCCAACGAAGAAGCTTATAAAATCTGATCTATATTGCCTTGTATAACATGACGAGAACAGAATCCCTTGAGACTTGTTTATATTCCGTAGTCAATTACCCAGTAATATATATTTTGGCAGCCGCTACTCGGATCAAAAGTTCTATCGAAAACGTCATAGGCTAGTTAAGTTACATAAGTAAAAACCTAGTTACGTAATGATGTCAACGCTTATCAGTCGCTTCCTTGCACAAAACTTGTGTACAAAAGCCCAACCAGCAATAGCAGCTATTGAATAGCAGCCATTAAATAGTAGCCATTCCTAGCAGGGGAAGGTGGTTGACGACAAGCGTGGGCCTATACACGCATGAGCCTCAGCAAAGCAATAAATGCCGCTGGATGTTTAGCTGCTCCCCTTAAGTATCCCTATCCCGTAGCTCCAAGAACACTATGTGCTCTGGGCTCTCTAAAGAAGGGAACTTGCCCGTATTTATTCTTATGTTGCCGGAGCTGACAATGGCATCCCGATGTCCGCAGTCATACGTTCCATGATTTCACGAAACGGTTCCATATCCATGGGCGGTCGATCACTGATTTGAATACAAGAAGGCACTTCCAATATCCAGCTGTCCTGGTCGTCAAGGCGATCAGCAATGTTTTTTGGGGTAGGACAGATAAAGTAAGTCCCCATCAAGCTGCTCTGCTCTGAATCAACATCATTTGAAAGTGTTGTTGATTCCTGACTCTGGTGTGGCGGTGTTGATAAGCCGCCCTGGATGCCCGCTCGATTAGGCATTGTCGTCTCCGATGGGGGGTGCGATGTATCGCGCTGCAATGTAATATCATGGTTCTGATATTCAAGGGGTTGTGGTGACTCGGGTGGTGTGTTTATTATGTTTGAATTTGTTGGAGAACTCTCTCCATCAGACTGCGTTTCCACTGGCTGAACGCTATCATCATGGGGTTTCCATATTCTATGGTGCGGTATACTAGTCTTATTCCCTTCATCCGGCGGTGACGATGGGTCTTTCACCTGCGGGCTACGAGGCCCATGCCTCAGCATGTTCAGGATCCCCTGACACTGTTCTCTGCCCTGAGCTGCTGCTTCAACATCAGAATTAGTTAGAAAGCAGCTAGCACCGACGCTCTCAATGGGCGGAGCGTCGGTATACCCGTGTTTATCATTATCAGAGCTAGAGGTTGGTGTTAGGTCCCTATGGCTAGAAGACGTGGAGGTCGAGAGCTGGGAGTGCTGTGGCTGCGAGTCAGCGCTATCGGCACTATAAGCGTTATCTTTGTGTATTGGAAGGATCGACCGCTGGGAATGTACAGAAGGATTCGACCTTGTGATCAAACCTCCAGACATCGAGGTCGAGGAGTCTGTTCCCTCAGCTCTATGCCGACGACATGAAGGCCAAGAGGAAGATGAATCTTGTCTTGGTATTGGGACCCGTGGAGGAAGGATCCTCCTTCTAAAAAGGGGGGACGGGTCCGCAGCCTCTTTCGCCCTTTTGCGTCTTGCAGCTATTATGTCTGGCCATGGAGGCATAGGGGTATTTAATACCAATTTACATGCCTCCTCGTGGCCTAGACGGAGGAGAAGCTTGGTCCCTCCAAAGATTCGACATGGGTCATCATAGTCCATAGGCTCGCTGGGAGGTAGCCGAGGACACTTCTCTTCATCTGGCTTCTCAGTATGTTTAACGAATTCCCCATTTCTAGAGTCTCCTGGACCTTGTTTTGGGGCGACCGAAAAGTGTGGAAGAAACATGCGGCCACCTGATCTGCCACTTATAAATAGTTCCATTTCATGTGGTAAGCGAGATATAACTTCCGGTGAGTCTCTTCTCAACACGTCGACGGTGATCCTCGCTCTGACAGCCTGTTCAAACCGTATGTTGGATCCAAAGTATATGGTGGCATTCCCACAAACCGTAATGAGAACCGAATAAGAATATACACCAGGGTTATTGCAGGTGATTGTCAGGTCATCGAAAAATTGGCGGGTACGACGATCAGAGAAAAAGGGCATAATGCCGAAGAAGCGTTGATTAGTTGGGTCCCAGGTAAGCCATCTTGAAGAGGTACTGAATTTCACAGACATGACCGTACCACCAATAGGTGCACAGTTATACTGCGGAATCAAGTTGAACTCGTGCCCCTCTACACATTTCCAGTCCGTTCCATCGAAGGATAAGTAGTGAGGTTCCCATCGTATATCAACAGTTGAGCCTGGAGACTTATATCCCATATTCCTCATTCCATATGGTAAGACCTTTACTCCCATAAGTAACTCATTAACAGCACATTCGCCTCCGGTGAAGCAATCATGGAGGCAAATAAACTGAACAGCCCATTTCTGAAGATCACCCAAGGACTCGAATAAACCTCTATAGCCTGGTTGCGACTTAACAATCTTCACCAATCTCTCTGCCAAGTCGACTGTGTTAAAGGGTAGGCGCCGGAAAACCGGCCAGTCCTTGCCCCGTAACCCATGCTCGATATCTACGACATAGCCTTCGATGAAGTCAAGTTTACTAGATGTGAAAGCAGCCAGCGTGGCCCGGAAGGCCATCTCCCAGATGATCAGTTCGTTTGCTTCGGCCATAGACAGCCCTTTCCATGTCTTGGTTATGTCAAGGTGTCTAATTTCAGGCCCTTTGGGGAGGCCCTTTGGTCTTGGGGGATGAGGAAAGTGGTTTTCCGACCACCCTTTGTGGGTATGTTTTATTGGTATGAGCACGTCTGTTGTTTGTCTCCATGTAGGGAAGCACTCCACGTTTGTGGATATGGTAAATGCGTTGGTCATGGAATCGCATCCCTTTGTTGCAGTAAAGCCTTCGCCTTTTGAGACAAAACAGTTTATCTAGAGCAATGATCAGTAAGATGGATCCATTTTTCTTGTAGTAGAACGAAAGTACGAACATATTGGTCATCCTTAAGATCCTGGGTGGTGCTGGACTTCAGTGCATTCCGCAGGTCAATGTGTTCGTGCCTGAAGCTCTCAGGAGCTGCTTTCCTGTGAGCTGTAAAAGCCTCGTCTGGATATTTGACACTGTCAATTATCGTGTAGTCGGGGCCAGGAGGAGCCGGGGCGCACCGGGAGCCTTCCTCTACAGGCGGTGGAATGTCCGTGATGTTGTCGCCCGCAGTCTGGAGCAGAGACGACATTTCTTTACAGACCAACAGCAGCTGGTGGATGAAGTTCTGATATTCCAACACAAGCAAGATGGTAGAAGTGAGAGAAAATATTAAGTAGAGTTATATAATCGTTATAGTGTATTGACACAACAACGGATATTTCGGTCTCTCGCAAGGGATAGTATAGGAGATATATAGAAATATCCAAAGGTAAGGAATGATACTTGCAGGGATCCTGATATGACAAAAAGAGAAAGGCAAGAATCCCGGGAAGGAGGAGAGGAGAGAAGAAAGTAGGAAGAAGGCACGGATGTGTTCGGGGTATTTATATGCGTCATATGTTTGTACCGTGGTTCATATTATTGACCAGACCATGGGACCAAACCGGCAGATTGAAGATGGTGGCGAAATACGTCTTTTTCAATGCGATGGAGGACGAAGGGTTATACGGCATCTATGGCCGCTCTCTTGGATACTTGCTCGTTCTGGTTTCCAAGTCTAGAAATCTGCAGGAACGCATCGACACCGTAGCCCTCGAGGCTATGGAGTTCCAGCGTCCCCGCCCAATACTCTGCATAGACACGGCTCATCGGTAGCCCCATTCCAAGCCTCAGATTAGGCGGACGCGAACTAAGTGAGTCGAGGGAATTCTCCTTTACTCCTCTGGACACCTTAGACGAGCCCTGATGCGAAACGTTTAGTTCCTGCATCGTTGCAGCCATGGCATGAATTTGACCCAGGTTTTGGAGGCGGGTTTTTGTACGAGGTCCCTTGCAGAATGACCACAGATATGGGAGGATATCGCGAGGAATGCCACCGCCCTGATCTGAGACTCGGATAATGACATGCTGTGGAGCTTCACAAATAAGCACCTCTATCGGAGGAGGGGTGCCATCGCAGTCCTTGTATTTCTCAATGACTGCCTGCATGGAATTTCGTAATAGCTCTCCAACGATATACTCCAGATGGCTGAGTATGTAAGGAAATGTAGCACCTAGATGGCCCTGGATGGATATTTGTGGAATTCTTGCGTCCGGGCCGAGGGTTTGTCGTAGTAGATGACGAGCTAGCTTGCCGCATCGCTCTACGACGTCCTTTGCGTTACATTTAAGAAAGACCTCACCTACAAAATCCGCACTCATGTCCCGATCAGTTGAATCGGGGAAGTGCCATGGCGAGTTGAATGTTTCTGTCAGGGCGAGATGCTGCTCTGCTATCACTCGTCGCGAGATTCTCTACAAAACTAGGGTTAGCACCGGTCGTTTCAAGCCTGTACATCTTTGAAATATTCATACCGCCCGCAAAAGTGTGTTCATAAACCGGTCCATGACTTCAGGTTTGACCAGGCCCTGGCACTCCAAAACCCCCATAGCCAGGTTGGGAATGACGGTAAGATGCTCTTTGAGAGCATGACGTAGGATATCACAGTATCTATCATTGTCTTCTATCGTTTTGATCTCGGGCACTGTCCGGAAGCGCTCAAAGGCCTTGTAGTATAGCTCGTAGACGTAGGAGAGATGCGGATTCGTTACAACGACATACGGTAACTTCTGCATATCGCGTAGACGATGAGCAATCCTATATCTATACATCAGTATCTAATATAATGTGTAGGTATATGCATGCGCTCTACCTGGTGGGGAGCTCTGTCCGGACGTAGTTTGCAGAACTGATCAGCCTGTTCTCGGTGAGCGTACGGCCAAAGAAGGTCAACTGGCGCAGGCTGATGGGCCGGACATCTCTCTCAACCCAACTTGTCGCCATAAGACTTGTCAGTCATTGTGTATATAAACATTCAAAGTCACCGACTTACTCATCGAGAACAGATCCTGGCCGCCACGGAGGAGGCCTCTGGCTCTCTACAGACAGATATCGGACCCGCTGGCAGCATCTCAGACGACTGCTCTGCCGGCACCGATTTGACTGGCTTAGAAGCATGCCGGCGGTGCCATTCATTCACGGGTGGAGCGCAGGCCTTGCGGGAAGTGACTGGGCCAGGCTGGAGGATGGGGTACCGCAACGGGCTTTACAATTCATGATTCACAGTCGAGTCATGTTCGTCGAGGTTCCAGCATAGGCAGCAGAAGTCTGTAGAAGTAAAAAGTGGTGAAAGTTGGGAGGTTTGTCCAAATCATCGAAGTTCCTCGTTTTCTTCTTCTCTTTGCCGGTGTCGGAGGCTGAAACTCCTCGGCTTTTACACTTGAACATACCACTCGCAGGGGTATATCAACATCTACAGGCTGTCTTTATGCATGAATACATGTGTAAATAGGGTGAGAAGTTGCTAGAGACGCCCTGGGTCTACTTTACTATGCGTATGATGAAGTACGAACGGTAGCCTGCATGAAATGGATAATAAACGGCAGGTTATATGCACCAAACGGCTTCTCTCACAATCTAAATAAAGAATATGCAGAAATAAAGAAGAAACATGCATGTTAATGTCATTGTTCGCAGTTAAAGAAGCTGAACTTGCTCTCCTTTTTTGTTTGTTTTAAAAGCAGCGACTTTTCTTCAACTTTCATCATCGACAAAAAAGAAACTTAACCAAAAAAAAAAAACATTCCAACTTCACTTAAAGAGAACAAAACTTCACGCAACACCTTTGACTAGAGGAGCTTTTCTACTTTAGATAGTATACAGCCACCCTACTTCTTGTCTTCTTATTCTCTCTGTCTTGCCTTGGAGCACCAGTCAGCCACGATAAGAGCTTTCTTGCATTACTAGTTATCTTATATTGAGCTCATGGACCATGTAGGTGTCTCCCTCTTCTCCCCTCAACGGTCCGGCTATGATGATGTCCGCCGGAAGCAAGGAACCCAGGCTGATTACGGTGCCTTGATGCTGTAGGTTAATGATGCTGATGCAATGGTCGACGACTATGAGCAGTTCGAGAACAATGACCGGACAGACGTGGTCGTCGTTTCGCCCGCCGGCTCAACCTCGAACGATGTAGATATGGAACCACTTCTCGCCAACGACTGTATGTCCCCCTTCCGGCTGCTATTATACCGGTCTCTGAGGCCGTTCGCGTGCCTCTGCTTGTTCCTCTGAGCTCCGCCGCACTCCCAGCCCCTCCCCCTCATCCCCGTTTGACAGAATCCAACAGTATACTTCCCGACGCCAAGAGCGAGGTCGTTTGCAGCATGAACCCCAAGACTAACCTGTTTGCATGTTCACAGACGAGGCGATGATGGCAAAGGCCCTTCCAGCCGACCCGGATCTAGAAGTCGAGGCGGAGTCATATCACACATGGCATATCAAGAACTGGACGAAGCTGCCGCGGAGAGAACATGGACCCAAGTTTGAATGTGCCGGAGCACCATGGTATACACAACCCTGATAACCGAGATGATGAGAGAAGAATAAGAAGAAACGTCTCTAACTGGTGGTTAGGAGAATATTATTTTTCCCCTATGGTAACCAGGTAGAGTATGCGTCGTTCTACTTGGAACATGGCTGGGAGGATAATGCGCCGGAGGACTGGTATGCTTGCGTACAGTTTGCCTTGGTTCTATGGAACCCAAACCACCCAGACATATATATATCAAACAGTATGACCTCCCCCCCGGAACCTAAATCATTCGTCGGGCTAACTCGACCATAGGAGCGTCTCACAGATTTAATGCGGAAGAGTCGGACTGGGGCTTCACGCGATTCGCTGAACTACGGAGACTGTTTCAACACATCCACGATGATAGAGGCGTGCCGCTCGTGGAGAACCAGGAAGCCTGCCTCACGGCTTATGTGCGGGTGGTGAAGGATCCGACAGGTGTCCTATGGCATAGCTTCCAAAAGTATGCTTCCCTTCCCACGGAAGTGAAGACATAAGAACTAACAGACCTCAGCTATAATTCCAAGAAAGAGACTGGCATGGTCGGCCTTAGAAACCAGGGTGCAACCTGCTACCTTAACTCCCTCCTCCAGTCCTTGTTTTTTACCAATGCATTCCGAAAGGTACGCCGAAGCCAACTCCATATACGCTCTATCGTTGCTAAAATGACGAACAGGCCGTATACCAAATCCCTACGGAAGATGAAGCAAGCAAAAAGAACAGTGCCTGGACTCTGCAGCGCTTATTCTATTCACTCCAAACATGCGACACTCCCGTTTCAACATCCGAACTCACAGAGTCCTTTGGATGGAAATCGAGAGTCATCTTTGAACAGCAGGACGTCCAGGAGCTCTCTCGTTTGTTGATGGAAAAATTAGAGGCGCAAATGAAAGGCACACCTGCAGAATTAGCGCTCCCAAACCTTTTCGTGGGAAAGACAAAAACATATATATCTTGCATTAACGTCGACTATGAATCGTCCCGGATAGAAGACTTCTGGGACATCCAGTTAAGCGTTAAAGGGAACAAGACTCTGGACGATAGTTTTAAGTCTTACATCAACGTTGAGATTATGGACGGTGAGAATAAATATGATGCTGGAGCTCCTCACGGGTTACAGGATGCCAGAAAAGGCGTCATATTCGAAAGCTTCCCCCCTGTCTTGCATCTCCACCTGCAACGATACGAATATGATTTTAACCGGGATGCAATGATGAAAATCAATGATCGACATGAATTTCCTGAAGAGTTTGATGCTGCTCCCTACCTCTCTGCGGATGCGGACATGTCTGAGCCTTGGGAATATAAGCTCTTTGGCGTGCTTGTGCATAGCGGTGATCTCAATGCTGGTCATTATTATGCCTTCTTACGCCCAACCAAGGACGGCCATTTCTATAAATTCGACGATGACAAGGTGATTAGGGCAACCGCCAAAGAAACACTAGAAGAGAATTTTGGAGGAGAGTATGCGAATGGAGCCGGGATGCGCCAACCTTATACTAGGAATTACTCGACAAAACGTTCCATGAACGCGTACATGTTGGTCTACATACGAAAATCGAAAATCAACGACGTGCTCATTAGTGTTGGCAATGATGATGTACCCTTCCATGTTGGTAAGTCACCGGTATCCCCTTTACAGTTTTGTTCATGGAAAGATCAGCTAACTAGTAATACAGCAAAACAAGTTGACGAAGAACGTGCCGAGACCATCAGAAAGAAAAAGGAGCGAGAAGAACAGCATCTCTACATGAACATTGCTGTTGTGTCTGATGAAACGTTTAGACAGCACCATAGCTTCGATCTGATGAGCACTGATCTAGATTCTGGAGATCCGGCCCTCCCCACTACCTACCGGGTCCGCCGTACCATGAAAGTTGGCGAGTTCACCAAACTAGTGGCCGAAGATAAGGGCCTGGATCCAGAGCGAGTTCGTCTATGGGCTATGGTTAATCGCCAAAATAAGACAGTTCGCCCCGATCAGCCTTTACGGGATCCAGAAGACACTGTTGAATCTGCTGCTTTCAAGCAATCTTCAAGAGGTCCTCCTTTTAAGGTGTATATTGAAGTCAGAGAACCTGGAGAAGATGGCAAGGTGGTTTGGCCTGAAACTCAAGGATCGAATGCATCGGTACTCGTCATACTAAAACATTTCGATGCTGCAACCCAAACGCTGTCTGGCGTCGGTCACGTATTTGTCAAGAAGCAATCTAAGGTATCAGAACTGGCTGGCCCAATACTTCAAATGATGAAATGGCCGACCGGTACATTGCTCTCGTTATATGAGGTATGTGTCTTTCCTACATAATATATGACGCATAATCATATCTAACTGCATGCACTTTAGGAAATCAAACCGTCGATGATTGACCAGCTAAAGCCTAAACAGACATTCCAGGCTTCAGAAATCCAAGATGGGGACATAATATGTTTCCAACGAACACAGAGTGACGTAGAGTAAGAATTTTCAATTTTACTATAGCTCATCGCCGCTGCTGACCTTGATACAATAGGCTGGGACCTAACGTCCTCTACAAGGACGCAACAAAATACTACGACTACCTCCTAAACCGCGTGATGATCAAATTTGCACCAATCAAGGCTGAATCCGATGATTCCACTTTTACTCTTGCCCTCAGCCGCAAGATGAATTACGAACAGTTCTCTACCAAAGTTGGCGAATACTTAAAAGTTGACCCGACACACCTCCGCTTCGCGCCCGTTGCCACTAATACCGGGAACCCCAGGCCGTTTATTCGACGGAATGTCGCCCAGACTCTTGCTCAAATCCTCCACACTCAGTATTCTGCTTATGGAAACTCAGGGCAGAGAAATGATGCATTATATTATGAAATTTTAGAGACCAGCTTGAGCGAATATGAAACTAAAAAGTTGCTAAAAATCAGCTGGCTTCCCGAGGGGATTGTCAAAGAGGTTTGTCATTTAGTCAATTCTGCTTTCACTATTTCATATGCTGATATTTTTTTTAAACCACAGCAACCATATGAACTTCTTGTACCCAAGCAGGGAAATGTCGCTGATATTCTGCAAGGGCTGCAACAAAAAGCTGGTCTAGATAACGAAACCATGCACAATGTGCGTGTCTTTGAGGCTCATTACAGCAAAATGCAGAAAGAATTAACGGACAAGTTTGCCGTTGCTGGAATCATGGACACTATCTCACTATATGCCGAGCCGATCCCGGAGGATGAACGGAATATGAAAGAGTGCGATTTCAGGATAAATGCATTCAACTTTGATAAGGAGCCTAACAAAGAACATGGCATACCTTTCAAGTTCGTGGTCAAACCAGTATGTCCCCCCTTTAAAAGACCATCTGTGTTCTTTATGTCGACTAACATATTTGTAGGGAGAAAAATTCAGTGATACCAAGCAACGTCTGTCTAAAAGAACAGGCATCAGAGGCAAACAGTTTGAAAAGATCAAGTTTGCAGTTGTATCTCGTGCAATGTACTCAAATCCAAAATATCTGGAAGATGGTACGCACCGCACCCTCGACAGACACCCCCTTTCGACAAAATAGAAGCTAACCTCATAAACTATCTAGATGACATTCTTGCCGAACTCGTTGGCGATTCCGATAGCCAACTTGGTCTGAACCATGTAAATAAAAATCGCAATTTTTTCTCCAAGAGCGACAATATCTTCATTCGATAGATACCCCTGGAGCCTTTATGCTTTATCAAGTGGCGCAACAGTCGATTCTATGCTGGATGAAAAACATGAACCCTTTTTAATTGCCAACACCTCATACCTTTCACGACAACCATGATATCTTCAGCACTAATAAATGATGATGACTTTCGTGATGCAAATATGAGGCAGGTAGAAAATACACCTGGGAAGGAGGAAACAGTTCCTCTTACGATTTCAGGATTGAATATTTCACTTTTCTTTGCCCTTTTCTCCCATGTCATTTGGCTCTCGGCCATTTATTGCTTTCACCTCTTTCTCTTTTACCGTTTAACTGCTGTTGTCCGCTTTTATATTTATTATTCATTGATTTGCTTTTAAATGGGCGGCGTTATACTGGCGGCGATTGATGCTTCTTTTGACTTCGGGTTTTCAACCCAAATAGTATAGTAAGGGGCCAGTTGTAAGCTATTCGGAAAGACCGAGTGTCTCTAGCTAGATTATTCCCTTTCTACAAGATACTCCGTGAATTAATACTAGAGCGCGATGCCCATGCCTTTCTCTCTTCTCCCCTTTTTTCTCTTACTTCCTGGTCGATAGTGCAAACAGTGCAAACAAGGCACTTGGGAAAAAAGTGTCAACATCACCAGCTTTCTTGACGCAGCGCATTTTCACCCTTGGAACGTCGAATAATTACAACCAGACGTCGACAACGGTTCGCTCTCCAGGAGTCCACGGTATTACTCTCGCCTTTCCAGGTTGCAAGGCATCATGCGGTTCCAATCCATTGCCGTATGGCTCTTTGCCTGCGCAGTTTCATCAGTATACGGTACCGCTTTGACCTACAAACTCGATGCTGCTGAGAAAGCTTGCTTTTACTCCTGGATTGATAAACCACCGGCGAAAATCGCCTTTTACTTCGCTGTATGTTTGACCTTCCTCGTGAGGGGCTGTCAGGGCGGGCAGGCTTGGGATATGTTGAATCTGGTTGCTGATTCGTGGCCGTTTGTGGCCATCTAGGTGCAATCTGGTGGCTCGTTCGATATCGATTTCTCCGTGTATGGTCCAGGTGAGAAGCTGGTTATGGATGGAACGAAGGAGAGGCAGGGTGATTTCGTGTTTACCGCCCAGTCTGTGGGAGAATACCGTTTCTGCTTCAATAACGAGATGTCCACTTTTGCGGAGAAGACCGTGGACTTTGAGATTGCTGTGAGTCCATTACCGCCCTTTACCTCTCCTCTTTTTCTTGAACCTTTCCGTTGCAAGTGGAAAGGCCGTGGGGCCTGAGTAAGTGTTTCGCGTCCGGTACAATGCTAATTAGCCTACCTTATAGGTTGAGAACGAGGAACGAACTCAGCTCCCATCGAAGCCTGGCACTCCCCCTGAGCAAGCCTCCGCCGTTGAAGAGACGATTTTCAGACTGGGTGGCCAACTGTCTACCATCAGCCGAAACCAGAAGTACTTCCGAACACGAGAGAATAGGAATTTCAGCACCGTGCGGAGCACTGAAAAGAGAATATTCAACTTCAGCATTATTGAAAGTTTGATGATGATTTCAATGGCTGGCCTTCAGGTGTTTATTGTCAGGTTCTTTTTCCAGGGTGCCAGGAAAGGTATAGATGAACCGACGGAGCCAGCACCGGGCATCTTAAGATCGTCCATGCAGCTCACCCCTTCCCTCTCCCTGCTCCTGCATTGCCTTATCGGGCTGCGAGCATCATGCTAACTATTATGTTCATTAGGCTACGTATAATCGAGTTAACGACGACGATTCTTTTATGGTTGATTGTGTTTTCTTTAATATGTGATCCTTGTTCTCTACGACATTTTCTAGGTTCTTAGATACCGATGACCATATGAGCATCCAATCTTTTTTAAAAACAAAATTTACTAGTTTACAACAATGATTCAACAGTCAAAAGACCAATATTATGTCATCAGGTTGTGTTCTGACAAATTTCGAACCCTCGGGCATCTGACGTCTCAGAACTAGCCTACCCCTGTTGTGTGTTACCTATAGCTTGGATCCTAATGACGACATCTTGCAGCTGTTGAATGGGAGTCAACGGAGAACTTCCTCTCGGTAACCACAAACACTACATACATAGTACCCAGCCTGGATATATACTATGCACGCATATATTCACTTGATATTGTCAATATATTTCATTCCCCACGTGGCAGCTCAAGCCAGGCACGTCATATCCTCTTCAATTGCTGGCTTGACAATGATGATTTCCGTACTAAAGTCCGTCACTTCACAGGTTTTTTTTAGCCACAGTTAATAGTGCTAAGGGAGAGCAGATCATGCATGGAAGCAAAAAAGTTGGCCAAAAAAAACCCACTGGGTGGCCCGACGTTGTACCGACCTTTTCCCGAAAACCCCCGGCATCGTTCGGTTTCGAGACAAGAACAAGATGTAATAACTTCATTCTGTCCTTACACTTCGTACTCAGTCTTCATCCTAGACATTCTCTTCGATGGCTCCGATCGAACCGGAGCAGAAAAGGGCGCATCTGTGGCTTTTGTACCAAGCGTACTCCGTACACCAATACCGTATGTGCTTACAAGGTCGCCACTTGACCGGGAGCCCCAAAAAAACCGCTGGCTGGCTTGCAATCCTTCAACAGATCTCGATCGAGGTCCCCCTTTTTTACTTTTTTTTGATGCCAAAAGAGTGTCTTAGAGTTCATCCGGCCGACGCTAACTCGCCCGTGCTGGGCGTCTAAGGGGGTTTCTTAACCTTGGTTCAAAAAGGACCCGATGTTTCCATGCGAAGTGACGACATATCTCGGGCCCTATACCCATGCGCCTCCTGGGTGGGAGACTATCAATCCTGTGCTACGGTGCATAATTAATAGGAGTGTGAATATTCACCTTCGATCTTCACCTGGGAACCTGCTTTTGGTCGCTCCTATGACCGCCGTATCAAGCCTAGAGAGTCGGTAGCTATTGGCTATAACGGCGGCAGCGTCTTTAAATATTCCTTGTTTCCCATAGGGCTAGTACGGCGACATAACCGCAACAAAAATGGTCTTCGACTGATAAACTGTTCCTGTATGACGCAATTGCGCCCCCCAGCCCTGTATCAGATATTGAAGATGCACCTCAAAATGATATGAACACCATCCGTTCCTTCAGCCTCTACTCCGTACGTTTACAGAGTACAAGGGGCCTGCTTTTGTCCAGAAAGCCCAACGCGATATATTTGACTCCTTTTTCCCCCGTTGTCTTGTGAGGTATTCCATCTTCCATTTCTCCGCAAAACCGTTTCACACTTGCAATAACCCCCAGAGCGTATAACTGTATTTGCGGCCGGAGTACTGCGGCTCTTGGTAAATGCAGACGCTCCTCTCTTCCTCTTCCCTTTCTTGTCCGAGTTATTTTCTATCAGAAATAATAAAGAGTCAAGCTAAGACATCCCGAACAACATACTATAAAACCCCCTATCTCATCTCCATCCCTATCAAAAGAAAGCCTAGACCAGTCGTTCTAGACCAAACCGTTCATTATCTGAATACACATCTTACGCCGGTTTATTTCCCCCAATAGGCTATATCAGGCTTATAATCGATAGGTGAAATGGACGATACGCTTGCCCAGTTCAAGATGTCCAGCCCCTCAAGGGTTCGCCAGCAGACCTTATCCTCGTACACGCAAGTAATGTACGAGCATACGCAACGACAAATGGAGGAGCTTCGGCCTTCAGAGTCACCTCCGACGGTGACTGAAGCAAAAAAATCGGACAACAATCAGGCGAAGAGGCATAGTCCTCAAGAAAACGGTCTACCAACGTCCATCAAGAAGCATGACTATGCTTTGGACAACGCAAAGGCCAAACTCCAGGGTAACCGCTCTGGTTCCTGACTACGACACCTGTTTATTGGTATGCTATGGTATACACTGTGATATCTTGGTAGCGCGAATATAGCATAGGAGGCTAACGAGACTTATGTCGCTCTCTCTTGAAGGCCTGGCCGCACATCAGCTGTCGCTATTTCAATGTCCAGATGTCCAGACCCGGACGGACACAACAACTCGAACGTACCCTTGTTCGGACAGACATCGAATCTTCCAACAAGATCCGCTCTCCTTCCAACCGATGACGCCGAATACTCTTTCTTCTTCTCCAAAAAAGAAAAACGCTTTTTTCTTTTTTGGCCAGTAATGTGAAAAGAGACTTTTTATTTTGCTTTCATGGCATTCAAAATTCAATATTTCACTTCTCCTGGATATTCATACAAGCCCTCTTTTCTTGTTATGCCTAGCGCCTTTTCTTCCCTTATGCCCTTACGCTTTTTTACCTGGATAGGGCTATATTTCTCCCCATACTGGTATGTCGGGAGTGCCTCTTTTTCTCAAAATTATATATAGCGTATTCTCCACCCCCTCTCCCGTGCCATAGAGAAGGGCCTTTGCTCGATGACATAAAATTTTTCTTACTCTCATTTGTTTGCTTGAAACTCTTCTCGATTTCGTATATTAGCGTTTACGGTAGTGGTAGTGACGTAACGTCTTCATGACCAGCCACCCTGATTCCATCCGCCCATGTTATTATTAGGGTCCGAGTTTGGGTTTCTTCCGTACGTCTGGCTGTGCTGGCCGTGCTGCCCCTGCTGTTGATGGGGATTTGAGGGGTTGAAATGGTAGCTCGGCCCCTGCTGGTGCGGTGGAGGTATGAACTGTTGTCCGCCCATCGGCCCACCCATAGTTGACGGTGGGAAGTTCTGGGGGAAGGGTGGCATATTCGTTGTCATACCCATGTTCATAGCCATATTTATATTCATATTTGGCAGAAATGGCCCCCCGCCCGCGGTAGAGATACCTGGCGGAGGTAGAGGTGGAGGCGGAGGTGGTGGCCAAGGCCCATGATAGTTTGGTGGTCGAACTGGGGGAGGAAACATAACTGGCTGGGCAGGGTTCGCGGGTAGCATGCCCAGTTGCTGTGCCCCAAGGAGAGGGAATTGAGCGTTGAGGTAAGGTGCTTGGGGTTGATTTGCAAGCTGTGGGGGAGCGGGAGGTGAGATGGCCCGAGGTACCGAAGGTTTAGGCGAATAAGATGCTGATCTAGATACTGAACGCCCAGCTCTAGAACGACGAGGCGAGCGAGAACGGGACTCTGAGCCTCTTCGTCGGCGTCCACGAGATATTGACGAGCTTGGGGAAAGAGAACCGCCTCTCCCGTCTTCGCTCATACTATCACTGTACCGCCGTCTTTTGCTAGGTGAACGTCGTGGGCTGACGCTTCGGCTTGCGCTCCGACTTCTACTGTGAGCTTTGCCATTTCTTCTCTGCTTCATATTCTGGCAGAACTCTCGTGACCAGCCGTAATATGTACCACTATCAACTGATTCTCCGGTTGTATCGTTGCGTGTGGTGGTTTGCCCTAGTTCATCCACGTCTACTATCGTAAAACCAGGAGGCTCATTTTCATGGGTATTATAAATTCGGTCCACGTCTGCTAAAAGAGATTTCACAGCGTCGACAAGGGACTGATCGGCGGGACCAGCAGCAAATTGAAGAGGTTTTAATAGCTGGGTTCGAATTGCAACGGAAGAATCCGGGATGATGTGAGGCAGCATATTTCCGGCGGGTAGTTCGTAATACGGTACATTGGGATCACCATGGGTTGCCGGCATCATATACGGTATGTTTCGCGCCTCTGTCATCTTCTGTCCGGCCTGATCACTCCGGTCTATGGCCCTTCTTTCACCAAAGCCCTCAAAATTTTCAAACGCCTCCCTTAGTTTCTTTATGTGGTCTGCTCCATAATATAAATTACTTTCCCATAACTCGAGAAGATCCTCAACTCGTTTGCGATACTTGGGGCAATTCCCTCGGCTATAGCTCCCTGCAAGGCCAAACAGCCCCGTCAAATATGGGCGTAATGACTCCGCTATCGTCGAAAATAAGGAAGCGGATGCCTGGCCATGGTATTTCGTGTGGTGAAGTAAATCATTCAGCAGGTAGAGAATATGTAATATCTTCCTTTTCGAGGAAGTCCCGGTACTTCTACTACCTCCATTTTGATCTTGTTGTATATCCGTAGTTCCCTGCTGCAGCGACTCCGCAAGGGCAACAAAGTATTTGCCTAATCCTCCCACCCGGGTTGCTGAGGGAGCAACATTCTTTAGAAGCCATGATTTGCATATCTGGTGTGAAAAATCACGGGAGGTAACGATTTAGTAAACTTGAATATTCACACTCTGACGATGCAAGGAGCTTGAAATTGTCCAAACCTGGATGTGTGCTGGTGAGCAATGCGACAGCATCGTGTCAAGCTCATTGTGAAAGCGCGATATCTCTTCTCCAGGAACCGAAGATGGATCGGGCCGTAGAAGACCGGCGGAGAACGAAGCCTTCGCAACGGCGATCTGATGAGAGCTCATCACGGGAGCAGTCAGTTCAAGATCCCAGATGCTCGATACACACGAAGGCCGGAGTACAGGGGCGAGGTTATGTTGTTTCTCATATCGTGTTTCTCTCAATCACTTTGATCCTCTACTTTTTCTTATTTTGATGCCAAGACCGGGCATTAAGCTTGATCACGTGATGGTAACTGTGACAACCAAAACATTTGAAGACGACAACAAACAACGACAACTTCGGCCTCTTTCGTCTTCTACACAGAACAGCATCTCTGAGCGGCGACAACATGGTTAACGAGGCGGCGATTGCAGCTGCTATTGAAGATTTGGAGTCACAGGAGAAACCTAATTATGCCAGGACTGCGAGAAAGTGGAACGTCAACCGAGGAACCCTTGCTCGGCGATACTCTAGAAAGACGAACTCCGATCGAGAAACAACCTCCAAATACCGCAAAAAGTTGACAAACGAACAGGAAGAAGCCCTCTTGCAGAATATTGAGACGCTGGCTAATATGGGCGTGTACTGTACGCCTCAGATAGTTACGAATCTGGTCCTGGAACTCACCAAAGAGCCTGTGGGCATCAGCTGGGTTACTCGGTTCTGCAAGAGGTACAAGGATCGGATTACATCTCCATATCTTCTCCCCGCCGATTACTAGAGGTATGTTGAAGATTAACACCACATATTCAATACTATGGCTAAATATTAAGGCAAATTTTAAAGCATTGGGTATTGAGCTCCTTTTACCGCTTAAGCAGTTCGCTTATTTTTTTACGGCCTTCTCTCTTCGAAACTTGCAGCTATATCTCGATCAGACGGAAGGTTTCGGAGTACAGTCCACCGACATTATACTTTATTCTAAGATGATAGCCAACACCTTCCTTAGACTCCTTTGGCTGTGAAAGACGGTTGTCACTGATATCAAATTTGTCTTCGACAAAATGATGTGGAGGCGATGGTTCATATCCAAGCCTCTTCGACTATAGAATGTGGATCCTGAACTTTGACTACTATCTCGCTTGGCCGGCAAGGGATTCACCAGGCAGTGAGCTCTTCCGTCAAGCAACCCGTTCTAACCACACACGTCCAACTCGAATTCATTGGAATGGACAACAGGGCAAATCTCCTCTTGAGACACTGACCCGCTTTATGCATGGGGTCAGGAAAGACATGACGGCACGCTAGCATCAGGCATAAGTGCCCCGGAACTTCCATTGCAGCCGCAACACGCAACTCAACACGTAAAGTTGCGGCGGACGCAGAGACTCAGATGAAAACTTCCACTTCCTTGGCTCCATAATTGAGCGTGAGACCAACATGCTAAGAGACAGTCATTGGTGTCGTTTTGGTACATTCAAGCAAGTGAACAAACAAGTGAGCCACCACCTATTATTAGCCTCCGATCTTGCTTCTCGTTCTATAACGTGATATCGGTTCGGGGCTCCTAAAAGCTACGATATCAAGGGCTCTCTGATGTCATGACTTCCTGCGAAGGTCCCCAAAACTCTTGGCCCAGAACCAGAATCGCGCCCTAAAGATCCAACATTTAAACTTGGTGACTTTATGGCAACTAAGTAATTTCCTTGAGGGAAGTGGTTCGACATTAGACGCTGTAGGATGCGCCGGATGAGCCCACGAATGGGGCCATTGGGGTAAAAATTTCTTCCCCGACCTCAGCCCACCAAAACAACAAAACGCGACTGTCTGCCCATCTTTGCGTCATGCATGATCCCTGATTTTGGTTTCGGCGTTGTGGAAGAAGCCGTCTGTTGGAAAGTTACAGAGCATCCGCCGCCCAAACTCCCGAGCGACGCCCCTGAACCGCCGAACCTGGGCCAGAGTTGAGCATGCCAGACGGATGTCATGGATGCCGCAAACCAGATACTTAAAGCTGCGCCTGATCCCTTAGGGAAGTGTTTTTCTTTAATATTCAAGTCAATACACCCTATCCCACGCACCAACTTGAGCATCCAGAGCTACGTATTTACATAGTTAGCTGGTTAGTTGACCATAACCAAAGAGCCGAGCGTTACAATGAGCCAACCAACTGTCATGCTTCGAACCTCGCTTCGGCGCTTTTCTGCCCAAGCACCCAAGCCAGAGAGCAGAGCTCAGCGATATCTGGCAGCATCATGTATTGTCTCTGGTGTCCTGCTGCCGTTTATTCCGCCGGCCTTGGAGAGCTCTCGGGGAAGGAAGCTCGATCAACCGCCTACAAACAAGTAAGCCTATAACGATGTACTTCCCACACATAGAATTAAAGGACAACATATTCTGATCATGGTACAGATATCCTCCCCTTTGCTTCCATGCACGCTAAGGCTTGAAAACATGCGCAGTTGCGACAAAATTTCACTTTGTCTTAATTTTTCTCTTACTTCCACCGGTTTGGGAACAGGAGTATGGCTTCATCGATGGCTCATTTTAATGGGATATTTTTTAGCATGGATTTATTGCATAGGCATATTTTACGAGGTACTTTTTTCCTCTTTACTGTCGGTGTTATTTTCAACCCTTGTTTATTCCTTGCATATTCAGAAACGCCTTGGAGTTAGCTTTTGAGAAATATATCAATCTTACCTTTGTTGAAAGTCTTGAATAGGTGCTAGAGTACTTATATCTAATCCGCGCTCTCGTCGACTATCTTCAAGCCCATACTCTCTCGAGTTGTGTCTGATATACGCCCGTATACGGTCCAATCGTATGGGTTCAGTTTTCGTCTAATCTAGGTATTATAAAGCGAGGCTTACATAGTATACACGACCAACTTTGCTCTATCAGAACCACACTATGCTCAAATGGATGCGCTGACCTCTCCCTGGGTGGCTCGAAAAAAGCCCCGTTGACAGCGATGGATGGTTTATATGATTCAGTATATACTGCATTGTCATATAAAACATTTCGAGCAAGTGCTTCGAAATGCCCTCTTAAGCCGGTGACTCGTTAGTGTTTGGCTTCCCCTGGGGCGGATACTAAGAGGGAGATCGGGGAGATCCCAAGACGTCTGTAAGAATGGGGTTGAGTTCTCTAGAGCATCTCTATGGGTATCATAGCCCATAAGCTGCCTGAAAGTGATGGTCATCTTATCTTCTGATTTAGAGAAGGGTTGCTGAATATGAGCTCAAAATAATATACAGATATACTTCCTATAGCCTTCTTTTAACAGCATAATATGTGCAAGAGTACGCTCAGCAAATAAATTGCCAAGCAGCTTCAATTACATATCAAATGGGGGTATGCATATGAGCTGTCTGATACCGATTAACTGAAGCGGTTACCCTTCTTCGATCTGAATACTTCAGCGGCTTCGTATTTCCCTTTCTCTGCTAGGCGCTGCGCATCGGTATCCGGTTCATGTCTTGTAGGAGCTGGGTCATGTCCCAATTCCTCGCTGGGGCTATATGCATCGTCCTTTTGTGGTCCACTATTTAACCGCTCTACCCGTGCACTAGCCGCCTTTGACTGTTCAGCTGCAGCCTTCAGTAAGTAGTAAGCGCTGGTTAGTACATCCTAACACAGGGTGATTGTGTTGAGGAAAGGAAAATTGCATCCGTACCCTCGCCGAAGCTTCAGCTTTGGCCAATTCATCCTTGCGCTTTTGAGTAGCATCAAATCTAGTTAATCTGTCGGCGTTTATAGAACGTTTGGCGAAGTAGTATGCGCCGCCACCAGCTAGTTGTAGAAAAACATGGTGAGCTTTCTGCTTGAAAATTGTTGCATAATAAGCCAGTATAGCGGAGCCATACCAACACAGAGTGCTCCCCATCCAATCCTAGGTAGATCGATTGTATTTAGCCATCACTCCACTGGCTCAATTGTAATGTATCATAGCAAAGGGTTGTTCGTACCAGGTCGACCTAATCTATTCGCCACATGAGGGAATAAGTTAGTACCTTCAGGTCTACAGAGTGAAGATGATAGCAGCAAATCTACTCACGGTATTCATATTGAGATTCTGAAAGTAAAACGGGACCGGCGTTATTAAATTGCTGTTGTTATGATTTATACCATAATCTTTCTCCGAAATTCTTTGCTAGAAGTTACTTTTAAGCCCATAGCTTATCGTGCTTAGTCATTATCTATATCACGTGATCATTTCTCGATAAGGCCTTCGATAGCAAGGTTGAAGTCCGACCATCAACGTCAAACAAGGCCCATTCTCTTTTCCTCTCTTAGAAGTGCTTATTACTACTTGTGAGACGGTGTCACTCTCCCCAGAGTTGTCTCTGAACAGCTATAACTACGATAACAGCTCTAAACGATGCTCCCATAGCTCCGATATCCTTCTTATTCCTGGTGAGGCGGTCATTTTGCGTCTCCGACGAATACAGGTGAAGCTATGCCTCCGAAGAGAAAGGCAGTCGAAGGTATGTTATTAAAGGCATGCATCGTGGTTAAAATATAAAGCCGGTCTGACTTTTATCATATAGGTGCAAGAGGCCGCGCTTCGAAGCGTCCTACTCCGAATCCAGTCTCAACACCTCAGAGCGTCAGTAGCGATGAGTATTGTGCGGAGCATGATGAGAGTGACGGTGAAGCGGACAACTTGAAAGGCATGTTATGATATAATAGTGTTCTTTACAAGCTGGAGAGCAAAACAAGTAACCTCTTAAACCAGATGTCGTAGAAAAATTTACGCTACAATCCTACAGCCAGAAGTCACAGCCCCCAAAACAGGATCCGCATTTTGGTTACAAGGATTTCTCTGCTCTTTCATTAAAACCTGACCATGCAAATCGCCCTCTTTGGATAGAGCCCCTAAAGGGAACAATCACGCTCGAGAGTTTCTCCCCACTAGCATCGCAGGCACAGGATTTCCTGACCACCATTGCTGAACCATTGTCTCGGCCCACACACCTTCACGAATATCGGCTTACAGGCAACAGTCTCTATGCTGCTGTGTCAGTCGGCCTACTTCCGACTGATATTATCAATTTTCTGGACCGATTATCAAAGACACCCCTCCCTGAAGCTATCAAATCATTTATTATCAACTTTACGAAATCATATGGAAAAATAAAACTTGTACTGAAACATAATCGATTTTTTGTGGAAAGTTCTGATCCCGCCACCTTACAGATGCTTTTGAAAGATGAAGTTATTGGGCCACAGAGAATAGAAAGTTCGGAAGGGATAATACAACAAGCGGCTCCAAAAATGGCGGGACTGGTAATTCCAGGAACCAAGGATGCGGCTATGTTGAAGCAAGCCCCTGACCAACGTGCCGCCCAAGTGCCAGAACGGTCTGCCCAGCAGGGTGAAGATGATATCTTGGTGAATTTACGAGAGGAAGATGATGATGAGGAACAGGCTCAGGTTCACAGCTTTGAAATTCCAAACACGGCGGTTGAGTCAGTTAAAGCCAGATGTCAGACTATGGGCTGTCCGGCTCTGGAGGAATATGATTTCCGTAATGATGACATCAATCCAACCTTGGATATTGACCTTAAGCCCATTGCGCAAATCCGAAGCTACCAGGAGAAAAGTCTGAGTAAAATGTTTGGTAACGGGCGAGCGAAGAGTGGAATTATTGTGCTTCCGTGCGGAGCTGGAAAAACGCTGGTCGGTATTACAGCAGCATGCACTATCAAAAAGGGCACAATCGTTCTCTGCACTAGTTCTATGTCCGTTGTCCAGTGGCGGAATGAATTTATTCGATGGTCAAATATAGATCCAAGTGACATTGCCATCTTTACATCTGACAACAAAGAGAAGTTTCGACGCAACACAGGTGTGATCGTATCTACATATTCCATGGTGTCGCAGACCCGCGCTAGATCTCACGATGCCGAGAAGATGATGGAATGGTTGCAATCTCGGGAGTGGGGGCTCATGCTTTTAGATGAAGTACACGTCGTGCCTGCCTCCATGTTCCGAACAGTCACGTCCGCTATTGCTACACAAACGAAGCTCGGATTGACAGCAACACTTCTACGAGAGGACGACAAAATTAAAGATTTGAACTTTTTGATTGGACCGAAGTTGTATGAAGCAAACTGGATGGAACTTGCAGAGCAAGGCCATATTGCCAAAGTTCAATGTGCAGAAGTGTGGTGCCCTATGACCACCGAATTTTATACCGAGTATATGCGCGAAAAGTCTAGAAAAGCGGCCCTTTTGTACATCATGAATCCCAGGAAATTCCAGGCCTGCCAATTTTTGATTGACTATCATGAAAAGCGAGGGGATAAGATCATCGTCTTTTCTGACAATGTCTTTGCATTGGAGCGATATGCCCTGAAATTAAAGAAGGCTTACATTTATGGCGGGACTCCTCAGAATGAACGCCTGCGGATTCTTGAAAACTTCCAGCATAACGAACAAGTGAATACAATATTCCTGTCCAAGATTGGCGACACGTCCCTTGATTTACCAGAAGCCACATGTCTAATTCAAATATCATCCCACTACGGTTCTCGTCGACAGGAAGCTCAACGACTAGGCCGTATCCTTCGAGCTAAACGCCGTAACGACGAGGGATTCAATGCCTTTTTCTACTCCCTGGTGTCAAAAGATACTGATGAGATGTTTTACTCTTCTAAACGTCAAGCTTTCTTAGTTGACCAAGGTTACGCATTCAAAGTGATAACCCATCTCCAGGGAATTGAAAACCTTGAAGGCCTTGCGTACGCTACAGCCGAAGAACGTCTAGCACTATTAGCAGATGTAACACTCCAGAATGAAACTTCTGCTGCTGTCGAAGAAAATGCCGACGATCTATTCAATGATCGGATGGCCGGCGGGAAGCCCCGCGGCGGTAAGAAACCTGTGCGGAGAAACGCCGCAACGCTCAGCGGGCTTGCTGGAGGTGAAGATATGGCTTATATCGAACGTAACAAGAGTCGAAATAAGCAGTTGAAGGAACGTAGCTCATTCTTTAAGAAAATTGATCGTGATCGTGCAAAGAGGAAGAAGATGCTAGAGCAATAGAACTTAGATGTACCAATACTAACAAAAACAGGATCTTTCTTTTACCTTTTTACATTTTGTTCTAAGGATAGTGTGATGGCGGATTTTGACTATTATTTTGAAAAATGGCATACCATTTCATATAAAGCGGTTATATATCCAATCAGTTTAGAAAATAACAGAAGCTACCTATGTGCAGCTAGAACGCTCATCATAAAAATATTCCCAAAACTATAACAGTAAGATGAGACAAGAAAGAAAAATGTACGCTATAAAACTCGAATACATAGAAAAGGCTGCAATGGTATCTGGCAGAAGAAAATATGAACAAAAGGAGCCTGAAATTGACCATGTCAAAGCGAAGGGTATATATACGCGGTGGTATATTATGTTCTATCATCAGTTGGCTGCAATGATCATTCAATAGGATGATTCCATGACTGAGAGTGCAGCTGCTAATTCAAGAGCAGTACAAAAAATTAGTAAACAGACATTAATCCCACTTTACAAGGTGGAAGCGGCTTGTAAGAGCCTCAGGATTGCCGTAATTAGATTAGTAGGCCATTCCTGACGGGTATCAATTCATAGGTAAAGAACGAAGCGCCTGGAATGCGATGTTATGCGGTCACTCTTCGGAAATTGAAGGGACGAATTTTGACATTTGCTTTTTCGTAATTTTTCCAAGCTTAGATTTTGAGTCGGCACGTCGGTGATCTCCTCGGGACTGAGAAAACGGAGGTAGTTTGTCGTGAGCGGGGGATGTCGGCCCAGCTGGAGGAGGCCTGTAAACGGCGTTGGTAAGAAGTTGTTTATCTTGGTGCATGGATTGCGAGGGAAATGGTCTTAATGTGCCACTTTGCCCATGGTGGTTTTGCCTGCTTGAAGGTCTTGGGGGTTGCTCCGGCCTCCCTGGAAATTTTTCAGTATCGGATCCTGATGTTACTGAGGCTGGTGAAGACGCTCCAGAGCCAGTGCTTTTTTCACTATCCTTTGACTCAGTAGAGATTCGGTATGTATTTGATATAGTTTCGAGAGCAACTAGTTCACAGCGGGTGCATGCTGCCGCAGCAAGCTCAAGCATCCGAACCTGTTTCCCGAGCCTTGATCGAGCAAGCTTAACATCTTCAGACTCAGCTGCAATAACTTCAATGTCTTCATCAGACATCTGGACAAATTTAGACGGAGTGATCATGTCCTCCAGGCCATCTATAAGGCAGCCTTCAACAGCGAGACTAGCGATGTTGTTAATGAAGTTGTTAAGAGATACTGAATAATACGCCAGCATACAATCCAATATCTCAGAGTGAGGTGAGCTAGTACTACTAGCTTCGGCGCTGTTAGCTGTGCTCCGTATTTGGGAGATTCTTATTTTCAGCGCTGGATCCACGATTATTGGGATGATTTTTTTGAACGGAGATACAATCTCATCGATCTTATCTTGCAGTTTCTGTAGCTTTTTCTCCATCTCGATATTGAATATCTTATGGATTAAGGCTTCGCCAACACCAGCATCAGCAATGTGGTGAAGAAGGTCGCTGAGAAACTGCCTAATCTTTGTCCACATCTGAAAGACATGGGCTCTGGCAATCGCCTTCCACCTCAGAGAATATCGAATAAACAACTCGCCAATGACTTGAGCATTCATCAGACCGGATACCTCACGGCCTTTGCTTTGCTTCACAAATTCTTCAAGGCCAGTCATGAATTCTCTTCTCGTCACTGGCTGTGGTCCGTCCGGCAATCGTGGAGGAGATTCTTTTTGAGCATCATCATCGTAAATATCATAACTGTGACCACGCTTTCTCATATCCTGGGAGAATTCTTCAGTCCAGTTGCTAATCGTGGCGCGGAGACGCCTTATAGAATGGGTTGGACGATATCTGAAATAGGGATCGTGGTACTCCCCATAAATAGCTGCCTTTGTAAGGGATTGAAATCTCTCTCCTATCCTAGCCAGATACACGCGACGTTCAACTGTAGTATTGTTCGAAGAGCCAAGTTTCTCGTACAGGGTACGATGGGTATCAAGGTCAATATTGATATCTGATGTGAGCACGGAAAGATTGCGTTTTACTTCGGCAAGTAGGATTTTACGAACCCTACTGCGAAGAGCGCCAACGCCGACTGAATGAGGAGGCAGAGTTCTCCATGGGGTTACAGTAGCAAAGAATAGTTCCTCAATATCATCACGGGTAACTCTCGGAGGCCGTTCGAGCCCTTCACTATCTATATTCCTTAAAAGGTGCCATCCAAGCTGAAGCGAGTTATTCTGCTGCTTAACACGGTCGTATATCTTAGCAATAATGGAGGCGTCGGGGCCTAGACAATCGACTTTGGTGATGATGCCCATCGTTCGAGCAGCGCAACATCTTGTCATGTGTAGTATCATCTGCTCTGAGAGCTGGCGTTCTGCCGAAATAACGGCAAGGATGATGCATCGAGGATTTTGTAGGTAGGTTTCGGTGAGATTCTTGGCCATGGCAATATCTTCAGCGGTTTGATTATCACGGGGCAGATACAGCAAGCCAGGGAGGTCGACAACAGTAAGGTTGGGTAGTGTCGGTCCGGATATCTCCAAGTGCAGGACGTCCTCCGAGTACGTCCCTTCACGGGTAAGGCCCATTATTAAGCGAGCTTCCGAAAATAGCTTAGGGATATCCGAGAGCCAGTTATGCGATCTAGTGAACACTCCAAGTTTATGCCTGTGATCTGGGGAAGCATTTGGTCCGGGACAGATCTTAACCTGTGCACTGATATCTGGTGCCCGACGAAGAACCACCTCGACGACAAACCGCGTCGAGACTCCATTGTTGACAGGCAGCGGGACTCCGGTGATGGCTTCAAATACCGCCGACTTGCCGCAATTTTGATCACCACAGATAACTAACTTGTGTGAATATACTTGATGATGAAGCCCAAGCTGGCGTAACTCGTCGAGGCGCTCTAGAAGGACGGTCTGTTCGCGGGATTGTAGAAGGTTGATAGGTAAGGAATCGTACTTCATGGCGTTTTGGCCCATGGTTAACGGCGTAAACGAGATAAGAGGGCCGCCAGATTTGAAGAGAGCTTATGTGTTGATCAAGAACAACAACGCAGCAGCGGATGAAGGGAGAGCCATCTAAATATCAAGGGCGCCCCAAGGTGACACTGGATATCCTGTTTTTGCCTCGAAGTACCGGTTATACGGGAAAGTAATCCCCTCAAAGGTAAAAAGTCTAGGCTTGCCTCGCTTCGATGGTATATATGAAACCAAGCCAACATGCAGGGTGGCAATTAGGGAATGATATCGATATAATTCTGCTGTCAAAGCGAGCATTTTGCACCAATTAGTACGATTTCTGCAGCTGGGCAATTCCTGCGGGCACCCCTAGTCGTTAGGCTTTATTCCAGTATCGGCATGAGAACGGAGCATCTAACGCAGTCTGGTTCTGTCCACATTGCAGCAACTGGGGATATCCCTTCGTCGACGAGAGCACCTTAACCGAAACAGTTCAATGGACCGAGATATGCCAACTCCGCACCACGCTTCTCCTGTGCAGAAAAGGCCTAGCCGTTACCAGCGCGTGGCACGCTAACGCAGGTCAGGCCCGTTTTGCTTAGTCGCCAGCCTATGGATGTGCAACGAACTGGAGTTCGCAGGGGTAATCCTAGCATCACATCGCCGCACCAACGGTGAGCTCCAGGGACAAGGGTCTGCAGGCATATATATATACACACATATACACGCCCACTGAGTAGACAGGTCGCCGGCATGCCAGAGAATACGAAATGAGTAGGCCAAATCAAAAGAAGTTCGACTTTGGGGAAATTTTTGGGTTTTTTTTTTTTGATGTTGATTTTTGCTTCTTTGGATGACTAAGCGGCGGTTATATCGGCTGAGGCTTAAGTCACATGATACAGTTTAAGTCATGGTTACATAAGTTTGTCTTGTTTGTATATAACATCACGTGGTGATATCAACGTCACTCCAAAAAGCCCAACTTTCGGCTTGCTTTTGCGTTAGCAACAACAACTGTTGTATATAAATAACCAGCAGCTGCACCGAATACAAGATTGCGATTGCAGGCCTATACAGAGGGCGTCTGTTAGAGTCTGACTATGGGGTCGGATTCTGGACGTGACCGCGGTCCGAACTTCCCCAACGGCTCTGGTCACGGTGGTGCCAGAGACGAGGAAGAGAACCCGTTCATAGCTTTCCGTCGTTATGCTGATAGGCAGCTTTCAACTCTTCTCCGATCAATGGTTGGGCTTCCGTCCGCTGTCCTTCCTCCCTCGGCAAAAGACTGGCTTGGCTTGAATGATGAAGAGCTGAGGAGGGTGTTAAACGCTCGCCTAGACGGCTCAGATAACGATCGTTATCGCCACAAGTGTCATGATTGCAATTCCAGTGATGACTCCCCCAGGCCTCGTGGGGGATACGATGATAAGTTCCCCAGAGTGAACACACCCGGTTTTTATGGAGATGATCACCCCAGCTCTGAACAAAAACGAAAACGCGCGAGTCAATCGTTCCCGGCTTCAGCCTTCGACGCGTTATTTGATAGCGCGTGGCCCACTGACCCTGCTTTTCTATTCCGAGATCTGGCTCACTTTCACGGGCCGTTTATATTCGATTTTATGGCCCCCTCAACGTCCGCTGGCTGGCCAATTTCTTACCTTATGTTTTCCCCATACTCACCCCTACAGTTGGAACGTCAACGGCAGTTACGCCAGCGATACCAAGATCATACTTTATCCTCCTGGTTTGGCTCTCTGGCACTCACCCATGAGCCCCGAGATCCCAGAGAGCCCCGCTGGCGGGAAGCTTTTGAAGATTTACTTCGGATCGAGAATGGAAAAGCTATGCTTGATAGAGATTCTCGGGATGAGCGTACTAATGAATCTGGCAAAGATTGGTTTTCAGGCTTGATAAAGCGCGGCAGTCTTGGTGATGGCTGGTCCCATGTAAGTCAGCCAGATGGCGAAGGGGATTACTTCAAATTTTTGTGTACAACCTCCAATGACACCTCTACTGGACACGAAGAGGTGTCTCGGAAACGTCTGGGAAACGAGGATGGTCGGCCATTTTCAGAACTTGACCTATACGACAACTTCCTCCATAAAGTTAACCATGGTCCAGACATTTCCCAGTCCAGCCCATTGCTAAGAGCAATACTAGAAGAGCGCAAACGGCAGCGCCAGGAGCTTGAGGAGCTGCAGCTTCAATGGAAAGAAATGTTCCGTGAAAAGGAAATGGAACGTGCAGATGATCACAGAGCTGTTTCCGATGTAGCCCGCTTTGAAAGCAAGACGCAACAATCTCAAGCGTCGCAGGCTGATGAAGGTTTACCCGAGTCGATAGTTTCCAGTATCACCACTACTCAACGACTGATGCAGCCCGATGGGTCAGTAAAGACCAAAATAATTGTCAGCAAGCGCTTTGCTGACGGACGAGAAGAAAACACTGAAACAGAAGAAGTCACAAGAAATAGTCATTTGACTGTCGATGAGAGTAATCAGGTTATGGCTACCGGGGACGACAAGCAACATAGTACGCCAAATGGCGGGAACAAGCACAGTGGTGGCTGGTTCTGGCAAGAGTAATATGATCTACTAGCTGGTTGATTTCTCAATCTGTTGTTTACTCTCCTCTCACTTCATGCGATGTCATTTTATCACCTTGAATAAGTGAAAATTGATATCTTACTTCACCACTTAATAGTTCAGCAACTCTACCTTCCGAACTATACGGCTCTTTTAGTGGAATTTGTTTTTCCTTTTCGGGTTTGAATTGTCATATTCACTTTGAAGGTTTATGTCCGAAGTGCCCTAGTAGTGTCAAACGATTTTGACTTCTTGATGGAATATATACATTTATTTTGGGTGCCTGAGCAATTTTTATATTCTTAGTATTTTACTCGCAACTGAACTTTTTGGCTCTGATTTTGCCTCGGCGAAAGGGATCTGATTATTAATATTGCAACAAGCTCGAAGCTGTTCGTAGTACTAAAGCTCGAAGATTATCTGAGATAATACGAGGTCTTTGGTCTTGGGCTATGTATGATATTTTATATATCAAGTCATTTGCCCATTCAAAATTTACAGGCTGGGCAGAGGACTATTCTAACTCATCCGCATCGACCGTACAAATCGACCAAATCGACCAAACCCTACATCATGTCTAAAGACGTCATGCCCAACCCGGCGCATATCGACGCCGATACTCTGCTATCTAGGAAATTCGGCAAGGAGACAGTGAACTATTTCTCTAGTAAAGATACTAGCCTATATCCCTGGCCATTTTATCCCCCATACCGTTAACAGTTATCATGCAGGCTCACCATTAAATCGGGTATCATTCCTACGGTCTGATAACCTCTTCTTATCAAGTGCCATCAAGCACCCCTCAGCCAAGTTTCTGTTATTCAATCAGCTTGCGCCTCTTTCTCAAGGCCCTACACAACTATATTACGCATCATACCAGGAAATAGAAGCAATCGTACCTTTGGATATATTCGATAAACCTGAAAAGGAAATTATTGAAGCCTATGACTCAGGCAAAACCGCTCCCTTAGTAGTATTTTTGGGATTGAATGAATCACAAGCGGAAAATGGATTCATCTATAAAAGCTACAAGGGAGTCCCATATTTCGCTCTCGATATCACCCCACGGGGAATCCTGGAGGAGAAAGCCAAACAGATAATTGGGGCCATGGAGTCGAAGGAGCTCACTTTCAACAAGGCAAGGGCAATTACTTCCTTGCCATCAGATGATGGTATGACAACCGACTCCTTCTCACCATCACGTATTTATCATAACGAACTACTAACAACGTTCCAATCGAAGCTGCCATATATGCGCAAGCTCGGCAGACAATAGACTGGAATGTTCGTAATGCATTCTGCGGAGCATGTGGACAAAAAACCATCTCAATAAATGCGGGATCCAAACGAGCCTGTCCTCCAACTGACCTCGGGCTCCTGCAAAATGGGGAATTGACGGATAGCTCTCGTCCTCCATGCCATACCCGCAACGCGATTTCGAACCTCTCCTTCCCACGAACGGACCCAACCGTCATTGTAGCAGTAGTATCTCATGATGGGGAGAAAGTGCTCCTTGGGCGCCAAAAAAGATATCCACCATACTGGTACTCGACATTAGCGGGTTTCATTGAGCCGGGAGAATCTGTTGAAGATGCCGTCAGGCGCGAGGTCTGGGAAGAGTCTGGGGTTATTGTATCACGGGTTGTCATCCACAGTACTCAACCATGGCCTTATCCAGCCAACCTTATGATTGGCGCCATTGGCCAGACTGCAAAACCCGAAGACGAAGTTGTAAATCTCGATCATGATCCAGAGTTGGAAGAGGCGAAATGGTTTGATATTGCTGAAGTTCAAGAGGCTTTGAAATATGGGGTAAGCTCCCTGGCGGCGCCACCGCCACCCGGGTATAAGGAGGGCGGCCTACGACTGGCACCAAGCACGGCTATTGCATACTTCCTTATTGAAGCTGCCGCGAAGACCGAGCTTCTTGGAAATCAGTATCTGCCTAGGATATAATACCCGGTTATATTACTTTTAACTCGCTGAAAAGTTACGAGTTTCTTTGGGGGTAGCATTATAGACAGGCCAGTGTTAGTATCTTCTGTGTATGGGTCACAAACTTGCAAATACTAAAATCAATATATCATTTACGTTCCGTGACAAAAACAGGCAAAAACTGGAACGGATGTTTGGTTGATTACAAAAGGGATAGATAATAATGGTGGTTATATAGCAATCCCTTGGACGTCAGTACACTTCACACATTTGCCATCGATGGATCCTTAGCAGACGCATCGCGGACGATGAGACTATACATTTTTTTCCCGCCTTATATTTTGCGCCGGAATAAAATGCCGTAAATACTAAAACAAGTGATTAGAAAGGTAAAAAGGGAGTTTGGGAAAACAAAAGACATTATATCTTTTGCAGATAGATGTGTTTAATTTTCCGCCTCGGGACCCTGAGACGTCGGAGCACTGTCTTCAAGTCTGGTACGTTTGGGTTCTCTATCTTCACTAAGATCGGTGGTGCCGGCCATTTTACGCTTTTCTCTCTCTCGTTGTTCCGCGCGGCGAGCTTCCTTATCCTTCTCTTTTCGGTGAGCTTTGGATTCAAACTCATGCCAGTCGCCTTCCACGTCTGCCAGTCTGAAAGAATATTTATATTAGTATATATGGTATATAGAAAAAGATTTGAAAAATTTCACTTACTCCATAGCTTGCTGTGGGCCTGGCTCTTCAGACACAAAGTAAGGGTGCGCAAGAATTTCCTCAGCAGAGGGCCTTTTGCTAGCATCATATCGGAATATGCTGGCAACAAGGTCAAGGGCAGCAGGAGATAAACAGTCCCGGTATAGATTCTCGAACGCTCTTTTCTTCCGTTCCGCAGGCCGCATAAGCTCAAACCAGGGCATATCGATAATATCCGGCCAGTCTGCCCTTGTAGGGGTTCCAAGAGAGTTATAGAGTTTATCTATTTGATTCAGTTCACTGCCATCCCCAGGGAAGATGGCTTTCTTGGTAAACATCTCCATGTAGACGCATGCAGCGCTCCAAATGTCAACTGCAGGACCGTATCGAGTCTCACCGAGAAGTAACTCCGGAGGTCGGTACCATATTGTGATAACTCGGTTGGTATAATCGAGCTGCCGTGACTTCGAAAAAAATCTAGCAAGGCCAAAATCTGCGAACTTGAGCTGACCTTGATTACTGATGAGAATATTTGCGGCTTTAATATCACGATGAAGGACTCCACGATGATGAAGATAGTTCAGCCCTTCAAACATTTGTTTGGCAAGATGTTTCTTGTGCGCAGCCGATAGTATGAAAGTCGGATGGTTAATGAGGCCAGTAAGATCGTGTGAAAGGTATTCAAACACCATAAAGCATTCATTTTTCTCCACCATTACCTCTTGCAGACTGACCACATTCTGATGATGAAGGTGTTGTAAGAGTCGTATTTCTCGAACAGCAGTTATGGGAAATCCATCCTTTTCACCTTCCATACGTATCCGTTTGAGAGCGACCTTATTCTTTGTAAAAACATGCACGGCCTTGAAAACTTTTCCGTAAGTTCCAGCTCCCACAACGGATTCGTTTCCAGGTTTGCGATAATATACAGAATCAGCACGAGAGAATTCTTCGGAAAGTGTAGGTCGAGGTTTCATTCGAGTCAGAATTTTCTTCTTCGGTTTTGTACGCTCAGCCGTTCGGTCTTTTCGTTTCTCAGGCCGTGACTCTCGCCGGTCTTCTCGTCGGTCTCGTCGTCTATCATCCCGGTTATCAAAACGTCGATCTCCTCGACGGGAATCTCGACGGTCATCTCGACGATCAGAACGTGTTTCATGCTTCAACTTAGAGGTCACGGATTGTGGTCTCGTTTTATGAAGCTCCAAAGGTCGAGGCGGATCCCGCATCTTGTGCGTCAAGTCAGGGATAGGTTTTGGAGCTTGGGATGGCGTAGCCTTCGACTTAAAAGCGAAGCTAAATTTTCCGGATTCCTTTGGCTGTGAAGTAGTGCTAGGCTGTTGTTTGGGAGGAGAGGGTTCAGGATGTTCTAAATCACCTGCCGCCCCTTGATCCTCTACTTGCAGGTCCTTTGACGGACGAAACGGATTATCTTCCTCATCTATATCAGCAGACATTTGCTCTTCAGATGGGATCTGCATTGGTAGTGGGGGCGGGTACGTGTGAGAGGTAGAGTGTGTACCTCTGCCACGACTAGTCCATTGTACAGCATCTAAATGTGAGCTTCGGGATCGTGAACCTAGGAATTTGTTAGAATACAGCCTGGACTCGCTGAAGGTCTATGATGTAAGAGACATGGAGGATAATAATTACCACGATATGATGAGCTACTTCCTCTGTACGACTGGTTCGAATAACTCGGCGGAAGGTGGCCCGAACTAGGTGGTTGACCTTGATAATACTGACTTGGCGGTGCACTTTGAGGCGGGTAGCTTGATTGACGATAAGGTGGGGAGTAGCCATGCATTTGTCTAGTAAACAGTAAGTATCAAACAAGTGATTTTAATGGAGGATATGCAAAGATTCCATCTCACCTTGACTGTCCATGATAAGGCTGCGATTGTTGTTGTCCAGACCATGAGCCGCGTCCACCACCACTGTAAGGAGAGCCAGACTGTGGAGACTCGTGTCTCGAGCTTGTGGGAGTCACATATTGTGGTGATGTGGTATATGGCTGACGAGTATCGACAGACGGATGTGACGGCCGCCGTGAAGACCGGGCTTCTGCCGGCCTTACACCATGTACGGGGTATGTGTCACGCATGTGTTCGTCGTTATTGATTCCCCGTCTGTTACTAGACTCACCAACGCCAATACTGGCGATGTGTAAAGGAGAAAAATCGAGTCTGGAGGGACTGTTAGAGAGCGGTTCTAAGGGCTGCGAGGTTGATACGGAAGGAGAATGGTGACGAGAGGTTCTAGAGATAAACGAGTATCGTGATGGCGGACGGAGAGGGTTTTCTATATTGCGAGGGAATGGGGGAGTATGTGAAGGTCTTGGGGATGCGGTAAGAAGGCTCCGCTCGTCGGAAGGGGGATGCGGTCGAGAGCTTTTCCCGGTGGAAACTTCAGCAAAATTGTTAGCTTCTAGATTCTCTTTATCTCGAGGAGGAAACCTCTTTGAAGAAGAGCTATGCTTTCGAAATTTCCCATATCTGTCAGCGCCGTCTTCTATGCCATGGGCTCTTTTGCTGACGGAAGAATGGTGGCGACGCGAAAGGGGTGGTGAAGCACTCCTTAGTCGCTTCTGTTTCTGGAATCGTGTATGTGAATGTTCTTCTTCATCTTGTCGGACCCTTACCTGATGCTCTGGGTAAGACTTGCGCTGTTCTTGTGAAGCAAATTCGTCGTGTGGGGATGGGGACGCGATTCTCCCTCCACCTCGTTTCTGATCGGTTCGATGGAACGAAGGGCGTCGATGATAGTAACCACCACGACCTCTACAAAGTCTATCTTGCTCCCGGCGACGCGGATGGGAGGATTTATAGTGATAGGCGCCTCCTCTGCTGGCCTTTGGACGCTCTATGGTTTCGTATTCGTTGTGGTCTCTCCTCTGTTCTTTCATCGATAGATTCCTATCGTACCCGGCCATGTACTCCCTAGCCACATCTGCTTTCGCAAACAGGCAATTTCATCAAGTGACAAAGGCCGTAGCAGTGTCAGGATGCACGATGGTATCGTCGTGATCTTGTTATTGGTTTGCTTCTTGTTGTGTTGCCGAATTAATGTTAAGAAGCGTTTTTTTTTTTGGTTGATAAAGTGGTTGCTGGAAAAACGGCGGGCGACAAACACCACTTGCGCACTTCTTTTTCTATCATTTTTTTTATATTTCCCGCGCAACCCGTCAGTAATATCGGAAGAGCCCATATAAATTTCTGAGGTAAGAAGGCTCTTTTCCAGAGTAGATATCGGTACCTACTTGGCCGTCCGAACAAGTCTCGTATGTGTTGAAGGTCGATGCGGAAACAGTAAGATATAAAAGTGACATATATCTGCATCACGGCGGAAAGTGATATTACTCAATCTCCAACCGTAAGCACAATTGTGGTTGCCATCAGGTTTGGTCTGCTCGAGTTGGTTCATGTTGTGTATAAATCACCAAGAGTAATGGCTTCTACGAAAGGGGATGAGCTCCCTGGCTATAAAGCCACCCCATCCCCGGGACACGTCAACAAACAGCGAGGTGTCGAGAGCGTCCTTGTCCCAGTCTGTCTCCTCCAGCATTCACATATCTGCAAAGATTCCCATATATTGTTGCCGCACAAGATCCTCCGGTGTCACTGACTGGCGGGTGCCATCATAGGACGGTACGAGTGACCGATTCCCTTCGCCCTCGAGGACTCTTCGACTTATTCTGTCCTGTGAGATGCCCACGGCATACCCACCACCTGTCTATCTACGGTATAAATGTCTCCAGCTCAGGGCTCTCGAGGTCTAGGGGACCCGAATGCACATTAGCAGTGCAATCTTCTCGCTGGCTCTTGCATATATGATGATAAGGGCATCATCACCCCGGGTTTGCGGTAATATATGCGATATATGTCCAAGAACGTCTCCTAATCGACTCCGTCAGAAGCTGCTTGCGGGGCTTGTGTGCGTAGTGTCGGCACCTAGTCAGCCAGCTTATCCATCGCCCCCCTTCAATAAAGATGAAATCGTCGTATAGCGAGAATTATTGTTGTTAAACATGGTCAAATGGTTGCCCACCTTCATGTTATGGCGGTCAGGATGTGCCTGGGCATTTACTCAAGAAATAATTTGCGGTATCCTGTTCAAATAGCCACATCCACTGAACGTCGTACTCTCGGGTCACAGAAAAGTTGTAAGGATCCTGTCAGCCAAGATTACCGATAAAAGCAGTAATAAAACATAAAACATAGAAAAAGCTCCCCTGGGCCATGGCCTGTAGTAAAGCTGGATGAACTATCCATGCCCATGGTTGAACTGTAGATCGGCCGTCAATATTAAGAGGGAAAGCCGTCAACAATATCGTGAGCATCGAGTGCATACCTAATCAGCTCAGAGTCGTAAGAGGGGACTCTGTGCGTTCAGCGATTATCGCCTGTCAAGACAAATTGAAGGTTGATATCAACTACGAATAATATACCAACCAACCAGTCACCATCCACTTTTTCCAAGCGAATCTCTCCGGTCCACTCCGTAGTGAGGTCGACCGCTACCTGACCACAGCAGAATATTCTGGCTTTGAATAGATAAAAAAAATCATGGATGCAACGGGAGACCTGCCCAAGAAACAAGTGTTAACTAAAACATCAACAGTTCCAGACCTCATCTTGCCCCTCCCGCCCCTGCTCACTGCTGGGGTGATTTATGCATCAATAACACACTAAGAGTTGCCGGGGACGTACCTTCAGCGCAACGCGTAGCCCTCACGCAGCCAGTAGGAGTTTGCAGCATTCGAGTTGGCGCGCTCAACCTGTCTTTCTACATCCCCATGTTATATATAAACTGAAGCTCAAAACTTCTGAAATTCCGACTTGACGTTGAAATGATCATGTGATTATGTTATGCTTAGTAATAGAACGTGACGTTATATTGCAACTTGATAAAATATCAGACGATTACATAGTAAAGCAACAAGATACGACAATTCATCCTGGTGCCATGTAGCAGCCACCAAGAGGTAGATTGAATAACTTTGAACTACTGTCGCGCAGGGATACCCTCCCAGGCCTCTTCAAAACCTGCTGATCTCACCCAGCTGGGCCCTGGTGCGCATACAGAATCAACCACTAGAGAGCCCCAGAATTCACAAACGTTAGCTCAGCCTTGAATAGGAGAGGCGTCATAGGACCGGTATTACTTACGCATGTTCCCCAGCTTCAACCACATGCCGCTTTTGATGCGGAAACCGTCTTTTTCTTCATATGGCTTGCAAACTTTTTCTCCATGGGCGATATGCCGAATGAACTTGGCAGCATGTCCGTCATCCTGCTCGAGTGTGACGGTCTTCTTAAACACTTCCTCCCAACTCAATTTGGGGGTATAGTTCGTGATGTCTTCCAGGAAAGGTTCCGTGCATCCACGAGAGACATAAATAAGGAGATCATTACGGGCCTTCCACTCAAGGAGACGTATCTTAGTCTCCATTGTCATCCAGGGCTGGGCAAAAAAAGTGGGGAGGAAGATATTGGAATTTAGCGAGTGGATATAAAAGAAATCGAACTTGATCGCCTTCTTGGGGTTTTGAGCTGTGCCAGTAAAGTACACTATATCACCAAGTCAGCTCAATCCTGCTAGAACATCTGGAGGTAAGTTTACAGTCCGCCATACCGGTTGAGTTAATGAGTTCGGCAAGCTTTTCCTCCAGATGGTCAGCGTTAGCGCTGAACTGGCTCGCATATTTGATCATTTTCTCCGGGCATCGGTGCATCACGCCGTCAAAAATTTTATTTGCGTCAGCCCACATGACAGAGCGTTTGATGTCTGGGTCATTTCGCAGCTCGTCTTGGAGTTGAACCAATGTCTTTTCTCCAGGATTTCCAGCGTCCTTTGCCATACGCTCAGCGGCCTGGAAGAATGTTTCAAGCCGCTTATCGTGGGTAGCAATTTGTGCGAGCGCCTGTGCAATGATCGAAGGTTGGTTAAACTCAATTCCGAAGCCCAGATGGATTATTGGATGCATTAGTCCTATTAACTGTTTATCAGCGAACTTGAGGAGAGTAGTGACGAAAGTAAAATGAGACGTGAGATAAGAGTTTTAATGGTATATATACCTGCAAAAAGTCGTGCCAGCATTTCGTCAGCAAATTCTCCTCCCGCAAAGACATACTCGTGCACGACAGAGTCGGCCCCTTTAGCCTCAAGCTCTCGTTTAAAGAATTGCAGGAAGTTTGAGTAGTGCTCCCTCTGGCCCGCCAGTTTTCGGAATTCATCTCGGTTGCTTAGGCGTTTGATGATATCCTCGTCTACCGGAAGGGCAGGCCGTTGATAGCTCGAATTCCTGACATAAGCCCGCTCTACGTCTTCGGGCGACGCCCCGAGAGCGTAGATGGACAATACATGATGATCGATGTGATCTAGGGTAGTTGTCAATAGTTTCCGAATGAGGGAAGCTGGTATTCTGAAAGATTGGTGAAGAAAGAATGAGAAGGGCGCGTACTATGGAAACCCTGGTCGTTAAAGTACATGTTATGCTCCTCCTCGTCTTTCTGTAATACAGCACTTGATTTCTCCGCAGTTTCAGCCTTCAGGTTGAAGCTAAAGACGGGCGTGTCTGTAACAGACAGTTTTATGAGTCTTGGGGAAGCCATGGCTATATTTCTCGTGCGTACGGTGGTTGGTGAGTAACAAGGCGCTGGGGTGAACTGCAGTTTCGATGGTCTTGTGAGTGAAGCAATTCGGAGTATATGGATCTGTCTGGAAGATAGAGAAAGCCTAAAGAGTAGATTTGGCTTGTGTAAAATTTCTCTTGCAATGATCCTGAAGCTCATGGGCTCTCTCTGTTGTATATATATCCTGGTTGTAGGGTACTGCTCATACGGCTCACCCTACTTATAACCCGGAGTAGAAACCGGACCTTGATCAATACAACCCTTTAACGGAGCCAATATTACCAATACACCGTCTAGCCGTGTCTTTACTGCATCCAACATAAAATCTAGAACGACTTTTTAATCTAGTGTTATGTGGAGAACTCCGCGAGGATCGCCTTTCCCAATCTACATACGTCATAGGATTATTAATAGTCGGATCGGGGCGCACGGTTGACCGAGAGGCCGATGCTCTAGAGCTTATTCAATTCGACGTCCAGAAGGCAACAGTATTATATGAAGGTGCTGCTTTGATATGTAATTATCTACCCTGGGCGATTTTTTAGCTAGGTGATTGTATTGCAAGCTACACTTTAGTGTCGCCCAGTCCCATTTTCTCCTCTCCGTCATTCCAACTCCCAGCTATCTCTCTTCACCAAGTGACACTTTAGACCCTTTCCACCAAATCTCTCGCCAACCAATCACTTACTTCCACCTATGGCATTAATTCTCGACTGTTAACCCGTATGCATTTACCAGGGGTGTCCGGGTATAGCGAATAACGAGGACGGAAATCCTTGCTTCAGTGAAGCATCCAGTTTTGTTGTCTAGCTCCACGGGCCTGGCTTGAAGTGACTCTCAGGACGAATCTTTCCTTCTCACATTCCTCCTTTGGCACCAAAATCTCTTCCAGCCCCTCAAGTCTATCCAGGGCGAGAGGGTATGCTCTGGGCTGGACATTATTTTTAGTTATTGGATTGACATAGCCCCAAAGAAACATATTGGTGTAATGGAGATGGAGGTTCAACTGTCGGCGGATCGACTCCTTCAGAATTAGCTCGTCTGGGCGTAAGAGTAGGAAACGGCTTTGTGTCTTGCCCCATCCCTCATATTGTGTCATTCCAATCTCGTTTGGCGGAACACCGAAGATCGTCTGGCCAATTTCACCCATGGGAGGACGATACTTCCAGCGGACGAAGAGCTTGATGATGTCGAATCTGCTGACGAGAGCTGTACGCTTCAGTGCTTTCCACAACATCGTGAGGCTCGGCTGTGCCATGAGCAAACGGCGCATTCCGTCCTTTCCGCTACCAGTGATAGGGTCGGTGAAGCGCATATCCAGCTTGACAAAAAACATCATGCCGAAATAGATGTCAAGATTACTGAAAACAGAGGTATTTTGAATCAATCCAACACGTCGAGCGCTGTCTGGAATATCCAACAACAGCCATATCTTTTTCAGGACAGAAATACACGCATCAGGAACTCGCACACCATCTTGTGCCATGATGCTAGCTATCTCATGACAGACCATTTCACGGTAACATACCATCAACAGCCACTTAAACGAGGGAACTTGACGAATTTCCCCTGCCATTGCCCTTTCCGGTATTGGGTGTGGTCGTCCAGCAGGGTCGGGAAAGCAAAGTTTACTAAAGCAGCGGAATGGAAAGAGTTGCGCCGAGTCAATAGCTCGACGCTGAGCCTGAGAAACAATGATTCCTGTGATGCGATTGCGAACAATGTGGTGAAATGGCCGGGATATGGAGTAAAGAATGAGCAGTTCCTGAACGCGAAGATACTTTGCCATGATGATAACCAGTTCAGGACGTTTGACCAAGTGTTGAAAGATGTTGAAGTCGGTTTTAGGAACCTCACGGTTCACCACACACATAATTCTCGCGTCAGGGAGCTTTTCCTTGTTCATGATTGAAAAATGCTTGAGCGATGCTGACTCGAAGTCCAACTGGGCCAAGTCGCCAAAGCTTTGATAGCCATTGCTGTGGCCACGGTTAGCGATTCGGCTCTTGTGGATGGTCCTCGATGTCCAGTCCGGGTAATCGGGTCCAGGAACACCAATCGCGTGCCACTCGCGATCCTTCCAGGCGCTTATGATGTGGTTTGCAAGGAACCCGCGGCTGAGATGTGGCAGTGAAGCTACAAGCAAACGGATTGTTCTTCTGACATCAGGAAGCACCACAGGCCCATCCTCGTCATCCTTGTCCTTGTACTGCTTAACAACGACACCGCGTGTGAGAGGCAGCTTGATATTTGGGATAACAGCATTGCTTGATTTGAATTCTTTCCGATAAGCATGAACTTGAGCTAAGCCTGCCAGATCGATTTGAGTTGGTGGCTCGCCAAATTGGCGCGGGTTTGGTTCAAATTGATTGATGCCGGAACGTCCTCCTTGATTTCCGGGGTAATAGGGCCCCTTTGGCAACATGTTTGTCAAGGGAGGATTTGGTAACAAATACCCATCATACCCTCCAGCAACTGCCCATTGGTAGCCCTGCACATTTGCTGGAAATATTTGTTCTGGACCTGTGCTCTTGCGAACGTGTAGTGGGCTAGGTACTCTTCTTTTGTCTGTGAATGGTTTGTTTGGGTCCAAGGTAAATTCAGGCATGGGAGGATCTTCAGGAATAACCCTAATCTGACCATATGCATTTGGCAATGGCTTATACTCTGGCAGCCAAGCAGGGGCAGACAATTTGGGGAAGTATGCTGGTCCAGGTGCAATCCCCAGAGGAAGGTTAGAAGGCCCAGCATCTCCCTGGATAGGCTGTTCAGGGGGGCAAAATGGAAGATTTTCCTCTCTCTGTTTGCCTTTGTCTATCTTTTCTGCACATTTGCTCTGGGAGTTGGATGCTGCTCCAGAGGATTTCTTTTTGCCTTTCTTTCCAGCCATGGCTATGTCACTATACCCAAGGTAAAATGAGGTTCACTTGCTATTCAATGATTCCTACACCAAGGGTTATCCCCTGAAATGTCAGCAGTTGATCTATGAAAGGGTAGTGAAACAAGGTAGGGGAATCTAAGGCTTGCTATATGCCTTCTGTGTATCACCCTAGAATATCAGGGGTAACTGACTCTTTAGGAGTTGCTCGAAGAGACAACTAGCAAGCTAATTAGCATAAACTCGACCAAATACACAATAAGGATATGGGGTAGCTCTAGCCATACGTGTAAGGTAGGAGAAAGAGGTGGAAGAAGCAAACAGATCATACCTTTGATACCATATGAAGACCACCTTCTAGAAGATGGCAGGTTTCAGGGATAAGAAGGTGATATTGTGTTCCTGAAAGGAACACGTTTTGATAACCCCTTTAAGCAGGCTATGATATCAATCCTTAGTTAAAAGAGGAGAGGAAGAAGTGTGTGAGAAAAAAATAACAGAAAGAGGCAAGGAGCGTGTTTTGATAAAAGGATTTGAGTCTTTTATACCGGCTCACAGCTAGCTTTGTTACCGCAGCGATGAACCTATTTGATACCTGACTACCATTACATTCACTACCTATGAAGGGTGAAGCAATAGGCTCAGAATCTGTAGTGAATGATGACAAAGATTGAGTAATCAAATTATACAGGATTGTCTGGTCTGATATATATGTCATCGGCATGTTGCGTAGGAAAACCCCCGGTTAGAGGGATGACTTTCGAATATAGAGGGTGGAAGTGTGCGGATAATCTGGTATTAATGGGGACATCTTTTGTTCTGTGTATCCCGGATATATATGTAGTAAATCTTTTTCGAATAGGAGATGGTATTCAAATGAATATATACATAGAATGACAGGATGGAGAAGAACAGGAAGAAAACAGTATGATAGAGATTTGTATATCTAACACAAAACCGATGGGTAGTATATAGCATCTCCTACCAAGGACCGTTTGTCATAGATATTCCATCTAGTAATGAATATGTAAGTATCAAGAATGAGGCAGATACTTAGAAAATAGCCCGCTAGAGCAGTCAAAAATATCCTAGGAGCGTAGTGAGTGTGAAGGGTGTAGATATATTTTTGCCCCCGAATATGCTTCAAATAGCGGAGCAAAGTAATAGTGCGTTGAGCAACATTAAATCTCATCTATCATAAATTTCGTCACCGATGTTGTTGAAAAGGAAGTAAAATTGAATGGGTATGCGGATATGGAATCAACAAGGACGTACAAAGTGCTAGAGGGTAATCGGCGCATAAATAACACCAGATGTTATCCTGTTGAAAGGCGACATGGAGGAAGACTTCGGTCTTTTCTCTAGGCCATGTTGACGGTGCAGAAAGGAAAATAACACACTTCGTACAGATAATAGGGAGGGAAACTCCATAGGGAACTGTTGAAGCTCTTAAACCGGTGCTGGGGCGACTGAGGATGGCTGTATCACATCCATGATTACCTTTTTCATATACTTCTTGATTTTTTTTTTTCTTTTCTCTTTTTTTTCTTCAGATATGTTTTTGCGAGTGGATCGTGTGTTTATCTTCTGTTCAACAGACTGAGGAACTCTTCTTTGGTCTTTGCGCTAGACCTCATGCAACCAAGCATGCAGCTGGTGGTCGTAGTGCTTCCTGTTTTCTGGACACCACGCATAACCATACAAAGATGGCTTGATTCCATAACAACAGCAACACCTTGAGGTTTGAGTACTTCAACGATGGCGAGGGCGACTTGCTTGGTTAGTCGCTCTTGGACCTGGAGGCGACGAGAAAACATCTCCGCGAGACGAGCAAGCTTGGACAGACCGAGGACTCTGCGGTCAGGAATGTAGCCGATGTGCATCTAAATGTCGATGAAGAAGATTAGCAGGGGGTAGACTTGGTACTGGAGGAAAAGAATACTTGCCTTTCCGGAGAAGGGGACCATGTGGTGCTCACACAAGGAAAATACTTCAATATCCTTGACAATCACAAGTTCATCGTGATCCTCATGGAATACGGCTCCGTTAACCAGATCCCGTACATTTTCCTCGTAGCCTTTTGTGAAGAACATCAGAGCTTTAGCATATCGTTCCGGTGTCTCGAGGAGACCTTCACGCTCCGGATCCTCGCCAATGCACTCGAGAATTGTCTTCACAGCTCCTGCAAGCTTTTGAATCCTTTGTTCGGTCTGTTCAGGCGTCGATTCTAAGCGTTCCCTTGTTCCTAAGCCTTGATAGCGGATGCGCAGTCAGTGTCTCAGTTGCGAGAAAAAGTCCGATGGGCGGTAGTAACATACTAGGCCAACTCAGCCCATCGAAATCTATAGGCGGGTTCAAAGTATACGGGCTAGCAGGACGACTGACGGCGGTCGAAGGAGGAGTGATCTGATCTCGAGGATCTCTTGGAGGGTCGCCCAGGTTGCGTTTTGGCGGCTGAGTGGTCACATCAGTCTCCATCTTTAACCCATTGGGCTTCTTATCCTCGCCATTGACCTTAATATCGTCGGTACCGGAGACATGAGTCTTCGTATCCGATGAGAGATCGGGATTAGCGGCGTCCCGAAGCTCTTCTGGTCCCAGGGCGTGTTTCCGTTCAAAAGACGACTTGATCGAGTGGTTAAGGCTCTCTCGCTCTCGAGTGCTGCTCGGCATGCGCACAGAAGAAGTCCCGTTTAAAAGATACGACGGGACCGCAGACTTCGGTTTGGGATGAAGCGTTTGCGAGTCTCCTGGAGTCATTATGTATAGTGGTTAACTGTGGAATGGGAATTAGAGGGGGTATCGCGGGAAACCTGGTGGGATAATTTTTTTTCTCCTTTTCTTTTTTTCGGTGACGTCTTTGCCTGCTCTACTAAATGGTGTAGTTAGTTAATATAACGATACTTGAGCTGCTAATCGCATTCATGGTCAAGTTATCAATCGGCGAAGGAGGATGAGAAGCAAGTCGAAGAGCTGAAGATGAAGTTTGATGACTCCATCGAAAAAAAAAAAAAAGCCGCCATTGTCTTTCCCGCCGAAAATTTTCCAGCGACCAATCAGCCTTTTTCCGCAGTTATGGAGTTCGGAGAATTGTTTACAAGAAACGCAACGGCCGTGATATTTCCACCGATCTAATGAGGTTTTCTTTCCGGGGGGAGGTTATTTCGGTACATACTATGTAGTGTAGCGACTAAGACAGAACGAAGACCAGGTGCCAGAATTACGTTGAAATCTGGACTGGAGCGAGTAAGAGCGAAAACCGCCACAAAGAAGATCTACAGCGAGTTGAAGATGATTTACGATGCAAGTAAGGATAATCTGCGTGGACGTTTCTGTTCTTGTGTACAGTACATGGTGATTCTACACAGAGTGCTAAACGGCTGAAGTTACGACTCCAGCTCTTCGGTAGGAACATCTTCTATATCCTTTCCTACAATCGCGTCTGCGACCTTCCATACTTGCAGCAAGTTATCCTCGGCTGCCGAGCAAAGCACCCAGGGATCGCTGAGATTCCAGCTGAAGTCAGAGATGCGGTTTGTATGTCCGCCATGCACGAACAGCCTAAAGGATGGGGAAAATTCAATGTTAGCAAAGAGAAATCCAGGTGTGGTAATAGATAATGACACATACAATTCTGGAGGCCCGTCTTGGGCGTCTTCTTGGGTTTGTTCTTCACCCGCGCGGCTGAGGTCCCAGAACATGATCCTTCTGTCATAACTGGCACTTGCCAACACGGATTCTTCGAACGGATGCCACGATAGCGACGTGACTGAGTCCTGATGGCACTCTAGTGCGTGGAGTTTCGATTTGAGGTTTCGTAGGTCCCATAGCCCGATGGTCTTGTCCGCAGAGCCGGTAGCTACTACCGTCTCGGCGGCAGGGTTGAAGGCCACTGCATTTATGGCATCTTTGTGCTGTCCTTTGGCGGAGGCTGCAGAACGTGTAGTGTCTGGTTCACGGATGTCGAGGATTTGGAGGGTGATATCATCGGAAACGGTGCCGACGAGAGACGAGTGAAGCGGATGATATTGGACATCATTAACGATGGAAGAGTGATGCGTATATGTTCTCACGGGTTTCAATGCTCTGTTACCTTTGGTGTATGTGTTGAGGTCCCTATATCAAGGTGAGTAAAAGGATAACCGTGTGTATAAATGTCAACGATGGGAGTTACATACCATAACCGCACAGTCTTATCTTCACTCCCGGTGGCGACCTCGCCTGCAGTATGCGGGTTCCAACTTAAGCCAAAGCCCTCGCTGGTATGCCCTAACAATTCTAGCTGGGGGTTAACGGTTCCCTGGGGAATGCTTGGATGTTTCGATCGATCCCATATCATAACCCGTCCATCTGTACACATTGTTGCAATGATATTAGGATTCTGCGGCTGGTATCGAGCCTTGTTCACCTCCCCCTTATGATCAATCTTCTGGATGATATTGAATTTCACCTCCATCGAAGTCTTGTTGGAACCGCCATAGCCCCCGATCTCGCCCCTCTCTTCATCGTAATCCTCGGCTTCAGGGTTCCTAGGGTTCGGCAGCTGTACTTGAGCTATTTGAAGGTAGTTCTGGGCCTCGCTTGAAGTATGGGTACCCAGCAAGAGGCGATGTGTAGAGTATGGCTTGTCGGGGTCCCTAGATAAAAAATGTGTAAGATAAAGCTAGTCCAAATATTATACGTAGTGACGAAACTCACTCCTGTTTGTCAGGAAGCCATTGCGCTGTAAGAGTTGGCCATTCTAGCGCAGTGCTGAGGATCATATCATAAAGGAAAGGTGCATTCTTCTTCCATGTTTTGTACTCTATAGAAACCAGTCAGCGCTCGGCGCAAGCTCAACGCTGTCCAGAAAAACCGCCATGCCTTCATTAATAATCTTCTCTTCCGCAATCTCCTCCTCGTGATCCTCCTCTAAGCCTATCATTGACCAATTAGTAGCTGACTGGCTGGCGGTTCAGACAGGGCTCAACAATTAACTTACTTGGTGAAAAGTGGTCCATCACGTCGTGTTTTTCTCCAAAATATGTCAAAGAAAAGAAACTGGATGCTCAAGCGGTACCTTCAGCTAGGTAGTGCTTTAGATATCCACTGCAAAGAGTGCGCAACAGTAGCTTGAACGGGGTGAGTAAAGAAAGGAAAAAGACTGAAGCGGTTTTGTTTGAATTCCAAAATGCGCGATCGCGCGCGTTAATTGAGCCCACCTGAGTAACGTGACGCGGGACTACGTTTGTCCGGCGGTAATAACACGTGATATTATCAAACTGGAGTCGTGACTTTCCGCACGATGACTCGGATGATAATAGTGACAGCTCAGCTTTCAACGTTCTTCTTTTCCGGTTGCTCTCTTTCTCTTCTCCTCTCTGTTCCTGTTACCCATTGTATAGTATCTCTGTGGTCGGCTAGGACTACGGAAGGGCAGCCTCAAGCAAGTCTTGCGGTACTCGTCTTGAATACAACCACCGCACACCAGTCGCAATCATGGGCGTCCCTAAGTTCTTCAGATGGCTCTCAGAGCGGTATCCAGCAATATCGCAGCTTATTGCTGAGAATCGTATCCCAGAATTCGACTGCCTCTATCTCGATATGAACGGAATTATCCATAATTGCACTCATAAAGATTCCGACTCGCCGGCCTTTCGGATGACGGAAGATAAGATGTTTATCGCCATTTTCAACTATATCGAGCATTTATTTGGCAAGATCAAACCAAAGCGGCTTTTCTTCATGGCGATCGATGGTGTGGCTCCACGAGCCAAAATGAACCAGCAGCGCGCTCGCCGATTCCGTACCGCCCTCGATGCCGAACTTGCAAAGGAGAAGGCTATAAGAGAAGGGGTAGAGATGCCCAAGGAAGACGCATTCGATAGCAATTGCATCACACCTGGAACCGAATTTATGACGAAGCTTACAAAGCAGTTGAGGTATTTTATCAACAAGAAAGTGTCAGAAGATGCAGAGTGGCAAGGAGTCGAGGTTGTCCTCTCAGGTCATGAAGTTCCCGGAGAAGGAGAACACAAAATTATGGAATACATTCGCCAGGCAAAAGCACAGCCCGAGTACGATCCAAACATGCGTCATTGCTTGTACGGGCTAGATGCAGACTGATAATGCTGGACTCTGAGCACGATCTCACTCTGCTCTCGAGAGAGTGACGTTTGGACGGCAGAGCCAGAAGAAATCAAGGAGCTCGAACACCAAAACTTTTACTTACTTCACCTTTGTATCGTTCGGGAATATCTGGAACTGGAATTCCAGGAGTTGAAGTTGGATGGGGCCTTACAGTTTCCTTTTGATATGGAGCGGGTTATTGATGATTTCATTTTGATGGCCTTTTTTGTTGGAAACGATTTCTTACCTAACCTTCCAAATCTGCATATTAACGAGGGCGCTTTGGCGTGGATGTTCAAGGTATATAAAGAGGTTTTACCAAAGCTAGGAGGCTATGTCAACGAGCATGGGAAGATCAACATGGAGAGGCTGAGGACATTGTTAGCGGCCTTATCAGATGTCGAGTTTCGGTTTTTTGAAGCAGAATATTCTGACGCGAGATGGCTCAAATCGAAAACACTGGGTGGAGACCAAACTCCAACGCTGCCAGACAAACCCAATGTGCTCACAGTAACTCCCGCCCAGAAGCATATCTTCAATCGAATAAAGAAGTATGTCACCCATCGTCCGATGGATGAATCTGGCCATCCAGTGCCTCTCGACCTATCGCCATCCTTGCCTGCAAAAGATCGAAAATTTGTGGAGCAGCTAGCGGATAGCCTACATCTAAAATGGAGCTCTGTTTTAGATAATCACGATGAACGATTTTTGCGTCTTCAGCTACCCGTAAATAGTGACGACGATGATGATGACGATGACGATGATGGCGAGTCGCAGATTGCTATTCTGCGGGTTCTCAAGAAATATGAAAACGCAAAGGTCCAAGAGACCACAGCTGAGGATGCGCAGTTGACCGCAGAGAAGAAGTACGAGAAAAAGTTTCAGGAGTGGAAAGATAAATACTACAAAGAGAAATTCGGATGGGGTTTGGAAAACACAGAAGAGATGCGAAAGCTAACCGAGAATTACGTCCAGGGCCTTCAGTGGGTGCTATTCTACTATTATCGTGGTGTTGCGTCGTGGCCATGGTTTTATCGCTATCACTATGCCCCAATGATTTCAGACATTCATCTTGGTCTAGGGGCGGATGTGGAATTCAAACTAGGACAACCGTTCTTCCCATTCCAGCAGTTAATGGGTGTCCTGCCTGACAGGAGTAAAAAGATAGTACCTGTGGCCTATCACAGCTTGATGACAACTCCCGAATCACCAATCATAGACTTTTACCCCAGAGACTTTGAGCTTGATATGAACGGAAAGAAGATGGAATGGGAAGCTGTGGTGAAAATCCCGTTCATTGATGAAGAGCGGTTACTTAAAGCCATGGCAACAAAGGAGCATTTATTGACACCCGACGAGAAGGCGAGAAACACTTTTGGGGTGACCCTCAAGTTCACTTATTCGCCTGATGTTGAATTTATCTATCCTAGCTCCCTTCCCGGTATCTTTCCAGATGTTTCTCGGTGTCACTGCATCGAAAACGTCTTTGAGTTACCTACCATGGAAGGGCTGGACCCCTATGTGGGCTTGGTAGAAGGTGTGAAGATTGGGGCCGAGGCTCTAGCCGGTTTCCCAAGTTTGCAGACGCTCCAACAGACAGGGCAGCTCGGCTTCCACGGAGTATGTGTATTCCAGCAAGAGAGTCGCAACGAAAGTATGGTTGTTACTATAGTCGACCCCGAGATTGCGGGTAATACTACGGATGCGAAGGCCAAATTAGGCCGGCGAGTCCATGTTGGATATCCGTTCCTGCAGGAAGCAAAGGTAGTGTGCGTGTCAGATGAACTATTTGATTATGTTCAAGTTGATGATGAAGAACATGTTGTGGCTATACCACATACCCCAACGCAAATCAACCAGTGGAAGAAGAAGGCGGAAAAGATAGAGTCGTACTACAGTAAACGGCTAGGAATGATAATCGGTGAGGTGGAAACCATTGTGCGCGTGGAGATGCTCAAAGGCCTGATGAAGACTGCAGATGGAGCCACAGTAAAGGAGTTTACGGAGATACCAGGAGTGGAAACGGAATATGCTGCTCAGCTCATCGTCGACTCTGTTATTAGTGAAGATCTTCGTTTCATTGAACGGGCAGCAGTTCCTATCGAGGAAGAATTCCCAGAAGGTGCGAGGGCGTTCTTCTTGGGCGAATACAACTATGGTGCGCCAGTGCACGTTACCGGGCATGAAGACGGAAAGTTATCTGGACTTCTTTCTGCAGTGAAGGGCAAGGAGCCGGAGTTTGGAAGGGAGCATGTCATGAACGCTGAAAAGCTATCTAAATATACCCCTTCATTCGCCATTGCACGGAACTTGCATCTCAGTCCTCTTACACTTGCCAAAATTACTTCATCTTTCTCTGTCAATGTCGATGGAACACGAGTGAATCTTGGACTCAATCTTAAGTTTGAAGCGAAGAAGCTGAAAGTGCTTGGGTATTCACGACGAGGAAATTCCGGATGGGAATTTAGCGAAAGGGCCATTGGGCTCCTACAGGATTACATGATTAAATTCCCAGATTTCATTGCAGGCATCCAACGGAAACCTCAGGGCGACTTATTTGAACCTACGGATTTCTATCCTGCTGATATTGCAAAACAGAAGATCAAAGAGATCCAGTCATGGCTTAAGTCTATTGAATCAAAAAGCTTTGAGCGCGTCCCACTTGAAGCTGAACAACTCGACTCCAGCATTGTACAGGCAATTGAAAAGTCTGCCGACGAGCTACACCAAACGCGAGCTGCTCCAGTGGCACAGAAGATCCGAGGAGTGCCACGCAATGCATTGTTGAAACCCGCAGATGCTGAACACCGTCTCAATAACCAACACTTCCAACTCGGGGACCGTGTGATCTATGCTCAAGATTCCGGAAAGGTTCCAATTGCTTCGCGAGGAACGGTTGTCGGTCTAACACGGACATCAAGAAACTTGCTCCTTGATGTGCTATTTGACGTCTCTTTCATGAGCGGCACCACTCTTTCAGACCGATGTTCACCGTTCCGCGGCTCGACCGTGCCTTCGTCGTCAGTCCTTAATCTGACTAACAGGCAACTTGTCGCACTATCTCGTGCTACCGCACAAAACAAGGAACATGCTCGAGAACAACAACCCTCCAAAGGCGCAAAATATGGTGCTCCCCAGGGGTCTGGTGGCATGGGGCAGCTGAAAGATGCGTCAACTCCACCGCCACTTACGAACAGCTACCGTGGTGCAGCCATAGGCCAGCCTTCCAACAGCAAGGTGAACGGAACGCCCAATCTTAACTGGCGCGGTCGAGGACGAGGAACCCTACCGATTCGCAACCACCCAGCACATGCGGATACCACCGGCCAGCCGAGACCCTTGTTCAACAGAGGACGCGGCAATTTCAATCAAACGAACGCACACACAGGCAACGGACCATCGGGCCGTGGACGTGGAAGAGGAGGTTATGTAAATGTGGAAAGCATGAACACCGATTCCGGTGTATTGAACCACAACCCAGATTTCAAACCTCGACCGTACAATACAGTTCCGCCACCAGCTTCCTTGAACCAACCAACAGGGCAACGAGGATCCGCTGGGCGTGCTCGAGGAAGAGGTATGGCTCGAGGCGGTAGGGGAAGAGCCAGAGCAGGGCATGCAGGCGCAAGGGGAACGACTACAGCATAGATCTGTCCTGCTGCACGTCTTTGAGGTTTCTAGGAAACGGCATATATACAATTGAGCTTACAAGGCGTTGGCCGGATCATTGGGTGGTGTTCGTTTTTTGGGTCCTCACCTAGATATGAAGCGTTAAGACGCCTTTATATTCAACCAATGGAGGTAATGAAGCGATTACATCGAAGTTTATATGTCGCATGAAAACATAAAGCTAATAAAAAAGATGATCAGGAAGGACGTGGCAGTCCTTCTATGGTTAAAAAGAGATCCCCTGTGCAGTTATAAAATAGTTGATGTACACGCCACCATCCCACGTCGAATTAACGCCTGTTCTCCTGCAGAAATGACATGCAGCAACCTTGGGCCTGGCGTTCTTCCTTGCGATATCACAGGCGAAGACGTACCATTATATGTAAGGGCACCCAATACGGGGCATGCTCCAGTTTTCTCTACACTGGAGATTCCCCCCAGTAACTTACCCCTTATCTACACTTCTCTTAGCAGTATGGAGTAAATCTATACTTAAACCACCTCCCTAGCTGGAATAAATACGAGCCTTCACCGTAGAAAAACCCGATCGTGTGCCTTATTCCCCCAGTGACGTCACTGCAACTTCTGCATCTCATCGCGACCCAAAAGCTTGCGATCTCGATGCGTTTCAACGCCATGCAGACTCGATGGAAATGTCTGCCATGAAAGATGTTAAAAGACTGGCTACACCGTGAGTTCTAGGCCTTGCACCGTTCCTGCTAGGGAAAAAATAAGAAAATAGGAAGAATAAGAAAAAAAAAAAAAAGAGAGATGAAATTTTCGCCCCCGAGATAGTTAAAAATGGCCGTTTTCCCCTTATCTTGACTCATTATCGTATAACTTATTTTTGACCTGGTTGTACGGAGTGCTTCTGGATGATATCTTCTGTATATCTTCTCCTTTCTATAGGGTTGCTCGTATGCGATCTGTTATCCTGCTCGGGTGGCTAGATATTTTGGCATAGGTTCCACGGCCATCAACAAATTTCCTGACCATATATATTCCCACCAATTCAAGAAAGCCGCAAATTTCGGCCCCAAGCTCATATGGCCTCCTGAGACGTTTATTCTTAAGCGTATTGCAGTTTCGGAAAGTGTCGTTTGGGGTCTATTTTCACGATGTCGGACAGATCTCGATTTTCAGCAGAAGTTCTGTTAATGGTAGGGAGACGAATTCCCTTTTGTTCTTCTAGTTGAATACCTAGAGGATATACCTATACTCTCTCCTGGCTTAGTTAGACGGATTTCATGGAGCCGGTGATGCTGTTGTATCCATGGCTAACATCAAAACTCTGGATAGGATGACCGCTTAGTCCTAATACATATTCCAATAGACCTATACCCCTTCTTCGTGAGCCCAATTCTTCGTCTCCTTTTCCATGATGGAGAAAGCGAGGTATCATCAAAAACCGCTCCAGGGTTTGTGAATATATCAATTACTCCAATTGAATGTTCTATAATATGCTCTCGAGAACTCGCAAACCTCTACTTCGTCCCGATGGTGGAAGGATTCGAAAGAGCAGCCATATCAGCAAATTCAAAAATTCAAATCAGTTCAGAAGACTATTTGGTCATGCAGGTAGAGGGACAAGGTCTGGATGCTGGCCAGCGTGTGGTAGAACTTACTAGCCCCCTTGCCATGGCTGGAATGTAAGTTTATATTTGAAGCGTTTCTCCAGAGTTGATAATGGAGTATTGACTTCGAAAAAAGCTCCATATTCTTTATATCAACCTATTTTTCCGATTATATCATTATCCCCAAATACTCGAAACAACAGGTCACAGAGACATTCATTGAGCGAGGGTTTAACGTTGAAGAAGGACCAGTTGATCCTGATGGCCGACGAGGCTCGTCTCCGAATATCCATATACCGAATTCCAGACCAGACACTCCGCCCCCATGCAGTGTATCGGAGCTCCAGTTACGGACCTTCGCAACACTTCAAAAACACAATATTCGACCTCAGGTTGATAAATCCCTGCGTCTCGTTCAGTGTGCTGCACACTATAGAGAGTTCACCGGGACAAAGTCTTACTCAATCCTCCGACCTAACTTGATATCAGCTCTTCTTAATGATAACCCCCGGTTTTTCTCTCTGACGATTGCAGCCACAGATCCCGCACCGTCGTTACTTCTGGAGGAGCGGTTATTGCCCCGGTTTTCTCTACCCAGTGACCCTGACAGGGAGCCATCGTCACCTGTAGAGGAGGATACCAATCTGTTGCTAGGGTCAAAAGATGAGATTCTGATAGCTATCACTCTTGATTTGCGAGAACTGCCCCTCGAAGCTGCTGGTATTGTTTCGGGTGTAGCAAGTGCACTTGTAGCAAACACACGCAGAAAAGGCGGAGAAGAGGGCTCTGTCCACAAGGTAAGCGAATAATATCGACCTCTAAAATATCATTGAGATATTCAGAATTAGGACTCAGCTGACTGGAATAGGACCTGGAAACTAGTTTCCTTAGCACATCCCGAGCCGGGAACGTTATTGTCCGTGAAGAAGAACTGGAGTTGGCGATGAAGTGTTTGGAGGCCGAATTTTAATATTGTATGTATATTGAGCATTATATCTGGGAGGTTGGTTCCGGGGCGATTTTAAAACACCAAGTGCAGCTATAAGATCTAAAAGCTAGCTCATGGAGTGTGAGGAGATGTATAAATAAAAGAGAAATACTCCCTTTTTGGCTGTTAATACCGCATATTATTCCCAACGTCCGGGATGCTAAATTATCCATATACTTTGACAGTGCCTACAAAACAGTTAGCTGAAAACCCCCCAGTGGATAAAAAGGCACCCTCATACGAACATACCATCTGAACATCCTCCAGCCCAGGATGAGCCTTTCTCATTCCATGTGACACAGCTAACCACCTTGATACCTGCGCCCACTGACACGGTCTGGATAACATTCCCAGTCAAAACATCCCACGCCACAACCGTTGCTTGGGCATTTTCTCTGCCAAAACTTGCATCTGGAGTCTCGCTCCCACTCAGCACAACGCTGTCTCCCTTCGTAAAGGTAGATCGAATGCGTAATTCCTTGTTCATGTATACAGGGGCCTTCCTCTTCTCAGACGCCGACGAAGGGTTTCCATCACCAAAGCTCTTGAGGACTGAGCCGTCGTCACGATCAACCATGCGAATTCGCCCATCTAGACATGAAGCAAGCATGGCCTTCCCGTCCGTAGAACCTTGTATGCTTGTAACCGGATGAGCCATAACGTCTACCCTCATTTCACCCATTCTTAAATCATAAGTACGAATTCGACCATCGTAACTGGCGGTAATTATACTGCTAGTCGGCATATGGACATATACAGATGAAACAGTGTCAGTTGCTTCTGTGAGGGTCTGTACCGGCTTCGACGTAAGCGACCGCGTATCCCATATTTTCACATCTGAATCCGCGCTTCCTATCCACGAAAGGGAGGATATCAGCTCGATTCCTTCACATGCACTAGATAAATATTTATTCAGGATGAGACTCACCTGATATCACCACTGAGTCGCCCTCTCCGCCAAACGCTACAGCCTCAACTCGTCCGGTATGACCACTCCATCTTCTTATTGTACTTCCGGTCTCAACGTCCCATAGGAAGACCTGTTTGTCTCCTCCTACGCTGGCAAAGCGCGCATTATCTGCACTCACAGCTATATCTAGCACTGAGTATCCGTGGGCTTCATATTTTTGAATGGGTGAGGTTGTTATCTGGGGTGAGGTGGACGATGACTGTGGCAGCGCACGAGATAGATGGATGGAACGGTCGGAGGAGCCAGTCAAGAGGTATGTTCCTGGAGAACTAGAGAACGTAACAGCGTTTACAGGTCCTGGTTGAGGCAAGTTAGTGTGTGTTCGTGGAATTGTAGCTAAAGGACGCACAGCCCGGGGCAAACGCGCTTCCACCCCGCCATAGAGCTGCTTTTTCAAGAATCGTCCACATACCACTATGGGTTCTAAGGATGTGAAGAGTAGTTGAAGGGAATTTCGTGGAAGTCGACATTTGTCAACCTGTATATGGTCGTTGGTATGTTATTGTAGATAGCTACATTGATAGTCGATGAGGGAGAAACAGCCAAGCTCGAGATTTGAATAATAAATTAAACCAGTACATCCATGGAGTCAATAAAGTCAATTGTTGGAATTAATATATTTAAAACTTATAGCAAGAAAAACATGATCTCGGGATAAAGAAGGGTAAAGAAACACATTAAACTGAAAAATGGGTTGGCAAGAATCGCTGGCTCCGGGGAATATAAAAAGCAAGACGGGTATACGACAGCCCAGAACACCACCTACATGGCTTGTCGATCGACCAATGTAGAATCAAGCTTAGGAGCAGACATGAGAGTTCCTGGAGGGAAGAAGCCATCCACCCGTATCTCACGAAACCATGACGGTCATTTAACGGCGACCATGACTGCGCACTTGAGGGGCTTGCATCTGGTCGAGTTCCTGCTCGAGTTGTTTGATCCTATTAATATATTAGCTATCGTTCTACCAAAGCTGGTTAAGGGAGTATAGTATTGGACTAACGCTGCATGGGTAGTCTCCAGGTCCTTGTTGAGTCGGTCTCTTTCGGCAATAAGTTTCTGCTCCCACTGTCTGAATCGTTGTTCCTCGATCTTGACTTGCTCGGTGAATCTTTTTCGCAAGTTCTCTTCCTCTTCCTTGAACTTGGGGTTGTCGAGTTTCCTTGGCCTGGCTTCTCCGAACTTTCTGGTCTCCATCTGAAGTGCTCGGTAGGCTTCGTAGTGTTGTTCTTCGGTGGTGTGGATAAGATCAAGCATGTGTGTGCGGATGAGGATGGAGCGGAGCTTCTTGAAATCACAGTGGTCTTCATTCTCAACCTCTGCGACACCCCATGAGTACTGGCGGCCCTTGACGATGTGGCCATCGCTGGTCTTGACGTCCTTCTCGGAGCCGATGACGGAAAATGGCATGACAGCCATCAAGCTGCGGGCGTGCTGGGCAGCTTGTTCATCGTCCTCCTCAACAGGGGGCTGGTAGATCTTGATTCCCTGGGCTTCAATGACAGCACGGATCTGTTACACAGGACCGTCAGCTCTAGAAAATTTTTCCAAAAAGGAGGTGCTCTGGGCAAAATGAAGTCTTTTACTTACTCTCTGCTTGAAACGGGCAAGGTCAGAGGGGCTTAAGGTGTCGGCCTTTGCAACAACTGGGATCAAGTTCACACGAGAGCTGAGGCGCTTCATGACTTCGATATCCAGTGGTTTCAGAGTGTGTCCGGTTGGTCGGATGAAGTACAGGCAAGCGTGGACACGGAGGTCGATCTTGTCAATACGGCGAGGCTGCTGCTCCTGCAACATATAAGACTCATGCTGGTCGTCCAAAAATTCAATGATGGGCATCCATGAATCACGGTTGTTAACATAATCGCCAAAACCGGGAGTATCAATGACGGTCAACCGAACTATAGAAACAAGAGGTTAACCTAGATCCCCTCATATACAGTAGTCCAAGGACTATAGGATCGAGTAAATACCTTTGAAGAATCGTTCCTCGAGCTCTGCCTTTGTGATCTCGATCTCAACGGTCTTGTCAACCTGCTTGGCATGTCTGCGTTTATGGTCTGCGTAGTTCTTGATAGTGGTCGAGAAGAGAGTGTTGATGAATGTAGTTTTCCCCAAGCCAGACTCTCCAGCAACCTATATGCCCATTTATCTGTCAACAGCCTGTCTCCTTTGCTTGGTAGAAACCTTTTTCGGGAAAGGGGGGTTATTCGCACCATAATCGTGAAGGCGGCACCACGTTTCGCGACAATCTTGTGCCTGTTCAATTCGAGTCAGTTGAGTCTCGCTGCACCTGAGAAAAGGATCCCTTTAGTCCATACCGTTGGTTTGGCAGCTATGCGAACTGTCAGCTATGATCCATGTCCGTAACAAGCGATATGCGGGAAAACTTACATTGGCGATACCAATTGGCGAAGCGGTCTCAGAGGTAGCAGTCGACGCCATTGCGATGGTTAATCAGGCAGTTCAGCCGTAGCGAAGAGGCAACTGTGTCTAATAAGGCGAGGTTCAAAGGTTTGTGAGAAGAGAGAGACTGGAGATGTTGCTTTGAGCCGCCGTTCTTTTTTTTTTTGTTTGCTTTGGCGTTGAACTTCTTTCCCTTTTCTTTGCCCCTGAGTGAGACTTACTAATTTGGACAAGGGCCCCGACTTTGCGCTAGTCCCGAAGGGGTATAGTTTTGCAGGTTCCCTTTTTATCCCGGATAATTTAGTTTCCGAGATCCGAAATTTTTATTGTGATTACGTAATATATCAAAAAGTTGAAGCAAAAAAAAAAAGCAAGGACGAAGTAGTAATAAATAAGTCAAGGGTAGTTTTGCGCCGGCGAGGATTACGCCTATATTGGAGACGATGAAGACGGATTTTAAGGTAGGTTGGCTCATTCTGTTCCTGTTTATGCTTGTATACTGATTTACTTGCAGTTTTCCAATCTCCTCGGGACCGTCTATCGCAAAGGGAATCTCTTGTTCACTCCCGACGGCTCATGTTTGCTTTCTCCAGTTGGGAACCGAGTCTCTGTCTTCGACCTGGTCCAGTAAGTGGTGAAGCCCGCGGGTTCAATTGGTTTCAGTTTGGCTGTTTAGCTAACCGGATACCCTTAGAAATACATCATATACCCTCCCCTTCGCACACCGGACCAATATTGCTCGAATCGATCTATCTCCCAGAGGCAACCTCCTGCTCTCAATTGACGAGAATGGCAAGGCTATATTGACTAATTTCCCTCGCCGGTTAGCGATCCATCACTTCACGTTCAAGACTGCAGTGTCTGCCCTGTCCTTCTCGCCATCTGGTCGTCATTTTGCGGTGGGGGTTGGCCGGAGGCTTCAGATATGGCGCACGCCTTCTACCCCGGGAGCTGAGGGCAATGGAGAGCTAGAGTTCGCCCCTTTTGTGCTTCACCGGGATCTCGCAGGGCATTTCGACACGATACAGAATATCCATTGGTCCAGTGACTCAAGATTCCTGCTGACTGCATCCAAAGATCTAACCGCAAGGATATGGAGCGTAGACCCGGAGGAAGGGTTTGAACCTACAACTCTAGCTGGGCACCGAGATGGTGTCATTAACGCCTGGTTCTCCCACGACCAGGAATCTGTGAGTGGTTCTGGCAGGCTCTAACTGCAAAGCACTGTTCGAAAGCTAACCCATACTAGATCTATACCATTAGCAAGGATGGCGCGCTGTTCCGCTGGGGCTATGTGTCTAAAAGGCTCGAGAACGGTGCTATATCCGACGAACGATGGAGAATCGTCAAGAAAGATTACTTCATGCAGAGCGGCGCCAAAATAAACTGTGCTGCTTTCCACGCAAAAGCTAATATCCTGGTTGTCGGATTTTCGAACGGGATATTTGGTCTATGGGAAATGCCAGACTTCAGCCAGCTTCATCTATTAAGGTATGAATGCGCATACAGTCCATTGACGCTTCCATTCTAATAGTAGCCTATAGTGTTTCTCAAAGTAACATCGATTGTGTCACCATCAACAGCTCTAGCGAATGGCTGGCATTTGGCTCATCAAAACTGGGTCAGCTACTAGTATGGGAATGGCAGTCGGAGTCTTATATCCTAAAGCAACAAGGGCACCTTGATTCAATGAACGCCCTGGTCTATTCCCCCGATGGGCGAAAGATAGTCACCGCTGCTGATGATGGCAAGATAAAAGTCTGGGATATCAATACTGGATTCTGTATTGTCACTTTTACCGAGCACAAGGGTGGTGTCACAGCTTGTGAATTTACAAAACGTGGAAATGTTCTTTTCACAGCATCCTTAGATGGTTCAGTACGAGCATGGGACCTTGTGCGGTATCGAAACTTCAAAACTTTCACAGCTCCATCTAGATTGTCCTTTTCCTCTCTAGCAGTTGACCCAAGTGGTGAAGTGGTATGCGCTGGCTCCCTGGACTCTTTCGATATCCACATTTGGTCTGTACAAACAGGTCAACTTCTAGATCAGTTATCAGGCCACCAGGGGCCAGTTTCGTCTTTATCCTTCTCTGGAGATGGAAGCCATGTTGTCAGCGCCAGCTGGGACCGCACAGTTAGGATATGGAGCGTATTTGGGAGGAGCCAGACGAGTGAGCCTCTACAGCTGCAATCAGATGTACTCTGTGTGGCTTTTAGACCAGATGGAAAACAGATTGCCGCTTCTACGCTTGATGGTCAACTAACCTTCTGGTCTGTCGAAGACGCTGTCCAGCAATCAGGCATCGATGGTCGTCGTGACGTGTCTGGAGGGAGAAAGGTAACAGACAGACGCACTGCTGCAAATTCTGCGGGCACCAAGTCCTTTGCAACAATAACGTATAGTGGCGACGGTTCATGCCTCTTAGCCGCTGGGAACAGCAAATATATCTGCCTATACGATGTTGGTACAAGCTCGTTAATTAGGAAGTTTACAGTCTCCGTCAACACATCCCTAGATGGAACTCAGGAGTTCCTTAACAGTCGGAATATGACCGAAGCTGGACCTCAGGGACTAATCGACGAAACTGGTGAAGCCTCCGACATTGAAGATCGAAAAGACAAAACTCTTCCAGGCGCCCGTCGTGGAGACGATGGAGCTAGAACAACCCGCCCTGAAGTCCGCGTCACATCTGTGTCGTTCTCGCCAACAGGAAGATCATTTTGTGCCGCTTCAACAGAGGGCCTATTAATATATAGCCTCGATAATGACATGGTCTTCGATCCCTTCGACCTCGATATCTCTATCACACCAGATAGTATACTCGCCACAGTTGCAGCTGCTAAAAAAGCTGCTTCGTCTCAAATATCCAAGAATACTCCTTCATCAGACTCCACATCATCTGATTCCTCATTCCTTAAAGCCATCGTAATGGCGTTCCGTCTCAATGAATCCGAACTCATACGAACAGTCTACGAATCCATACCCCCCTCTGAAATCCCCCACATTGTCCGCCTAATACCTACGGTATACGTAATTCGCCTCCTCCGCTTCGTTGCTAATGCAGCAGACGAAACACCACATTTGGAATTTAACCTGCTTTGGATACAGGCCCTGCTTAGCATACGAGGTCGGTATCTCAAGGATAACGCTGCATCATTTGCAGCGGAGCTACGGTCCGTTCAGAGAGCGATTGACGGCATTCGAAATGATTTGAAGAGACTTGCAGACAAGAACTTATATGCTTTGGAATACTTCCTTTCAAAACCCACAAATGCGCCGGGAGCTAAGAAAATCACCTCTGATGAATCAAATAAGATGCTTCTAGAGGACTCGAAGAAAAACGAAGATTCCAAAATGGAGCAGGATGGCGAGGAAGCCCATGCGAGCGATGGGGATTGGATTGGATTGGAAGATTAAACACTTTCTCCTGTCCTAGGTTTTATTTCTGAGCGCTGTCGTGCATATTGTTACTGGTTTACTCGCTATGGGTATATAGGCCTGGGCTCTTATTTTGTCTATGGGCGAAACGGTGTTTTGTGTAGGTGAAAAGCAATCTGTAGAAAAGATCTGGTTTATTGGCCTTCAACAATGATATATTTAAATTCGCGTTAGGGATATTAACATAACAAGTAGATAGAATGATAATACAGAGGAAGGTATAAGAATCCGGGAAATATTTAACAATGCCGATAGATTGCATAAACCAAGGAGGTTAATCCATGCCGCATGAAGAGAAAGCGAGTGTGCCCAACGCCAGAATGCGCCAAATGAAAAGGTGCCGAGTCATGACTGAAAATTATCTGAATGTAAGAAAATTTCAGTAGTATCCTTTTCCCGCCGTGGTATTATCTCCTTCGATCACGATCTTCATTGTCTTCATCGTCTACCCGTGCTCTTTTTGATTCTCGCTGGCTAGACTCTGATTCCTGGATGCCATATCTTTTCTGTCCAACACTAGATTGGCCACCAGTGACCTCAGCAATCATTCCATCAATACCAAACGGATCCGCGGTATCCTTTTCAAACTCCACAGGACCTTCGCGAGCCTGGTACGGAATCAATTAGTGCAATTCCAACGAGTTTATATTCAAATGATACATCACTTACCTCGGCGTCCTCAGTTCCCTTGAATCCTTCCTTGGCACGTCCTAACACCTCGAAGCGGCTTCCCCTGTTTATTCGATCCATTTCTGCTCCCCCAGCAGTCTCATCATCATCATCCATCTGAGCACGAGGACGGTATATACTGTTAATAGCATCCTGAGCAGCAAAAAGAGGTTTATCGTAGGGTTGATCTTCGTTAAAGCCACTTTCTAAACCACTAGTCTGGTTGAACAGTCGAGAATCGTACATAGTCTCCTTGCTCTGTGTTGGTTTTGCCAACCCCAATGCAATTTTTTCAGAGATATCACGGTTCTGCTCCCTAGCCATAACCTGGACACGTCGCTCAGCACCCATTCTAGATTGACGAAGTTTTCTTTCATCTTCCTGGCGTCGTTCACGGCGTCTCCTCTCACGTTCCCGGACAGCTTCGTCTTCTTCATTTGGACTAGGCGACCTGGAAGAATAAGGCGAAGAGTTTCGACTGCCACTGCGGGATCTAGCTCGAGATTCATGGCGACTACTAGATGCACCAGCCCTAGCCTCCCTTGCCTTCTGAGCAAGCTGCCGAAGATGTTCTTCCTTTTTGGCTTTTTCCTTCTCAGCCAGTTTCTGTTGCATCTGTGCTCTCTGCTTCACTTCCTCCCGAGCATGTCGATCAGCAGTGAACAATGCTTCTGCAAACTGAGCGAATTTATCATTAATTGAAACATCCTGTAACCCTCGTCCATCGGCAGCCAATCGTTTATCAAGAGGTACCGTGTAACCCTTTGGATTTTTCCAGTTCGAGACCGGCGGAGGGATTCTCCACGCCTCCTGGTCTTCAGCCGTAAGTTTCCGGGGAGGGGAATGTAAGACTGGCGGAGGTGGTGACGGCGGTCCACGTGGAATTTTCTTGTGTTTGAACTTTGGGGGTTCGAGAGGGTCTACTTGTTTTTCCACAATTTTCATAATTCGATCATTTTTCCGATTTGCATTACCCATCTGGTTTGCAGGGGTATATCGAACAAACGTAGGCTCGCTCCTCTTTCCGGTAGCGACGTTCTTCGGCTTCTGGGCTGAAACTGCTCCGCTAACCAATTTTTCCAGTGCGGCTTTTGTCTTCTCCATTTGCGCATTAACTTCTTCCTGTGATGGCCTGTCCAGTGATATTTCCCCCATGTCCACCCTCTGTCGTAGCGGTATTAAGTCTTTAAATGATGCATGTACGATTCTGTTCTCGTTATGGCCCTGCCTTGCGATAGAGTCGTATTTCACCTTGCCCTCGGCGTCGACCTGCAGGGCTAAAGCATTTGACTTATTCGGCGCATCTTTACGGCCCATATCGAGGGGATATTGGGCAACAGCGATCTCCGGGAATGCACCGCCATCTCCAAAATCTTTCAACGATCGTGGTCGCCACCCGGCGCGTTTTCCATAAGGTGGTGGGCCAGCCCTCTGCAGGTAAGATCCCATTAGGAACGATGGACCAAGTAGAAGAAATATCAAAAACAGGAACATGGCCGACATAGAAGGATATCACTTACCTTTACCACTATTTGTGTCTCATCAATCGCATCAGCACCGACTACTCTTGGTCCGCGTCGTTGAGCGTGAGCAGGTAGCTCCTCGTTTTCACCTGTATACTTCGGGGCCGGGAGGGACTTAAACAGCCCTTCACTGAGTGAGGCCATGATCGTACAATGTCGGATACGAGGTTGTCTGGATAAATGTAGAATCTGATATTTCAAGTCTTGAGTCTCTCTATCTTGAATGCTTTTTTGAGCTTTTGATGAAATTATCGGAAAAACTTCCTTGCCATCGGAATATTATTTTGCCGTCATGATTATGTAAGTATTTACTTTTCAAAATCAATATTGACCGTTGACAATTGAGCAACTTGGATCATTAAAATGTTCTTACTTCTAATAATCAAGATGGTGATGGTATATTGCTAGGAAACTCTGTGATATTTTTCTACTTTCATGATTTTCTCCTAGCTGGTTTCCTCTCTCATTCCATGCAATATTTGGAAAGCAACTTGGGCTCCTTGTCTCCTATTCACATCGATAAAGAAGCCTGTAGAGTGATGCCCGATCGGAGCTGCTGTGCAACACGAGCTTAAGCAAGGCTGACTATGAAATAAAGACAAAGATCCATTAAAACCCTCCAGGAAATTTCGAAATGTCACCCAGTAATCTCTTCTCACCGCTCTCTACTCTAAACTGTCCAACTCCATTATTCTCCTGTTTCTGTGACCCATGATGCAGAGGAAATTCATTAACATAATTCGTATTGAGGGATTCTTGCGTTGCTTCCTTTCTACCGGCTATGTTAGAAGAAAAAGCAATCGTGGAATTAAAATATTAAAGCTGTTCAAGACAGAAAACTCACCGGATCGAAGGAGCAAATATCATAGCTCATCTGGGGAGTATTTAGGCGGCCTGACGAATGAAATAAGGATACCCCGACGATGAGTATGCCCAGTATCCGGGCTGCAAGTTCTCCATGATGTCATTCGTCGTTCTAAGAGTGTAGGAGCCGTCAAGTTCGCGGCACCACCACTGCTGGCCTTCAGCTGGGCGGTAAGGCACCATACTCTGAGGCCTCATTGCACCAGTGGCTCTCGCGACAGCGAAGTTCTGTGCGTCAACTTCGGCACGAGTTGGACCAACCCAAGGAACTGTACCTGCTGGGACCTGGTAGGTGGCGCGAAGGGGCGTTGGAGAGGTATATGGAACCTGAATAGCTTGACCCGCTTGCTATGATGGGAGTTAGTATATACATATATGCATGTCTACCAAAAACGCAAAGACATGTGCAATGGCCAACGAGAAATAAAAAAAGATCAAAGTACAATATGGCCATTTGAAATGACTTGCTGGGTCACTCCAAGCTGGATGGTCTGAGAAAGAGGCTGTGCCGTCCCTGGAGGTCCTCCATTCGGGCAGCCATTAGGCAAAACAGGAACTGGAGGAGGAGGTGGTGGTGGAGGAGGAGGAGGCCCGGATACATTGCCTGTGCTAACTTGGATGGTTTGCTGAAGCTGCGGAGGCACATATGTGTAGACAGTCGGCTCGTTGCCCGTTTGGACATGCTGACAGGTCGAATATCTCGAGCGACTTGGGTCGATCGAGCCATATTGATAGTACTGAACCATGGTGCCAGAGCAGTGATATGAGGTGCCGACTTGGACAGCGATGGACAGAGAAAGCGATTTGACAGGCAGTATTAGAAGGAATAGACAAAAGGGAGCAAGAGTGAAGAGTGAAGAGTGAAGATAGTAAAGGAGAAGAAGAAAAAGGAGAAAGGGAAAAATAAGCAAAGAGAAGGACTTTTGCCTGCAGGACTGCTTATATTCTTTGCCTCACTAAGGGAAAAAGAACGAACAGAGAGAGACACACACAGCTGGTAACTTACGTTCACAGGGTAGAATCCATCTCCAGGCTGTACCATGTACCACTGTCTGTTGGGCTTCTTCACCTCGACCTTGGGAGGATCATCTTCGACCACCAAGGCACGGTAAGGAATACATCCGAAACACATCCTGAGAGCGATCAGATGGGAATTTGCAATAAATACCCTTGTGGATCTCTAGCTGTATAAACAAGAACAAATTTGCAGAGAAGAAAAGAAGAGAAGAGAAAGGAGAAGAGGAAAAAGCTGATCTGGTGATGTTTACATTCTTGCTCTCACACCTTCTCAGTGTTTCTTCAGCTGACTACACGAGAGCAAGTGAAGGAAGACTCATTCTACCTATGATACACTCTCATCTATTGTAGTGTCTATCTCTATCCTCCTCCTAGCATGGATAGTACAAAGTAAACAAAGCTAGACACGGGAACTTCCGTCAGTGACTGGCCTATGGGCTCATACTCAATCCTTCAGTGTTGACAGCCCTGCCATTGAAGCAGTGACACCTATCACCAAGCCTCATTTTGACGCTGCTGTGTCTATGTACCAGTTGAGACGCCACACCCAGATAGATCCAGAAGTGGGAAACAAAGACATTTATTTGTGCTCTCTAGAAAGGGGGAGGGAGTATCTACATTTGGTCAATATTGTTACAGCGTTGAGAGGGAGCAACAGACTATTTCGCGTGGCAAACATGGTATCAAACACGCCCGGTATGTGTCGCCCGACAAAGGGTAGTGCCAACAAGGTCAGGCCGGATACAGAGCTTTGAGATGGAAGAAGAGGATTGGCTGGAGGTGCCAAGTGATCCTGGCCAAATGGGGCTATGCCTGGTTACCATATTAAGGCATTGTATAAGAAAGGAGGATCCAATATCGATAATAGATGGCTGGTATATATGATTGATATATGGCAGCACAGAGAACCCGGGATGTGGGGTTGGAAGTGCAAGTCTTGGTTCAAATTATTATCGGAGGGTTTGACAGCTGTTGTCTGTCCTACACCTGCTGGGTGCATAGCGGGATCTGGTATTAAAGTGATCACAACAGTCCCGTCGCACCCTGTTGCCTGAGGGTATGTGATGGAGCTGGTTGTCGTAATAGTCAAGGGCTCGCCTACTCCAAATGTGACTGCATGGGGCAGATCACGTCCTCTCCATCCGCTATTTCAACCGAGTGTTTCTTCCACCCAAAGATGTATTGTATCCGCAGCGTCTTGGGCAAGAACGGGGCAGGGTCACTGAAACCAAGGATCTCGCCCTAAATGTCACAAGTTAGAGAGCTGCAGCAATCAACCAGGAAAATATATAAAACACATGCATACCTTGACGATACTACGCGGTATGCTCAGCTGGCCCTGGTCAACAAGCGCAGCAACGGGAATAGTGACGTCAACCATCTTTTCATCTGCCTTCGGGTCGGTTCTGCTGATTCTCAACGCTGAGTGTGGGGGAATATATCCATATTCGGCATGAAGAATTACCAGACCGCCCCTTTGTTCTTCAACATCCTGTCTGCGGCTGATATGTTCCTTCATCAGCTCAATAGCTTCCAAGCTATCTGCTTTCCGTTTGGCTAAGAGCCTTTGCACTCTCCTTTGTTGTCTAGCAATGGCTTTCTTCTGTTTCCGTCTCTGCCGCGGACGCCAGTACCCGAACTCCATAATCGAATATGTAAGCCACGGTACAATCACAGCAAGACTGGCAATATCAGCATCCACTACTTCCATCGGACAGATTGCAATCGGAAATTTCAAGGTTTGCCCAAGTCTATTCCATGTGATTGCACAAACAAGTCCCCTGCCGCCTTGTATTCCAATACTAAGACCCATGTGAGTAAAGTTACCAAATTTGCGAACGCCTGATATCATCCAGGAGGTGGAGAGATCTAATGAAACAGTTGTTGCAATTTCCAGTCGGACAGGGGGGCTGTTGATTATTTCCTTCCGAGGAGTGTAGCCTTCATAGCTCCACTGGGACAGAGCTGGCTCTTCGGGCTCAGACGTGAAAAGATTCCTCCCGTAATTGAGCGATAGGTTTATGATGCCGGGCGATGAGTGGAGTATTATGCCCCAGTTTTGCCTGGTCTCTGATTGCTCCATTTTCTGTGCTCTTCTACTATTCTCCGCTGCTTCATCTTCCTCATCCAAGTTTTGAGCTCTAGATGCAGGCTGCGCCCGTCTTGTAAAACGTTTAGGAAGTATATTTAAGCCTAGCTCAAATTTGCTGCTCTCTGCAGCTAATATGACAGCCTCGGTTTCGTCGTAAAGAGCTTTGGCTATGGACTCAAAGAAGCTCGCTATGAAAGATGGCCAAGTAATTATCCCGCTAGACCAGTTGCAAAACATTAATTTGCCATCACCTATTTGCCTTTGGACTGATACATGCAAAGGTGGTGGCATAAATAAAGGTGAATGAGACACGACTGTACTCAAAGTAAGCTGGAAAGGATATGTCCCTGGGACAGGGGCAAGGAGCTTCCGCAGCGATAAAGTGAGTGAGGGAGCAGGAAGTAGGGACGCTCCAACCTTGACGGATGAGTCCCCGAGGAAAGGGAATAAGAGGCGATTTAACGGGGTATCCTTAGTGTCATGGCTCTGTACAACATGCTGTACATGAGCGCCCAAGGAAAAGCTGTTGACTGCAAGGTTATGGGGCAATTCTTGCTAATGGAGAGTAAGATACTAGACTGGACATCTTTGGGGCACAGAACTGGGTACGTACCTCTATATCTCTTTCTTCGTTGGTTTCCTCATCGAGCAGAGTGAAGACACGCTTCATTCGATGGAGTTCTCCACCCGTGCTTGCTTGAATGACTAATTGCATATTTTCCTTATCTTCGTCCATAATGTCGTTCCTCTTACGGTTTGAACCGTTCTCGTCATCATCATTGTCGTCTTCTTCATCTTGACTGCTGGATGACTTGAATCCGGGGATAGAAGGAAAAGGCGTCTTAAACTTGAATCCAATAGCAAAATGAGACGGCTTCATATCGGGCATCTCAATATTTATTGAATCCTCAGTTTCCTTGCTGAACATGTTTGTTGCATCAAAGCCGACTTGCATTTCTACCTACATGCGCACACATTAGCAAATAGGACTTAGCACAAGGGGTCTTAGCCACTATACTTTACTCGAGATTAAGTCCTCCAGTACAGAGCGTTCCTTATCCTTCATCTTACGCACAAACCATCGGCGGAATTGGGCTTCATCCATGGTTTTCACGCCAACTTGCATCCTTTCAGCCTCACCAAATGCCCCCAAAAGGCCCGTCATGCCCCATTGTTTGCGTACGCCTTCCTCTCCCATCAGGTCATAAACGACCCGCTTCTTGGGATCTATAAGGGTTTCATAGGCAGTCTGTATCTTCCCAAAATGGTTTCTGGCGGCCTCTTGGAGATGCGACGGCTGTTTGTCCGGATGGAAGCTAAGTGTCAGGGTTCGGTAGGCAGAGCGAATCGCTGCATCGGTAGGTGGGGGATCGCGCGACAGGGCCAGGAGCGAATAGTAGTCTGTTGTATCGGTATAGGACGACAGAAGGTCATATTCTTGCACCATGTCCTCGTCGTCTGGAAGAGCCTGAGGCCCTTCGGCACCGTTATCAGCCATGTGAGCTGCCATGTCAGTCGCAATTGGGAACTGTGCTTCTCATCATCAAGAAGACATGAAAGCTTTTATCTCTTCCCTTCCAACAATATTCAATTTAATATCCGATTCAATTCTTCAGGAGCAGACATCAAACACACCGTGGTAAAAGCCAAGAAGTTGATAATATCCATGGATGGATATTTAACACTAGACCGGACTAAACTTTAGCTCCAAAGCGATGACTCTATTCTTTATATACCAACCGTGTAAGAGAGCAGCAACTCGGCAAGCTACAGCTTCAACGACGGCTTCTCCTACACAACCGGAGAGACTGTATTTTGCCATTTTTGCTGCGATATTTTGGTCTTCAAAGGGTCGGAATCCCTCCATCTCGGCCGCAGGAGCTTCCGCCGGGGGATTTTAGTTATTCCGAATACGGATAAATATAATTACATCCCGTCTTGGCAATAAATTATCACGTGCTTTCAGCCTCATTGATTTAACTTTTTTTTATTTTTAGTTAACGAAATGGAAGAGAAAACGCTTTGCCGTCTCTCCTTGATATGATGCAGCCTGGTGAAAGATGCCTTGAGCTAGTATACCATGGCTGTGTTAGTGTCGGAGAGGTAAAATTTCTCACAGTCCCTTGGGCTACTGAGCCTTCTCGGTTGCATTGACTCACTGAATGTTACATATCTCCTTAATGCCCGTTTTCTCAGTCTATATAATATTTTCTAGTGCTCTTTAGTTACCTTTATATTACATCTTGCTGTTCAACCTACTTACAATCTGAAAAATATTTATTTTAAATATGGCTGACCATAGACAACCTGGTGACATCCCTCCGACCTTTAAAATCGACCTTTCACTCCCTCCTTCAGAAAGATATGTTGTTTTGGCCTCTATATATCGGCAGAAGCTGAGGTGCCTGATAGATATATTTCACGAGCTGATCAGCTCCCTTGACGGTATTATTTCTCCAAAATGGGTCTACAGAGCTGCTCCCATCCTGCTAAGAAGGCTATATACCCGTGAAGAAACAGAAGAGATCAAAGGAATATGTCGAGTTACAGGCATCGATCTCTATATTCTTATATCCCTAAATGTCTTCCTCGACCTACTTATGGGGTGCACCAGCGGAGCAGCCTCGGCGAAACAGAAACAAGACATAGATGCGAAAATGCTTCACTTTCGTACTCTTGACTGGGACATGGATGAACTCCGCCAGCTGATTGTGAAACTTGAGTACTTTCGCAGCTCTGAGAGTGACACCGTTTTGGCAACAAGTGTAACATATGTGGGGTTTGTTGGGGTCCTCACAGGGGTGAGAAAGGGATTAAGCATATCGTTAAACTTCCGGCCAAATCACAGTTCGAGCAGTATTTTGGCAAATTATCGATTTTACGGAAGTCACCTTCTCGTCTTACTGGGTATGAGACGGTCCATATCATCCCTACTTCGCAAATATCTCTTATCAGCAGATCTAGAACCTGCTCAACACCACTCATGGCTTGGTCGAATATTGACATTGGAACGAACAAGGAGATCATCTCAAACCCCTTTGGACCAAATAGCAGAGAATTTACCACAAATACCAACGACAGCAGCTTATTTGATTATGTGTGATGGGACATCAGCTATCGTTTTTGAGAAGGATCACAGGAGCGCTAAGATTCAACGGTCATCATCGTTTATCGTTGCTACCAACAGTGATTCAGCAAATCTCTCTCCAAACTCTGAAGTTGTCGACTGTGGCAAAATCCACAGAGTAGCTAGCACCTCCAATGAGACATTGGATATGGATGATGTCATCTTCCTCAGTAGTGAACGAAGAGCATGCATGCAGAAGGCATGGGATGATAAAGTGCAGGCAAAAGCCAACAGTTTATCCATGTCTCAAGGCTCTACTACACCTCAACCAGATATAAGGCGACGAACTTGTTTATCAAACAGTTACTCCCTTACCGCCTCAAATAGTCTACGCTGCGACAGTCAAGTTACAGCAACGCCATCAGAAGTCATTGAATGGGTAAATAGATACCCTATCACCAATGAAATGACTCACTTTGCAGCTATTATGGATCCTACTCTGGGTAAAGTGACCTGGATTAGGAGATATACAGATCAACCGACCCATAATGATACGGGCCAAGTACTTTAAGAAGATTTCTATAGTTCGAATACTTCAATAACTCGTACTGTTTGATAATTACCCACGCCTGTATATATATCATTTATCACATTAATAAGAGCCTTAAGGTTGTATTTATATAGTTAGTCTACTAATAAGAAGTCACATATATTACTTGCAGAACGTATGAATGCCATTATTATCCATCCCCCAGTTTTTTATCTAGTTTCCTAATGTACATCAAACCTCCACCCAGCACAAGAATAATAATCAAAGACTTAAAAACAGGTGTTAATACGACATTGCCACCCCCCATTAAGATATAAAATAGAAGCCCAGTAAAAGAAGAAAAATAAAACTCGATACGACCATATCAACTTTTCTCCACCACTTTGGGATAATTGTATGCTGCTTTAGAACCGGTTACACCTTTATAAACTGTTTTAAAAAGGGCATATCCTTTGAGTGCTGTGCTGGTCATTAGGTAGATGCTACACATTCACTCTCTGCTTCACTTCCAGTGTGTTCGTCTGCGGATGCACTATTAACCTCATTGTCAGATTCCGCAACGCTCTTATCAGATCGCTTGCTAACAGCGGTGCTAGAGGTTGAGAGTGCAGGTGGGTGGTGGCGGCCTCTTGTAACCATTAGATTCTCACACCAGGCAGTGGCCTCTTCAACAGCCAGGTGAGGCTCTCTTTTGCGGGTAAGAAGGAATCCCTGGATTTCAGCTGGTGAGAAAACATATTCCGGAAGCAATGCGGCGAATGAGATGGCTAGTTCATTGATATATTCAACAGCAACTTGGTGGCTGGCAGTGATAATTCCATTGACATTGTTGTTCTGCTCTACCCCCTTTTTCTCGTTAGATGCAGGTTGGCCCTCGTTGGTGACATTTTTCTCTGTCTTGGCGGTGTTGAACAACTTAGTATTCAGGATAGAAAGAGATTTCTCAACGTGAGATGGCGACGTTGATTGCGCCTTGATACCTCCTGGCTGGTCTGGAGAATACATGCGGATGAAAATTTCCCTGATTTGTTCTCTATTTGCCAAGGTAAATCCAACCATCATATCTACTCTGCCGGGGCGGATGAGTGCATCGTCAAGTTTATCTGGGTGGTTTGTGGTCATGACGAGAACTCGGCCTTCGTGAGAAGCCACGCCATCGATTGCATTCAAGAGGCCTGAGAGTGAGATACCCTTTGACTCGTCATCGTTGTTAGGCTTCTTCCCTTTCTTTGCGCGGCTCGAAGGCTGTTGGGCTGTGGTATCCAAGTTGGAAATGACGCCTTCGGTTGCTCCATTGGTCGCGTCAGTTGTTCCCGGTGAAGAGTCTTCATTAGCGGTAGTACGCGCTAAACCGGCGGTATCAATATCCTCCAAGAGAACAACGCAACGCCTAGGCAAGGAGTTGAAGAGCAACCCGAGGTCTTCTTCCGTCAAGCTTGGTTCGAGAAGAGAGATACAGTATATGTCCAGTCCAAACACGCCAGCTATGGCGAAGCTGAGAGATGTCTTTCCTGTGCCGGGCGGTCCGTGAAATAGGTAGCCACGACGATAAGGTATCCCACGATTCGCGTACCACCGCGGAGTAGCAGGGTGAAGATATTCGTTTATATCCAGCAAAAGTTTCGTTTTTTGAATATTATCGAGGACGACGGTTTCAATAGGCCGAGAAGGGCGAGTGGCGGCTCTGCTCCAGGCGTATATTCCTCGTGAACGAAATTCCTTGGGACCGGGTCGACGGATGGTGGTCTTACTTTTCTCACGAGCAAAAGATGCATCTCTTGCCTCCCGAATCAAGTTTTTGATGGGCTGCAGCGATCTTCCAAGCACTGTGATGGTCAAGGTTTCATCACTGCTGACCATGTTGAATCCCATTCGTCCACTCAAGACCTGTTCCTTTTCTCTGGACATTTTGAAGAAGTTACCATTGTGTCTGAACCAGGAGAACTCATAGTGTGGTTCAAATCTCGGGGGAATCTTCGCTTCCCAGTTGCTGAAGTTCAGAAGAGTGTCCTTAGAGCCTTTGCCTGATACATCCGCACGAAGATCTTCCTCCGAGTCCCAGCTCATGTGGCGTTTGCTTTTGGCACGCATAGATCGGCTGCTGGTGGCGATGGCCAGCTCAGATACCCAGGCTATAACCTGATCATAGATATCGTCGTGAGAGGGGACGGTGATGGACGCTGTCATATAAGTCATGAGCAAGGAGTAGGCATATTTGTAGCAATATACCCATGCCGTGGTGAGAGTGAATATCAGCACACTCAGAGAGACGGCAACGGAGATGTCGAAGCCAGTGATCTGGAATATGAATCCCGAAATGACAGAGTAGCCTGGCAGGAGAGCATCGAGGATATTGTTCGGTAACTGAGTCAGGTTCATTTGGGCAGAGCTGTTGCTTGCCCCTGAAGCCAGTGCATTTGGCAGGTTGAAAGACATGGCGGATGCCACAGACGCGTCCCTATCTCTGGAATGCACATAAAAGTCTGCACCAGGCTTTCAACCAACTGTTTCCAGTGTTAATTCTGCGAGACGGACGCGTCGGGTGGCTGCTGTTGCCTGTCTCTGTACAACAAAGCAGGATGACAAGGGGAGAGAATAAGAGATGTGGCCAGGAGAAGTAAATCAGGGGTTTCAGACAGAGAGGCTGGGTATGTTTGCTGTATTTATATCAGCTAGTGCTCACAGCCAGAGATACCAAGGAAGATCGCACCTTGGTGGGTGTGAGTATCCAGGCTGCTTCAGACGGGACACAAGGGTAATAAGAGCGGAAGGATGCAGATGCACCTTTTTTTGTTGTTGGTGGTGGTGATAAGTTATAGGTTGGTCACGGGCTCAGGGGGGGATTTCACGGGACTTTCCATGAAAACAGACAAGAAGACAGCCAGTCAAGCAGGACTTTGGTCTCCTCTCTTCTGCTTCTTCTTCTCCTTTCAAAGTATCACAGCTGGTATTGTCCAGATCCCAGAGGTAGATGATACAAACTCTTTGATTCAAGCACCCGATGCATTTGAACGGTACAATACTGCTATCAAGAAGGGGAGAAAGACAAAGGAGGAGATATCCAGGAGCCTCTAAATTACCAAATAATCTATAGCGATTGAGCTTCCAAGGGGGGAAAGCGAACAAACGCAGTACACTTCCGCAGTGAATCACAGTGCAACAGTTGCGGAACCAGAGAAAGGTCGAGAAAAGATAACGAGGAACAATCCCAAGAGAGAGAGAGAATGTGGCACAAACCAAACTCGATACAAAAAACCGGGTGCCTATGGCTATCCTCCTGGCCGGCAGACACGTTTGTCCTCGATGGAAGACCAGGGGAAAGAAAAAAAAAAAGAAGAAAGAGAGATCCCCAGCTGGAGCGGGTGTCTGCGTTCCCAGGGCCCAGAGATGACCCTTTAAATTCGAGGCAATCGCAGGGCTGCACGCTTGAAGCGGCATATCAAGGTAGCTAGCTACCTTACCCACCTGGCTGAGTCCCGGTCATGGTTGAAAACAAAACATAAAAAAAAGAAGATATGCTAATATATGTTAATAGTGTAAAATAAAAATAAAAATAAAAACTTGGAGGGTCTTTATAGGACAAGATTCCGGAGCAGTGGTTATGGGTGGAGGCCATTTATGTCTGCCTGCGGCTCACTACAAGGGGCAAGGCTCTATCGCCTAATTAGCGGACGCCAGGGGACAGGGTTCAGAGCCCAACTGGCAGCGGCGCCCTCAAAGTCGATCGAGGTCGGTCTGTGTGAGCAATGAAAATCGAGGAGACCCTGTAGCTGGATCTCCCACCGGCCCCAGCCGTGGATTCCAGCCATGGAAAGTTACATAGAAGAGATGACTCTTCCCGTTTGTTTTCCTTCTCAGCTGTCATATGATGGTACCAGGGTGGTTTGGTCGTAGGAGTCATTGGCTCTTGTTCTCTATCCTGCGGCAGGAGAGCTTGAGATGCTTATGCCGCATGACACGGGAGTGAGACGTGAGAGCGGAGGATTTACGATGGGGTTCACGATGCTCGTTCGTTGAGTGGCCGTTTGATTAATTCACCCCAGCACCTGACGCTGCTGCCGCTGTTGTTACCTAGTTTCCGTACTCCGTCCCTCTATTTGACCCGGCTGAAGGGAACCAGAGAACATTGCTCCAGCCATCGTCTTCGCAGTGGCCAGCACTCCGTATATGTAGAATGATACGCATCATGCATCTGGCACTTCATGATGCACGAAACCAGGCCAGCTCCTGGTTTGGCGACAGCTGTCTTGAGGAGATATTGTGGCGCAATCCGAGATCTCTCCATCCCCGTTCGTATTCAATCCCATTTCTCCAGACAAGGCTCACAATAATAGGCCCCCTATCTGCTATCCTCAGGCAAACAGCCATCAAATTCCTTGTTGCTTAAAAGCGGGTGGAGACTTGGTTGATTTTTGGCCCCCAAATCGATTCACTCTTCTCCGTATCTGTATCTCGATGCCTATCGACAAGGTAATATGCATCTAGATCTGGGGTTCCAGTACAGAGTATACTGGCTCCGGTCTCTATCTGAGAGGAATCGTAGCACGTTCAAAACCCAAGTCCAAGGTTTTTTCTTTTTTGTTTTAAGGCAAAGCCCTGGCCTGCTGCACTGCGTATATGCCTTATTCCATGTCAACTGGTAATTGGAGCGGATCCGAGGTGGAACCAGTGAGGCGCATGTTAGTTTGAAGGCAAGGAGAAATCCTGGAGAATGACCAGACCGACATTCCTCCTCCGTGCGCCAGCACACTCCCACATAGGCCTGGTGAGTGGAATATCACATCCTGCGGCGCATCGGTCAGTTTGACATCAAACGAGAAATCGATCCACAGAGAGAGAAGAGACGAAAGGGCGCAGGTGAAAGCAACCACTTTACGTCATAGGCTCGAGATCCCAGAAGAATATCAAGACGTTCTAAGGAGTGAACTGAAGATTCTATACTCTGGACAGCAGGGACAGAAGTCAACAACTCACCGGCCAGCATGGATCGAGTAAATGGATATAACATCTACATTGGCAGGTTGGTACATAGTTGGTGTTTTTTTGAACGAACCCATGCGCCTCGCACTCTGAGCCTCTATTAGGTACATGATGAATGGCTACGATAATAATGAATATATCCAGTCTCTTTGCGCTTAGAAACCAAGATGCCCTGAAACAAGCTAATATAACGCATGTCATCTCTGTTGTGGGACCAAAAGAGCGGCCCTCTGCCATTAGCAGCCTTCAGACATACGATGTCCAGGGGCATCTCATCCTAGACCTACTCGACCAGGACCAAGAGAACATCCTCCAGCATTTCCCGCAGGCTAATCGGTTTATAGAGGGAGCCACTGCCGATGGCAGCGCTGTGTTGGTTCACTGGTCAGGACAATACCTCTTCCCATATATATACACTATAGAAACCCCGGAACACCTGCATATGCATATAAATTCTGACCCTGAGTTATATAGCGGTTTGGGGATATCCCGGTCAGCAACGATTGTTCTCGCATACATGCTCTACCAGGCTCGTCCGAGGTTGACCCCTGGAGGCGCCCTGTTTGTCCTTAGAAGCAGTCGGCCTGGTTGTCAGCCGAATGCTGGGTTTACTGAACAGCTGGCGCTGTACCATCAGATGGGATGCCCAGATAGCCTAGAAGACCAGCATCTCTATCAACTATTCCTCGATCGATAGACATGGTGAGAAAAGTTTGTTCTTTAGGTTGAGGTGCCTCTTGTGGTAGTTGGACGGCATTCCGAAGACTGGAAATCCGGTCTAGAAGATGCCCTACTAACAGTAACTACAAATACTCTAATATCATAGACTAAGTATCATTATGGTAGACCGTTAATTTATATCATGGCAACTACCTCGTATTTGACAATAGTAAAAGAGCAAACCCGGCATCAGAACCCATTGAAAGCGTTTAATTTAAAAAAAAGTTTTGGTATTGTACTCAAAAAACAAGATCTCATCTAAGCCTCGTTCAAGAGTTTATGGAAGCTTTCAGGAGCACGCTCAGGTGCCTTGTCAGTCTCGATACCGGTCTGACCCAGCTTTTGTTTCGAGAAAGCAGCAGCGTATGGGTTGAGTCTGAGGAGAACCTGCTTGTTCTTGAGAGGGTTCTTCTTCTGGACGCATCCTCTCTTGGTCTTGGCTTCGCCCTTGGGTTCTCTGAGGACGGACTGAACTTCAGAAGAGTTGATGAGACGGGTGATGTCGGCGTTAGAGACGATGTTAGAGGGCAGGAGGAAATCTTTCTTGAGGGCGGATGCGGTGGTCGTGGTGCCATAGATCTCGTCGAGAGCGCTGAAAGCGGCAGAGGACCAGACAATGAAACGTCCGAGATGACCGCCTGGGGCGAGTTGGAGGAGGTTGAGGGAGAAAACGGAGGAGGTCTCGACGCCGGGAATGTTGCGGAAGGCCTTAACGAGGTCCTTTCCGTCGACATCTGGGTTGTAGACGACGAGAGGACCACGGCGCTGGCGGTATCGGCGGCCTCTCAGCTTACCCTTACCAGCACGGACTTTGCGGGACTCCTTGACCTTGACAAGGTCAGCGCCAGCACCGACGGCCTGGAGAAGGGCGACGGCAGCCTTGGTCTTGGTGATAGCATCACCTTCGAAGGCCTTGGAGTCGACGACGAGTGGGACCTCAGGAACGTTCTCGACACGGTGGCCACGGGCGAAGAGGAGAGCAGGGACGGAAGAAGCAGCGAGGGCAGAAGCAGGTGGG
>NW_003299168.1:1188566-1449148 GCF_000151145.1 Microsporum canis CBS 113480
ATTCCTCGCTCACGGCATATGGTTGTCTCTTGTTCTTTGCGATACCAGTGTGTACGGACCTGGTCAGCCAGTCAGTAAAGGTGTTCCATCTCTCTGTCTCTTGTTTAAAGGTGTTCTTTCGTACTGGACAATGTCAGGACGGATTGGCGCAAGGAAAACGGTAGGGAGCGGATGGGTAGCGCCGCTGGGCTTGCCCTCCGCCGTGGCGATGGAGACAGTTGGACGAGAGGCCATTGTTGTCGACGTGATGCTGCTTGGTTAGTCGGCGTCCTCAAGGATTGGCGGCTTTGAAGATATTGAAACTCATCGCGAAGTCGCTTTTTTTTTCGCTTCGCTCGATGTGGAAACACAAAAAGGTTAAACCCTAAGCCCTACTTCTGTATTGGGTTAGTCTGGACTATCATGACAAACCAATCACATGACGTGGTTTATAGTCACGTGGTTATTGTTGTATACTTCCCGAAGAGGAAAATCGAACGTCATCTTATACACTACTACGAAGATATTGAGGATGGATATAGAGATGACGGTAGGAATTTAGAGGTGAAGCCTGTATAGTTATATCATCGAGTGTACGACCAACTTTCCGTACGTACGATGAATGAGGTTTCACACTAAGAGAACTCTCTACCCAAAATCGAACGGGAAGATCAATATACTGAATGCGGAAAACCAATTATATCCATCATGGGGTCTTTGGGTTTTATTTTATTTTAATTTTCATCTCTACAACAAATTCTGGAGGCATTTTCTAAGAGACAGATCATAATTCATGCACAATGAATGTGCTCTAGATGATAAATGAGAGCACCACCACCAGTAAACCATTTTTCCCATCATATGTAGGAGATCCCGACCTTTGGGAGAATTTGAGAAAAATATGTTCAAATGAAACAAACTCCCAGAGCAAGCGTATCAAACGATGCTAAGTGAAGTACCCCATTGCGTGCACCTTGCCATGAAATACAATAACAAACAGGTAAAGATCAGTGCAGGCAAAGGAAAATGAAACGAGCTTGAGATACAAGAAAATCTCGAAAAAAAAAGTGCCGGTTGACACGGGTAAATCCTGCTTTTCAAGTGAATAAAAAGCGAATGGCAACTGAACAGCTGACACAGATCAGTTCTGTAACCTGTTTAAGCACGGCGAGGAAGGTTGTGCCCACGGCGGCGGTGCATTGGGGCACGCTTTCCTGGAAGGGATTCACAGGTCACTCCAGAGGGAAGGTCCATGGAGACAGTCCACTGACCGCTGGCACATCGCTGGTACTTGGAACCAGAGCAGCTCCATTGGCCCTCCTCAGTGCATGGCCCAGCGTGGGTACCGTTGCTAGGTGGGGTTGGCATACCAGTACCAGTTGGAGCTGGCACAGTTGGTGCGGTTGGGTTGGTATTTGGAGCTGGGAGGAAGATACCGCCGTTTCCAGGGCCGGAGTCACCAGCTGGGGCAGTTCCAGAGGGGACAGCAGCGTAAGATGTGGTTTGAGATGGAGCTTCGGTTTGTGCTGGAGTAGATGGGGCAGAGGTAGGTGAGCCTCCCTTGTCACCGCCGCTGCCGCCGTTTCCGCTTCCACTGTCACCAGATCCAGCCTTGGGCGAGCTACCTCCCATATTGGCGCAGACGTCGGTACCCTGTTTCTGGAGACGGTTAGGCATGCCTGCCTTCTCGACGGACTCACCACTATCAGGGAACATGACATCCATGCCCTCGGCAGTTTGACAGTAGGGCTGGCTGGGAATCTCAATATTGGCAATGAAGATGTTTGGCATATCGGCGCGCTTGGAGAGAGGAGTCAAGCTGCGTGGGTCGCGCTTAGGAGTAGGTTCCCAGCGCTTCTTGGAGCCTCCTGTAACCTTGATAGGGGCACAGTTCATATACATCTCACGGTTTCCGATACGGTTGAACCAGGTCCAGGCAAGAGTGTATTCTCCAGGAGCGATGCTGGGTGGGATCTGGAACTCGAACTTGGATGCCCCATGCCCGTTGGGGTCTTCTGGAAGGTTGCCGTCAACGTTGGCAGGGCAGCCTCCGAGGATGGAGTGAATAACCTTGAACTCGGAGTTCTTGGTTGGCGACTTGTCGGTGGTAAGGCTGACCTGGCAAGATCCTCCTCCGTGGACGGCAGAGCCCCTAAAGGTCAAGGGGATCTTCTCACCGATAGCAAACTGGTTCTTACTGGAGTCGAACTCGCCAGGGAGATAACTGCCACCAGTCTCTTTGTTCTGGGTAAATTTGCAAGGATAGTCCCCTCCGCTTCTCAGCAAGGGAGAGCTGTCAAGGTTCTGAGGGTTGAAAGGCACAGGGCTCTCCATAATCATATGGGCGTTGGCAAGGCCCATGAAGGTAGCAGCAGCGGCAACAAGTGCTTTAGAGTAAACCATGGTTGCGGTGTTGTCTTTTTTGGACTCTGCTCTTTAGAAAAAGAAGAAGTTCTTTAAAGAGTGTGATACTGAAACGTTCGACACGATAAGTTGAAGTTGTTTAAGGAGTGAGGGTGATCAAAGTTGATGAAGCTTTATATATCCTTTCTTTTTCACTTCGTAACCAGACGAGGTAAACAGGAAAGATAGCAGCTCTTGATGGAACTTTGTCGACAGATGCAGAGATTGCAAGATTGCTAGTTGGATAGTCAGTCTTAAGTTGTCACTCAAAGATGCTAGAAAAGTGAAGCTCGGCTTAGGAGAAGAAGATGGTTGAAGTAGAAATCTCCCGAAACGGAAATTTCCTTCAACTACCATGAATGAACAACACAAACGCAACAATAGCAACACAACTGTCGAAGTCTTACCTCGAAGATAATTCAGCTGGGGAGAGCCCGAACTATACAGTTGATTCAATGGTGCAAAGGTATGATTTGACCGCAAATGTTTAGGGAAAGGAATGTGATGCTCTTTTGCAATGCCACAGGCAAGCAAGTAAAGAGTGTATAAATGAAAGAGAAACGAAAAGGGGCTGGCCCAAAAGGAGAGAAGCTAATGAACAATGGTAGATCGAGTCGAAACGTTCCAGCGTGATGAAGAAAAGAAGAAGAAGACTGGAAAGACGCAGGGAAAGTGGCAGTCTTTAATAGTTTTGGCATCTTGTGCCAAAAGCTGGAGTCTGCCTGTTGTTCCACCTGCCCCTTGGGCCTTGGGGATGGTCGAGCTGACCTGTACGACATTTGATTCTACTGGCCTATCAGTCTCCAGTCCAAGATGATATCAAGACACGCCACAGGCATGCACACGAGAAATCCAACATTTGAAACGTCTTTGAGGGGCACCTGGAGAAGGAGTTTTGGCGCCCAAGATTCTTTTTCCCTGTGGATACGCCAGCCGGATTGGCTATTCTTGTCTCCACGCAGCCACAGGCTAGGATTACTCCGAAAAAGAAACCATGATGAGCCCCACGACTGGTTGAGGCGTTGGAGGAGCAGAAGATGGCAATTATGTCACACAATTTGAATCTTGGTTGATGAGCGGCCCATCATGCGGTACAGTTTACTACACATGCAGAATTTCTGCCGCTCCCTCGGTCGAGTCGGTAGAAGGGAAATCTAACTCAAGAAGCAAAGAATTGAAATCAACTTTACCGCCACACTTAGCGACCCAGAGGTCGAAAAAAGCAAACGGCTCTTCTGTTTGTTCAGGGGCAGAAACATAAAGTGAATGAAAAAGCTTGCATGGGATATATCCTAGTGGTGTTGGGCTTCGTTCGCCCATTCGCTCGATGGAGGGGGGATAACTTTTCTTGCCGCTGCCGTGTTGCGTATATGCCAGGGCAGACGGCTTAAACTTGTCAGACACTGATACCATCTATCAGTTGTGGGAGATGTCCACCCAAAGAATGGAGGTGCCGAGTATAAGGCCTGTAATCTGCAACCACGCTATAAAGCGACACCCGAAATGGATGATCCCAGGCGAATTTGGATATCTCCTAACCGCCAACGACGAATGACGGCCAGGATTCCCCGCTACTATGCATAACGCCTGAGGACAAAGTCGAACCCGCCACATGGATTGGTAGACGATCCCAGCAAAGACCCCTGTAAGATCTACGAATAGACCATTCGATCTTTCCATGCGATCCACCCTCGTTTAAGCACTGCTTTTCTCATAGCCCAGGGCGAATTTCTTATTGGTTTGATGTGATTAGGTGGCTTTGTGAGAGATCCAAGCCTCGAGAAGGGCGGACAACCAGTCAAATGCACCAAGAACACAAACCTGAAACACACTCCGCAGTTCGGCCTTGGAGCGACCTTCTGCACAACGGCTTTTATCCATACTCTGTATATTCTCAACTATATGACCCATGTATGACGTGAGCGTTGAGCACCGGGGTATTTTACACCAGACACCAGAGTGATCCCAGACTATATTCACTTCTGTATAGAGGGTCTCCGTACGTAGTAAAGCGAAGGCAATATTGTATATAATGGCAAGGATCTTCGGCTTGAACGATGATTTTTGAAGTCAGTCAACATTCGACTCCACCGTATGGTTGATCCATGGCTCGGAGGCAAGTCTGACCATGGTCAAGCCCACAGGTACGACGGCAACTCTCACAGCAGCAACCAGAACCCGTTCGTCTGACCCGTGTCTTCGTCTTGATAGTTTTGTCGATGCCTCGCAAGCCTCTGACGTATATTCTACCCGTCCTACGCAATAAAATGAGAACCAGTCAGGCTACATTTTGGTAAAGGGCTGCTTGTACGTAGAGGTACCATTTTTATCTGACTTTGACAGTGTATATACAGAATTCGAAAAATGAACACCCTGAACCATGACTCGGCGGTAAAAGAAGATCATTGTCAGATTTACAGGGCCATCCCAAGATAGAATCTATAAACATCTACATACAAACTTTTCGCGGCAGCATCCAAGGCTGCTTTTCATATCCTTAACATCCCAGATGACTCTGCAGCAACATGGGATAGGGCGCCAACTAAAACAGATATGAGCATCTCACATTCCCCGTCAGCAGCACAGGGCCGGCAAGCGAGCTCCAAGCCGCTCGTTCTTTATTTTTGGGTGTATCTCGCTACGCTAAAGGCATATTACAGTTGGGATAATTATAACCGATCGCAGGAATAGAAGAGGGAACAAGCTTTAAGAGCCAACAAAAGGCTTTTGAAACATATCACTTTGGACACCGAACATCTCCTTTGTCGGCTCCATAGGGGTATATGCGTCGGAACAGGCTTTATGAGGTATACTCTGATCTAACTCTTTACGACTTGTTTCGTTTCATAACCAAATAGTGCCCGTGTTTTCCCTTTTTCTAATTGTAACGAGTACGCTCCACAGCATACTATGTAGAAACCTCATCCATATAATCCAACAAGCCATACATCAGCAGAGAAGCCTTGGGAATCCGTACATTCGAAACGTATTCCCCAGCAGCAATGTGACAGTGACATATGTCGCGTCTCATGTGGGTAATTCTGGCCCAATCGATACCACGAAAAGGGGTAATTGCAGGCTCTCGGGCTCCCCGTATATTTGAATGAGGGACAGGGCAGCAGACGGCCTCTTCACGCCCGAAGAAAGAGAAGTGGCAGAGGCCTATAGATCCAAAACACGTCGAGCAATCAACGAGGTATCTGGTCCTATATTTACTTCTTCCCTTTCTTCTTTCCTTTCTCTGCCGATGGACTTGCCTCGAACCCGCCCTTCACCAACGCATCTCTGGCTGCAGCGTTAATGATTCGAAACCGATCAGGTCCCAGCTTCACTCCACCATACCACCTTGTCACTACCACCACGACATCTAACACCCCCATCAACTGCATGAGATGCAACAATCTTCCACCAGCCGCTGACTCACCATCATCGTCAAAGTCCTGAATAACGGTATCACGGCCTGGCTGTTGTCGCTGCCCGTCTGAAGGCTGCTGAGATTGACGAATACGCCATGCGGTGATATTGTGGGTTGCCGAAGCCACTTTTTTCTCTGTAGCGAGAAGATGGTCTAGATATTTTTCAGCCTGCTCCTTCGATTCGACCGTAGCTGCTCTCGCAACGAATACAGATTTTTTCTCGGTTATAGGATCGGATATCACCCACGGCGGAGAGGCGGTTAACCCAAACGAGTGTAAGTCACTCTTTTGAATCGTAGATGCAGATGTTTCCTGGTCTGCAGTATCGCTCTCTTCTTTCTCATTCTGTGTAGATTTCAATTCATCGAACCGTTCCTCCGCATCGACGATCAAGTCGTAGAGACAAACCGATCCCTCAGTCCATACTCTCCCGACAGACTCCGTTAATATATCCGCCCATTTCTTCCCTTCACCTCTCGATCCACTTGATGCAGGCCCAAGAACGCGCGGGGGAGTCGATGGATATTCGGCGTCAAACCCAAGCAGAAACGAGACAGTCTCATGGTTTGGTATTGTTAGTATTATCGTGTGCTGTATCGCGAAGACCGGGTGAGGAGACGAGGTGGTAAGTGTTATCGTAGAGGGGCCGTATATAGCATTGACGGCGTCAATCTCTTCAGCCAGGTCTTCATTCTGTATTCTTCGTTCTTCGCCGTTCATGAAGAGGGTTTATCCTCGTAATTCTGAGTGAATCTCCAAAAATAAGTCTTTTGTGGATTTTTAGATGTCGATGAAGTTGAGTTCTTCGAGTTGACAAAATATTCGTTACGAAAATCACGACGTCATCAGTTAAAGATAATAATTTTAATAATTCAAGCTAGATGCTAAGAATACCAAAGAATGTGGGAAATTCCATCAGAGACGGATATCTAGTATGCAGAAACATGGTCTTTGCCGTGTTCTAAGGAGTATCACAGCCATGCATCTATCACAATGTCAACTGCGGTGGCCTGGCTGTTCAAAATGACAACGTAATTGACTTGATATATGTAGAAGACGGGAATCATTATACCACGAGTGATAACTACTTCTGCAACCTGAGAGATGTATCAAGCAACGAGGGTCTGGCAGGACTTGCATGAATATCCCGTCAAACTGTTCACTGACTGGTAGGCTGTTGGCACAGAGAAGTCTATGTACTCCCAAGATGTCTGTGGAATACAGGTAATATTTCAATAATCTGTTGTGGTTGCTTACCTGGTTAACTCATGTTAACTAACATTATGTCAAACTTCAACATCTGCCTACTATTAGTGTGGGCTCACTCCTTTTAGTGTAGTGGTAGATTCTGATACATTATTTAACTAGCCAGAAGTTCTGCATGCATTTGTTGGCTCGTAAATGAAAATTGCCTTGCATTCGGAGTGCTATCAAGCCCTACATCTGCTGCCTTCCAGAGACGATGGCATCATCCATAAATCGAATCTTGAAGGGCCACAAGGCTTCATACAGATTACTCGAGGTCCTTAAAGAGCCCTCAGTCTTCAAAGCCGCTAGGGTTACATCCACAGATGGGCCCTATCACAACAAGTAGGTATATATGCCCTCCCCTATGCCACTCCTGTCGATAGATTATAATTGACTCCGTTTCAGTTTAGTAGTTAAAGATCTTCGCGTGGAGAGAGAGCTCCGCGCCCATCAGTTGCCTGTCATAAAAGAATGTCCCTACATTCGTCAAGTAGTAGACGTCATCGAGAAGGGAGAACATGAGGATTGGAGCCCATCACCACCAACCATACAGAAGCGCCTGGTTTTGGAATGGATGGATACGGACTTGTGGCTAGTTCGCCCATTTGGCAAGCCTTTTTCGAATCCAAGACTTCCTCAGATAGTCGCTAGATCGATGCTCGAGGCGCTGTTAGTATTCCAGCGAGTGAAGGGCGTACATACAGGTAGACGCAGTTATTCATCTATTATCCCGCTATATAACCTATCTTATTGATTTTGTTAATATAGATGTGAACCCTAACAATGTCTTCCTTTCAAATCTCGACTCTCCATCACCTATTGTCAAACTTGGTGATTTGGATAACGGTCTGTCTCTCTTCTTTGGTTAATAGCTTATGTGGAAGATGAATACTTACACTCTAGAAAGCTTTCTCCGAAGGTGTTGCAAAGAATAATCCTAGTGCGCAGACCCACGAAACGCGCGCTCCTGAAGTATGGAAGGGCTTGGGTGTTTGGCACTCGTCAGATATGTGGTCTTTAGGGGTAACTGTACGTGTATTCCTACAAGCGTATGCCGATGGATAACAAGGCTAACCGTTATCTATAATATAGATCACACATTGGCTTATGTCTGGAACCCTGTTTGGTCCACATGATAAGATCATCGAAGGAAATCACACGGCATGGTGCCTGGCAAAAATACATAGGCTCGTGGGCCCCATTGATATGCCGGAAAACCCAGAGTATAAAGAGGATTTTGAAATGGGCGCGGCACTTGAGAAGAGTGGATATGTGCATCCTAAAACTGGTGAGACAATCCCATTCATCACGGTTGGGTCATTGCGGGAAGAACTACAAAAGCTCCCCAGGGAAATCTGCTCTGAAGAGTGCATTGACTTTATCGAACATCTCCTTGTTATTGATCCAGCAGGACGGCCTACAGCTGAAGAGGCAATGAAGCATCCATTTGTTAGCTCCATATCTCTTGACCAGCCTGTTTCGAGCTACAGTAGTTAGGTAACCTCTGTTGCATTTCGGTTTACTGTATCATAGAACTGTTTGGCTCCGGGTGATGGTATCTATTACTTATATCACAGGATGGCATTACCCGTGTTATTTGGCTGTATTTAGGCCCATATTAGTTACGTATAATATAATTTACTCCGATCTAAGTATTTCAACATATTCCTTATAGCTAGTTCACACTAAGTCCTTCTCCGCCATTCTATTTACGTTGTCAATCTTGGTCGATACTAGATCATTTATACACATCCAGTGGTCTATAAGAACGCCCCCAAACCGTATTTAAGAGAATAGCCGTTGGGAGGCACCTTAACATGCTTCTTGGTAGTTAAAACTTTATCCAAAGACTCAGCCTCAATTTGGTTAACTACGCGGGAGTAACCTTAAAACATTATGGGCCAGCTACAGTAGCAACGTTTGTGCTGATACTTCCAGCATTATACTAGTTCCCAGTTTCAAGAAAACCAGTTTATATGTCTACCTAATGTTTTATGCTTCCCTGAGGGTGTTCAATGTTGCTTAACTGTTATGTATCGATCGACTCTGAGATACATTCCTTATTTGTAAACTATAGAACAAAGCTCTTGCGTTTCCCTATTCTAGTCAGGAAGGATGACCAAACAAACTGTAAATAAAATAATTCGAACTTGATGCTTCCTAGAAACTATTCAATGGAGCGAAAAAATTACAAGGAAGAATTAGCTGAGGATTCAGGCCCATAGAACATCATAGAAGAATCCTCCTCCCTTTTTCAAGTTCCTCTATTTCCTTTCTCAGGTTACTGCGTTTCCGTACCGTGTTCGGGTCTTCGCCTGCAATATTTTCAAGTTGATCTTCGGAAAGATTGAGAATATACGATGGCGAGAGCAACCGCAACGGCGTATCCGGGCCAGTCACGAGCAGGTGATGCGCTGCCTGTAGCAACACATTATCAACAAACCGCTTGCGGGCAACTTCATAATATGAAATAAGAATATCATGTAGCTCCTTGACGACATGGCCCGAGTTATTCGTTCGAACAGCTTCCATGTCCCCTTCTTCACTTTCGGAAGTGTCTGAAACTGCTTTCCTCTCTACCACGTTTTGGAGGCGTCCCTGCCGCCTTGTGGATGTTAGTACGAGCCAATGTTTATAGGGAAAACTGATCCACATACCGTTTATGCAAATTGTCACCAAAAGAATCATTTAATGTAGCAGAAGGGCCTGATCTCTCGATGCTGAGCAGAAATACTACCTGATCCCGTGCCTTGCCGTACCTATCGAGTAGGCCGTCCATAAGTACAGACACTAAACCAGATTTCATTCGTTCATCAATACAGATCGCCTCAAGGAGGCAGAGAACGTATGAATGGGCCATAATTATGATATCACTGATGTAGCCTAATGCTACCGGTTCCCACTTCTTGGACTGCTCTTTCATAATGGCTGGCAGAAGAGTTGACGCAAAGGTTCCAAGTTCGAATCCACGGGAGGCTTGATATACAGTCTCCAACCAGTATGTGATGTTTGAATCAGGTTGGAACAAGTGTTCCTGAGGCTGCAGAATACCCTCTAAGTCGTCTCTGTCGACAGTTGTCCGAATTTTAACTGTCCTCTTGACTGTGTCACCGAAGACGTCCAAATTCGAATCGTCCTCGCGTTCGTGACCCACGAGACGCATATTCCTAGCAAAGATATCGTTTCTTTGGGCTACAATAGTTGCTATTCTGAGACCTTTGTGCTTATCAAAGAGATCATCCGCCCCATAGTTAGCGGACATTGCGTGGGAGGTCACCCTCTCATACTGCGTCGCTAGGCTAACTAAGAATGCCCTTTGTTTCTCGGGTGTGTCGCGCTCGGTACCAAGTGCTTGCAGCAGATAGCGGCTGGCTTGCAAACGCTTGCTAATTTCAGCTTTAACCTAAGATAACTAGTCAGAAACGCTTGAACTGAAAGGCGCATTACTTTTTTTATTTACCTTGGGAAACTCATGGCGTGTTCGAGCAGTGATAACTTCCTGTAAGCGTATACGTAAGGCATCGATACCAACGCGATCCTTTTCCAGGGTGTTCCAAGGTGATACGTCGCGGAAGAAGCGCCTTTCCGATAGGCGATCTGTATTTTGGTCGAGCAAATCCTGCTGCCCCGGGTTACGCACAACACTCCATTGCACCCGATTTCCCGACCGTTTCCCATTGATCATGTCGATTATGGCTCTCTCTGCTCCCCTATCCACAAGGTCAGGCTTGGTCAACACTCCTAGAGTTCTCTCGCCATCCGGGTCTAGCTCCCTTGCCATCTCAACGATTTCCTGGGTAGCAATATCAACATTCGCTGGCACGACTGTGAGCATAATCGACCTAGGGTTATTCATGTAGCTCTGTACCATGTCGCGGACCATTTCGATGTCTTTTTTTGTCGTAACGCCGTCAGTCGTGTTCTTGAATATCCCAGGAACGTCAATCACACTCAAGTGATCCTCATCAGGTCCAGATATTTCTAACTGAAGAACGTCATCGGAGAACGTCTGCCTTTCCCCATCTCCCTCCTGTCCTGACAGCCCCATGACTTCATGGACCTAATACAGTGTCAGTTCGGTAGTTGCTATAGATCTATAAGATTCAGACCGACCTCCTTCATTATCTTGCCGAATGACTCTGGGCCCAGAACTTCCAAGTCAGCCTTCCATGCTCGCACCTTTACGGCGTGCTCCCTGCTTGCATTCGCATTGGGTTTGATAGAGATTGATATGTTCTTTGTTTGCGCGCGCCGAAAGGTGATCAGTGTTGCGAATCTCGTACACAAACCGCTATCACGAGGAAATGGTAGCTTTGTCAGTCCTTCCAGCACCGAGCTCTTACCACTCGACTGATCGCCAACGACGACGATCTGGGGTAGGTCGACATATTCTCCGACCCCGCAGGCGAAAAGAGCGTCGATCTTGCTTAGCAGGGCTGGATCGCCTAGCTTTTTATAGTCGGTATTCTCAACCGTCATAATTAACTCTGGGAAAATGGCACTTGGATGTCAACTTTGCTATCGAACTTTGCTATCGAACTTTATAAACTGTAGGTTCTGACCGAAGTATAAATAATATTTGGTTGCCCACCCTTGGTGATCATCTGTCCCCCTGGCCATTCGTTATTGGGCGTCTTTGCATCGAGGCTGTACATGCTTCATTGTCAAATTCCCAGGTTATTTATAGCCACGACATGCAAGACCAGGCAGAAATGCAATTTCCGAATCTATATTAACTCGTTATTCATGGACAGTGACTTGCAAATACCAGGGCGGCCTGGAATTTCAGACACGGCCCAACTAGCACTTACAGGGTTTGATTGGAAGAGGGGTAAAAAGTTGATATGCGCAGCCTAGTCATGGTTGTACATACATAGTACGGCGCCTATTTGGGTTCATGTGAGAAGGAAATAGAAAGCATTGGTCAATATCTACAAGGATGTCTAAATAATGCGATGACTCGTTTCAAAAGGAAGAGGGGAACATTTCACTAGTTTCTACTACAATAATGGCTCGCATTGAAATACTTCAGAGGGCAGTTTGCCTGTATACATGGGTTTGCTCGGAATACGGGCTTAGCTTACTGGAGGAGGGTGTGCATTAGATTCTTTACTGAATTATCGGAAATATCCCTGTGTAAATGTACGACTGATAGATATCACCATGCTGTCAACTGAGCCTGGCCCTCTCCCGATCTTCTTCCTCCGGGTAACCCCTAGGCCTTACAGTTCTCCAACTGCGGATCTTTCTATGGAGTAGAATCTGACCTATTTATACCCAGCCCAAACCACGCAGCCAGAGGTCCATTCTTACTTCACGAAAAAAAAAAGTGGACCCAGAAAGTTTGAGCCCTTGCTAGTTGCTTGAAATGTTGAAGTATTACCAGAATTAGCGACCATGTCGTTGCGAATAGTTTATGCCTGATCGCGCTCCTTGTTTTATATAGTTATATAACTAACGGTTAACTTTAGCTTGGTCGTTGGTTAAGTTTACGATTTACGCGGGAGTAACCTTAAAAAAAGTCTGTGCACGTAGGTAGATCCGAAAGAATAACTTATTATAATAATGTATTTACACGACTCTCGCCATGCCGCGATTCTTCAGTTCCAATCAATAGTCTAACGCTAAGATATCCCTGCTATGTGGCCACCAGCCATCTTCTTCTAAGTTGTCATCCATAGCCGTATCCTGTTGCTCTTTCGAAATGCAAGTTGCATGGGATGAGAGTGAGGAGGGAGATAAAATGCCATCGTCTGATCCATCACCAGTCAAATCAATGCATACTGATTTATCTGGTGAAACTAGCTCAGACTTGATCTTGAAACTTCTTGTCATGGGCCGCGATGGAGTGGCCAGCGTAACTTTCCGACAGCTGCGAAATGGAATCTTTCGGGTTCTTCTGCGACAACGAACGTCGCTTTCGTCGCTGCTAATCTCGATTACTTCCCTTGAAGAGCTTTGAGGGCTTTGGTAGCCTGTAGTTGGCGTAAGCGGCTGTTGAGTACGACGTAGCCCGCGAGGGGGTTGGATTTCTGTGCCCCGTTGATTCCGAGCAGTAGCTAGAGATATGTGTTTGAAAATACGTTGCTGATCTTCGTTGCTGAGAAGCAGTCTTTGGTGTACAGGAGGCCCGTCTAACTGCTGTTCCTGAATGGTCGGATGCAAAGGAGTAACTGACATGTCATTTGGGTGGGTCTCTGGGGGACGAGCCCAAGAAGCGAAAGGCCCTTCGTAGCAAACTCCCTTACCAACTCCAAATTTCGGGTGCCTTGAGAGCTGTCCGGACTCTATAAGCTTTTTTGCCTCCAGAATACCGCTTACTTTCTCCTCCGCATCATCTTGGGTATCAATTACTGCGGCCTCGTAAGTTAGGTCCTGGCCGTTTTCACGGCTGAAGGGTGCTGTCGAAAGTACATGGATGGATCCACCGCTATCGCCAGCTAAAATATTTGTTTGGTCAGGAGATAGCGCGCCAGACATTATTCCATGGCTGAAACTGGCAATGTCTTCGACAATCAGATCGTCCGCGGAACGTCTAACATCCCAGGATTTGATTATACCATCCGAGCCTCCGGTATAAAAAGACGCGCCGCTCCAGATTGCTAAACATACACCAGTGTCATCCTCTTCTTGAGGAACAGACGTATCCAATTGGCTAATGGGTTTCCCATGCCCAAGTTTATGCAATACACTGGATGGATTGCGGCGATCCCAAACGTAAGTCAAGTTGTCTGTACAGCTAGCTGTAATATAGTTGTCATCTACTGGACAGAACGTGACTTCGTTTATATCTAACGCGGAACAATTGAACGAGCCGACTTCATGCTTTGACCTTAGAGGATCGTAAAGATGGACGACGGAGCGGATGTTGGTGCCGGTTGATCTCACCAGTTTTGTAGGTGTGGAACATCCAGCAATAAATAAGGGTTTGGTAGAGTGCCATTTAATGTCAGAAATATGTTGGGACATCTCCCATTCCATTAAGCGGTTGACATAAGACGCTTCTACCTGCCAAAGCACAATCGATCCGTATTTTGAGGATGAGAAGGTTGATCTAGTGAATTTTCTAGACAGGCCTGCCGCTAGCATATCTGCACAGGAAGAGTTTGAGCCCCAGGTCAACGACGAAGGCACGTAACCAGGATACTTGTTCAACTCAACACAACTATGTGCATTATTTGACGTTGCTGACCAGATTCGAACTGGACAGGTATCCTGACACCCTGTAGCTACAAGGTGGTCCACGGCTCCAGATATAGCCATAACATCAAGCTTTTCAGGGTGAAGCAGGGTCTGAACGCAACGTACTTGTGGCTGTGTCTCCCATACCTTCACAGTTTTGTCATAGCTGGCTGTATATAGATAGCTCTCTGACCACTGGACCGCGCTTATTGTCATATATAAATCAGGATCAAGACTGTTAAACGTGTTCTGGTTTGCGAAGTCTCCAGTAGCGATTAGAGGGCGAGGGACTCGGTGGTCGGGCAGTTCTCTGATTGAGCCCATAACCAAATCTCCCAAGAGCAGGTTATTATTGCGGTTATACTGCATATTGTCTTCACAGTGCGTGGTGGTGCCGGCAACAAATTGAGTCCCATCCGGCGCCCATGATAACACCATTACATCGTGAGAAGCCCCTTTCCACGTTTTCCACAATTCCCATTTTCTGGAACGTAGCTCGCGTAAGCTGGCAATGGCGCGGTTTTTCCCTCCGTGACGCATGTGGCCTATTTGGCGGGACCGCAATAGAGCAGACGGTAGGTTAACATCCGTATAGGCCAAAGGTACACGAGGAGACGGGGCTGAAGAACGATAGGTTACCAAACTTGAGGGAGTGCTAGAGAGAACTCTAGCTTGTGCGTCCAAGAGGAACTTTCGAATAACCTTGAGATTCCTGTGTTCTAACTCACGGATGGTTTCGCATTCTTGAAGGACAGTAGTAATGGCAGTTCGACCAATCCCCTCGATCATGTTTATGTACCCCTCCGGGCGATTATCCACGACGGATTCGCCACATACTCTGGCAATTCGTCTCACTACCCTTTGCCATCTCTTTGACAATTTCAACCGTGATAATTCAGGACTGAATATGCTATTTATATCAAATCCTGGAGGCAACGAAGAATTTAATTTTCGTAATTTCCTGATTTTTTTGACCACCCATTTAATGTCGACAAATTGGATAGCATTGGATAGATGATCTTGTACAGGCGTCTCGTCATCTGGAACAGAATGGCCACATAGGAGGGTATAGAGCGATGTCATCTCGTTCAGAATGAAGTCAACATGGAAAAGTGTGCTCCCTTCTTCCATGGCTTTACGCGAGATCAATTCCTCGCTCTTCCTCCTTGTCTCCGAAGAGGCATATGGAAGGCCGGCCTCTGTATTATTATCGTTCAGGCGGTTGGAGTTGAGGGGCTCTTGTAAGATATGAAAGGAGTGTGATTGATATATAAGCCGAGGTTTGACAGTCTCAACTCGTTTGGTTGCAAGGCTTGGAAGTTGCGGGGGAGGTTGTTGATCGATGGTTATTTGTTCGGGGGCTTCCATTTCATAATCTTCATCGCAGTCCGTAAACCCAGGGATGGGCGCATAATAATTAATTGGTTGAAGTTTTTCACGCTTAGATCTCCTCGTTGGAATTGCATGGTTACCCATCTTCGAAAGGTTTGGGGAACCTGGTGGCCTCCGTAGTGGTATATCCGTAGAGGTAGTTTGTGTATTTCCAAAGGAAGATGAGCAAGAGCTAAAAGACACCGATGTAGGAAGAGTGCATGATGTACATTGTGAAGTAGGAGAGTGGGGGGTGTCAACACAGGAAGATTCCGAGTCTAGTGTGTTATTATTGCTATTATGTGTTGCTTCGGGCAACGCAGCCCAAGTCCTGCCAGAACCATCCAAACCTGTAGAAAACACATCAGGAGTGTTACCAGTGTCCCCAGCCCAGTTGGGGGAGGGAGGAGGTAAGCCATCTCGCTCAATCAAATCAGGGGGTTGATTCTCCGAATTCTCATTATCTTTTGAGGACAAATCCTTGGTTATTGCATTACTTGTCTCCCGAGAGCCATCTTTTCTACCCTGATTTCCAGTGTTATCTCCAGCTATGGATAGTGGTATCTTTGGCTCCGGGAGATGATAGTGCTCTCTATCAGTGAGACAGTCAGCCTTCCTTTTCAACGAAGTTGTTGATGGCGCCCTCTGGCGAGAAGGCGATTCTTTTCGACATAGAAATTGTTGAAGTAACCGCTGTGCTTCCTGTTCTGCATCATCGTTATCATAATCATCATCTGAATCTTCGGTGGGCTCTAAAGTTTTTAGAATCCGGGCGCTTCTTCGAGGCAACGATACTTTATCAAGCGCCATAAGTAACCCTGTTCCAGGTCGGCAATCTCTCTCAACCTGCGTAAACATATATTAATAATTCAGCTGGCAGGTATTAATATAGAGAGCTGCAAGCTTACTAGTCTCTCTCACCTTCTATATATGCTTCACCGATACGTATGGATATTCACTCCATTCCAGCGTTCGGACATAGTATAAAGAGTTTCAAGGCAGTGGTAAGAGGCACTAAGGGAGGCTTCCCCCATCAAAAGTGGTAGCGTCAGTAACTAGACGGATTTGTCTAGAAATAGAAATATCGGGTAGCTGGGAAGCTTCGAGACAATAGAGGCGTCCTTTGGTAGTGGAACTTGGAGAGCGGTCAGAGTATCACAAGTTAAAAGAGGGAAAGCACAAATCTTGCTTGCTAAAACGGTATATAGCGGCTTGCCGCCTGCGAACAGCTCAACGGGGAAGATATCAATTGTTTTGGGTCTTTTCGAAGTCGCGTTTAAACGATCGGTAGAAGTCGCGATTTTCATGATTACATAATAATAGCCATACTCAACCCGATTTAATCACGTGAAGCTCTATACTTGAGTGCTATTTTTCTCTAATTCCGGTAGAAAATAGACCCAGTGCTACACCTTCAAGACCAAAGTAAACTATATAAAATAACAATAGCGATAAGCTAGACATACATAGACAACGTAAAAGGTGATAAAATGGTCAAGCAAAAAAAATAAGTCGAACCTGGCAGGACTCGAACCTGCAGCCTCCTGATCCGGACTCAGATACTCTACCATTGAGCCACAGGTCCAGTCTTTAACTTTGACAGGGCGGTCTACTTCCTGGTATGGGGTTATGGTATGGGTAGAAAGCATCTTGCTATTCATGAAGCTGTATTTATTAATCCATTACAATGTGTAGGTGTAAAGAGTATCGAGATGTAACTAGCTAGTTGATATATATATATATAGTTATTTATACAATGTCATATATGAATCCTCTTCTGCTGTTTCAGGGTATCCGCGTACACCTGGGAATAAATAGAATTAGATCACTACAGCCCCTTTACAGTCTGATATCAGGGTGTCATCTACTTGCGGATGCTTCGTCGGCGGAGAGCAACCATGGTGTCGTAGAGCACATCCTTGAATGCGAACAAAAAGGCAGCTGTGAGCACGCTCTGGCTGACCTTGGGGCCAATTCCTATAATCACGTATGTGGTCAGCTCTGTTGGCGGCAAGATGAGGCTTAACTTACCCTTGTACAGACCAGCCCATCCCTCTTCTTTGATAATCTTCTTGAACTTGTCGTTCAAACTCTCCTTTGGCCCTTCCTTGTTGGCAACGTGCATCCTGCTTTTGACCGTGATGTATGGATAGGTGATGGAAGTGGCTAGTAGCTTTCCAAGAGCGCCGAGATAGAACGCATCCGTGGCGGTCATCTTCCTTCTTCGCTCAACAACGTTCTTCAGCTGCTCAAAGAAAGTATATTGAAGAATAGGGTTGATAACCAGGATAAGAGCGGGCAAGACGCCTGCAAAGAGTGCAGTGGGACCCTCCTGGCGCAAGAGATCCTTCAACGTCTGGATCGTAGTCTTCACCTTTTTGGTACCACCTTCTTCAGTGTCTGATCGCTGGGCAGTCATGCGGGTGTTCACCACCCAGATAGGGTTGGTAATCAGAACCGTAGCGCTACCTGCAATTGCGCCAGCAATCATGGATTCGGCCGTTGTGAGTTTCTTGGACGCCCGGCCGGCCTTGACGGCGGCTTTCTCGAACGCAGCGCGAGTCCATTCGTACCAATAGTAGTAGACGAAGTTGGTAACGCTGATTCCGAAAACGGCAGACTCGAGACCTGAGTACAGTCCCCGGATACCTTCTCGCTTGATGATATGGCGGATGGCTTCGATGGTCGAGGAATCAGCGCGCTTCGATTCGACTTGCGCGCGAGTAGAGAGGGTGATTAAGGGATACCTATAATGATAGAGGATTTAGTTAGCGCACCCATCCAAAGAGAGACAAGCACAGTGCGTATGTGAGTACATATATAAGGAAGAGATTCGCACGTCAGGATCATGGACAAGATTCCTCCTCCAGCTCCGGCCAAAGCGTGTGCGATATTGTCGCTCTGCTGTGCCGCCATGGTAGGCGCAGGCTTCGGCTTCTGAGCTGCCGAAGTAGCAGCTGTTACTGCTTGAGATTGAGACATCTTATACTGAGATATATAATTAAAAAAAATATATCGTCCAATTAGTCGAGAGGCGGGTGTCAGGCAACGGAGCAGATGCAGTAATGCTCAAAGGCAGCAAAAGGTAGTCAGGTCAAGAGAGTGGAAAAGGAGCGAAAAGGAGCTGTATATAAAAACGATCGAATTGACAAGTGGGCGACCAAACCCGAAATTTAAAGCCAAATCGCGAGAGATACCGAAATCTTCTGCGTCTTCTGCTTGCTTGTGATTTTCTCCTCCCTTGAGACGAAGAATCTCTAGAATTTCGTTCATATGACGTTTAGCCGCGATCTTTTTTTTTGCCTCGGCTCTTTCTTGATGCAGGCCCCAACGTCTTCTTGATAATATACTATGGAGTGTACAGGTATTTTTTGCGATGCATCAGTTATATTGTATTATATATAATAGAATAGTAGAAGAAAAGTTCCATGCCAATTTCTATCCGACTCCGGTGATGATGTTATATGCTTCCTTCCCAATGCTCCGTAGCGCCCTAGATGCCATTACTATGAAAAACCGTTATACGGGACTCTTTACTTCCCATGGCTTGATTCTTTGTTCCCAATACTCTGCAATATTTTCCTTTGACTCCGTTCGTATGCATACCTCTGTCACTTTCGTGATCTCGTCTATGTGCTGTTCCGGTACTTCGACTATCGCCTCCTGGCTGCTCGCCACCTCACTCTGCTGATTCCGTTTTTGTTTCTTGCGCCCTCCGCCATGTCTTGATATGCTGCTGTATATAGACATTGGATAACTTTCGCCTCGTCTCGCGGCAGATATGCTGTATCCCTGGCTGAAAACCTTTTTGCTAGGGGTAGAGTTTACGGTAACCGTCGTGAGCGATGTTGTCTTCGGTAGGTATGAGGAGGAGCGGGTTTCTTCTGCGTATGAAAACCATCTGAGCCCCCGTGAGGATGTTAATCGTGCAATGTGTTTCCCTAGAGGACCGAGAGTAGGTATAGAGGCCGTAACGATGACGAGGTAGTGTTTGAGGGCCCCCCAGATGGCCAAGTCGGCCATTTTCCAAGAGTAATCTGAGCTGTTACCGATGCGGTAGATGTAATAGGCCTTCATAACGGGTGCAACAAAGGCGCTATTAAGTAAAAATGTTAGAATAACCCAAAAAAAAAGGATCACAATACAGAGGCGAGTGTCATACATTAAGCTCAGCGAAAGGATTATTGAAAGGGTTATTTTCGTACGAAGGGGCATTCGCAGGTTTGATATCACGATTATAGGATATCCCGCGAGAATAAGATCGGATAAACAACAACAGGCTATAAAGCAATATGGGTTAACATTAAACTCGATGAAAAGGGAAGAGCATTTCTAACCACTTTGAAAATAAGCAGAAATCTTCACGATGCTCTTTGCCCAGCATCTCCCTCGAACTTGGGCATTCCAAGCCGCCTCTATTGGCCTGCATTGCCCCAATATAATAAACACATCCACCGTGTTCACAAGGGTGAGAAGAACTATCCCAATGTAGAAATAAAGCGCTTGTCGCTTTGCCTTTTCCACAATACGTATGAGCAGCAACATGGCAGAAACCTTCCCCCAGTTTACGGCCAAATCATGGAAAGGCCCCGAAAGCCAAAAGTACTTGGTCAATTCTATCACTTCGCTTTTCATAAGATTGGCCTGATGGGTTCCCAGGCCATAATTGACGGAGGCGTTGACAAGGGCCGAATGCACGCATCCGAAAACCTGGTGAACAAACAATTTAGTCCATAGTTCGCCGCAGGCAAAGGAAACAATATCATACCAATGCCAGAATCATGAAAGCATCATCCCATCCGAAGAGTTTTGTAAGGCAGGTCCGCAGCCATATCCTTACACCAAGCACTAGAGTCGCTATAACGAAGGAAAGCCATGCGGCGCCGATGACCATGGGACCTTTATCATCAATAGATGACCCTTGGCCGATTTCCCAGCTTGACCCCATACCCCAGAGTGGCAGCTCTCCCTGCTTAAGAATATACAGAGGTGTTCGGCGGCCTGGTTGAGAAGCCTCTCCGAAGAGCCTTTGTTACGATCCCATGAGTTTCAATCAAGGGAGGGCGTGGAAGACGAGTTGAAGAAGCAGACAAGAATGTGACAGTCCAGCGACTGTTAACCGTTCCGGGACAGGGGGCTTTCATGGCGTGAACTGCTTCCAGTTAGGTAGGCGTTTCGGTGCTCATATATGTCAAAAGAACGCCTCTAGTCAAGCCTCGCCATGGCACAGGAAAAGCAATCTGAAATCGACAACACCATCACAACACATGCAGTCTTGACAAGGATGTATAAGGTTGAGATCATGGAAGCATGTAAAAGCCACCATACCTGTGATATCCGATCGCTATTGGATGTGAGCATCTTCCATTCTGGGCAGGGTCTCTTGACTTGCCACCTGCTAAGGTTGGCCGTGGCTGCCAACTATGTACAGTTAGCCATGCTCTGTCCGGCCATCGCCATCCTAAACCTGGAGCCGCGTTTTAGATCGAAAGCTTCGAAACTGTAAGGAACAAGGGACATTGGAGCGAGCTGTGGCGTTTATTTATGGGTATCGGTTATCAGCCAACAATCGGCCAAAGTGTTGACCTGTACACACTTGGCGTTGCACTAACCCTGAACTCTGCAAGTTTCTAGACGTAGATCCCCGTCCGAACTCAGCTGGCGAAGAACTCCATCCTCTGTATCGAATCATTGTCTCCAATATATCTCGTGTATATAGGTTGTGTTTTCCATGCCCTGACTGTCGGGAGGGCTAATCCATGCATATAATATCAATATGCCTAGTATATAACATTTTTCCATCTTCGAGAAGGTCGAAAAAGTGGATAAAGAGGGTGCAGTAATGTGAAAGGCCTGTCATCCAGAGAATGAGAGGGATATGTCAATCTCTCGTGTTTATCACTCGGCTTATTGAAGTGGTGAACATCGGAAACGAAGCTAACATGACTCGACAAATATTTATCAGGGCAGTCAATGTCGATTCCAGATAACTATTAAATATTATAAATTGCTCGGCCTATCAACCTAGGCTTTTCCGATATTTTCGCCGCCATGGCGTGGCTTGAACACTCAAAGCACCCAAAAAAGCAACTCTAGAAAGGATCTGGGACGAGGCCCAAACGCTTACTATACGTATCATCAGTACATATGGATCATCACTGCCGCCCGTGCAAAACTATCCAGGCTTCGGACTCGTGAAGCCCCTGGGCGAGCTGTTTCGAAAATATTCCTGCTAACAGCTATTTTCTTTTTCGACCTGGGGAACATACCACGAGATACTCCGTTCTATGTATTCGGATGTCGGGGGACCGGCTCAACCGTAGCCACCGAGCTCGTGAGCTATCACTGCGGACCGAGCAAGGACAATTAATCTGAATCTTTAAACTGGAGATCCGGTTAGGCGACTTGAGCGTCGTATAACAGTAAATTTCCCTCCGATTGTTCAATTTTCGTGCTCAGAATATGACCAGTTCATTCCGGCTCCGTCATAGTAGTACTAGACTCGAAAAAATCTCCAATACCGAAAAAGCGACGTTTCTAGAAGCAAACCGAACATGATAGTAAGATGTATGAGGGGTCACACTAAAGGCCTGACGACCGCCGAAAGTGCTTTAATCCGTACTCCACCGTTGGGAGTGTGTTTCGTCCAACACTGGTGGGCGCTCAACTCGTTCATCTTCATTCTCTGGCGATAGCTCATGTTCTATCGAAGGAGAACCCCCAACCCGCCGATATTTGTCTCTCTTGTTGTTCCTTGGTGGGACATCAGTCAAATTCACGTCGTTTCTCTGTGCTCTGGGCTTCTGGCTCGTCTAGGTGGATGATATAGCTTGAGCTATTGTGAAGGAACCGTGATCAAGTAGTATCTGCATTATTTAAGCCCCTCAGTACCGAGTTCTTGAACTTGAAGATATTTCACAAGGACTCTTCTGGATGGAGCGAATAATTCCGGCATCCGTAAATCATTTATGGAGGTAAAAACGAGGGAGAAAAAAAAGAAATAGACGACCGCGGCGAACGCACAAATCTTTGGTGATAGGTTAACCATTAGGCCACGCGGCCCTGTTTTGGATGTTCGGTGAGGACTACAACACTATACTGTTAGCTATACTTTCAAGCTACTAATTATCTTTCTCTTTGATATCAACATCTTCATACTCTTTTCATGTAGAATACCGCCGCTTTCCAACTACATTGATTGGGGGCTCGAATGAATTGGAGCATGGGGGGTTAATTGGGTGGCATTCCGACCTCGATGACAGGGCCGTGGAAGTTACTCTTCCATGAACCGATGCAAGGCTTCGTTGGATCAGGCCAAAAGCGAATATCTGGTGATTTATAGTATAACTCATACGGAGTGATTTGGGAGCAGGCTGGAGAGCTCGAACCTTAGTTATTTCTACATGAACTCAGCATGCGAAGGGGCTGGGGCGTATATTGACACTCCAGATGGCCATGACCCGGAAGTTGAAGAGGTAAGAAGAACTTTAGTTATGCCGACAGAGTCGATACTTTCTCCCTGGTGGTATGTACGTACAGTAAAATCCATGATGAACGGAGTACGTTAGTCGCCGTAATAGGCCGTCGTCTTTACGCGAGGAACAATGCAATTCTACTCCGTATCATGCAATGATATTACTGAATACTGTCTTTCAGTCCAATAAAAAATGACAATAGTTCAGAAATTGAGTAAATTAACATAATGGCATAATAGCACCAATTGTTGAAATTGGGGCTTTGGTAAAAACACGCAACAATCACTTATTTAAAGTAGTCTCGGGAACGCCCCATGAAGTCGAACATTTCTTTCCTTGCTGGCTCCAACAGCTCGTTATACTGCTTCTTGGGCACAGGCTGTCTATCTTTGGCGTTTTCAGGCACATATTCATCTGCAGCCCGAATGACCTTGACACATGTCTCTGCAAGGCCGTTAAACCACATGGCGCACTCAGAAAGCAGAGCTTTCATGGCCTTTTGTGCAACTTCGTTGGTGAAAAAGGCCTCGAGTGTTTTCTTCTCTGTTTCCGATGGGTATTTGTCTGCTTCGAAGTCCTTTTTGAGTTGTGCAATAACAGCACCCACCAGAGAGACCTCCTATATTTCCAACATGACTCAATTAGCTTCAATATATATATATATACAGAGTGTGTAAAGTGTTTATCACCTGCTCAGCGATGATCTCTGTCGTAATAACGTCCAAGGAATCGGGGACCTGGTAGTGGAATATTGGAATGCGCATAGCAAACTCAAGAAGTGAAGCCGCTCTGGATGATGACGCCCCAGGATGGGTCTGGGTATTCAACTTTATCATGAGATCACTGTCATCATCAATCCTATCCCCTCCCAGACCCGTACTTGCAAAATTCTGTACGTCCTCCGGGGCCATATTCAATTCTTTGGCGAGTTTTTCGAGATCTTCTTTGGACAGTTCTTTCGCCTCGGCTGATCCTTCGTGGTTTGCTTTAGGCCTGGCTCTTCCAGGGGGAGGATCTTTGAAGAAGGGATTCGACCTTGCCTGGCATCGAAGTACCAATGTGCCACTAACACAGTCCGCAATGTGCTTAATTCCTTTATCCAACTCCTTGTTGTCATCACCTGCGAAGAACCGGTAAACTAGGTCCATGGTAGTCTCAAGCTGCATTTTTCTGGTATGAATGAGCTCGTCGAATACCTCCTTGACATATCCTTCGGCTTCTTTTATCCTGTCATACTCCTTGTCAGACATCACATCAATATGCTTGGCAGGTCGACGGATTTCTGCCTCTCGTTCCGCTTGCACAGAGTCGAATCTACTCCATGCACTATCTAACTCGTCCAACTTCCGCGCAAGCTTTTGGAGGCGGGTGAGATCCATTTTTGCTTGTGTGCGAGAGGATAAGACAATTGCCACTGGGGGTATAAAAATAATTAAAAGCGATAGGTGTCTATCAGGAAAAGAGACTTGCTAGAAATCCAAGCGATGAGAGCCTGCCCTCTGACATCGGGGGAAGTTTTGGCTTCTTAAATATCTTAGCTCTTCTTATTAATTACGTCATTTGAGAAGCACTGCAGCTTTCCAGGGAACTAGTATAGAGGCCTTGTGATGTCTAACCCATGCCGTGTGACGGTGTGAGTGTCCTGTAAATGTGATATAACAGATCATTTCCGTGTATGCGAATCTAGACACTCAAGACCTGAAGCAACAAACCTGTAGTCGACGATTGACTTTTGGATGCTGTGCAACGCTCTCTACGGAGCACAGGTTGTTGATTCGTCTTATCTATAAACGAGGCTTCATTTATGCTTGATACGCGTGCATCTCCCAAGGTCAGATGTTATTATCTTCTTATAAGCACTCTGCAAAGTTTATGTTTACCAAAAATGAGAAAAAGTCTGATTAGGCCCAGAATGATACACCTTTTGCATGATCTTTTTCAATTCTACCCAAAATTTGGAAGGTGGCTATACAGATTGTAAACTGGACCATCCTCTCAACGTGGCGCAACTTCCCCGCTTCCAGAGAAGTATCACATTTACCCTTAATAGATCGAGCATAAAGGTAATTTCCACTTTCCCTGCTGTGAAGAAAGATATTAAGAAATTGCAAAGTATCTTGTAAGTTAGCGTAGCTAGAGTACTACAGGTTGTGAGAGCTACATGGGATGTTGGAATTTTGACGACGAAGATGTAACATATAGATATGCTTGGTATATTTAAACGCGCCAGAGTAGTAATATACTCTATATAGCCGCCTGAACTTCAGCATAGACGCGGATTATATAATTAATTTCGATCGTTCACGTGACTACATCAGTACCGAGGCACCTACCAAGTCAGGTGACACTAACATTTGGAAGATTAAGTAAGATTGAAGATTGCGGACGAGCAGCACAATAGATATTCGTAGGGATCCTAGCATCTACAGAACTGTCCGCTAATCGCTGCCCGTTCGCAAATATATATCTAAAAGATAATTGCTATAAAAGACCCCCTATCGGGCGGTTATATTCTCGACTAACGCGCGAACGATATAATTATATGGCTCCTATCGCCGCTTTTAGTGCAGGCAAGACTTGATGACCAAAGGGTTATATTATCCGCGCCTCTCCGTATGTCACAGTAACAACATCCGGGCACAAACGAACTCCATATTCCAACTATTTTTGGCTTGTTTACTGTTGTGCTCGTCCATGATGCCGCTGTCTAAAACTTGCCAAAGCTGCGCCGATTCCAAGGTACGTTGTGTACGGGACGCGGACAGTGATACGTGCAGTCGGTAAGTCTGGGCTAGCTAGGACATATATATATGCTTACAGCCGTCTCGCTCACTCTCACTTAGATGTTATCGCCTAGGTAGAGAATGCGCAACCCGCCAGACTCGCCGGCGATTCAATGGGTTCCAGAAAGACCTGTTAGTGGGAATATCTTCTATTCTTATTGCATAGCAGAGCTAACATACTCAAGAAAGGAGGATCAATGCATTGGAGTCAAAGGTCAACGAGCTTATGGGCTCCCGTGATGCTATGGTGCCTCCTACCGGCACCACTGGAGCTTTCCAGGCCGGTGTTGATGCTGTCGACAAAGATGTCGTTGATCGGGGGTTCCTAACCATGGAAGATGCTGAACGTTTCATATCTACGTTTAAAACTGGTATGACCGAACATTTTCCGTTCGTCCTGATTCCGCCGCACGTAATGGCGGAGCAACTTCGCCGGGAGAGGCCATTTCTCTTTCTAGCTACCATCTCGTCGGCATCCTACACGGACATGCCGCTGCAGCGAAAGTTGGGACAGGAAGTCAAGGCAGCTATTGCCACCCGAATGATCACCAATGGAGAGGTTTGTCTCGATCTGCTACAAGGATTGCTGGTTTACCTGGCTTGGTAATTACCATCATTTCAAACACAAGTACGCAAAATTTGAGAGAAGCACGGAACCAACAATTGTTGCTAGGTGCCACTACCACACGCGGCCGCATCGCTATACCCAATTCCTCCAATTAGCCATTGCCCTCATCATCGAGCTACGATTGGATCGGCCACCGCTGACGAAGACGTGGAAAACGGGGATCCGATTCACATCGAACTACGACCCAGACGACATCACGTACACTCGACCGTCATTAGGCCGTGATGAACAGAGAGCTGTTGCAGGTTGCTATTATCTCTCCTCGACGTGAGTTCGGTATCCGCCACTTAAGAATGGGAAACTTAGGATGGAATGAAAGACAAAAGAAAACAAAAATTAAGCTCATGCCGTCATAGGATCTCTGGGCTTTTGCAGAAACCGTCTACCTTTCCTCATACCGCTTACCTCGAAGAGTGTTGCAAATCTCTTTACGATGCGGCTGAATATCCGTCTGACAAATCTATCCTCCACATTGTCCAGCTCCAGCTCATTGCAGAGAAGATTGATCGTATATCCCTTCGACATGGGATGGAGTTGGCGAACCCTGGCTCGGCGATGGAGCTTTATGTCCAGAGTTTGAAAGCTGAACTGGAGGCCTTCCGTGGCCGGTCGGGCTTTAGTTTAGATGAGGCATGTAGGTACTCACCACAATAAACCGACACACCCTTTAAAGGCCTGCCTAATCCTTATTTCTCTATAGCGCTCATTGCCCTTCAGTTTCACGCCACTGAGCTTTCTCTATACCAGCTGACCTTACTGGAAAAGGCCGGGAAGCAACCTAAACCTACACAGACGGCGGTCTCGGACGAAATGCTATGTGCGGGCCATATTGCGGCACAATCGATTCTTAAGCTGTATCTTTCACTACCGCCTCACTCTGAAACCGCATTTAACAACACTGAATGGGTGCAGATCGGGTTTGCTTTGATCGTCACATGTAGACAAACCGGCACAACCTCTACGACACAAATGACTCCAGCCCTAGTCCGGCACAAGGAATCGTTCTCGAATATTTTGATGCAGCTAAAAGCGCGCGTATCAGAGCTATCCACTGATCTAGTCGACTTGAATGGAGACAGGGACATTTTCTCAAACTTTGCCGATCGTGTTACCCGCCTTCAAGCTTGGTTTGACGAACGGCTTGCAAAGGATCCTTCTCTCATTGAAGAACCACGAACCACAGATCCCTCCAGCCCAGACGAGCAACGGTTAGCGGATGACTCGAGCGTTTTACATGACTTTTTACCTTCCGACTTATTTACCAGCATGGTGAACGATTACCATTCAATGGAGGAGAGTTTCACTATAGATCAAATGTTGAATGACTGGATGTGATGCTCTTGTCAGGAAAACATTCTACTAACTCTAACCACGTCTTGAAGACTAGTTTTTTCTATAAAGCACATTAATTAAATCTTGCTTGTATGGTCCACTGTTAGTTTCAGCTTAGGTGGAGTTGAGGCTGATATGCATAACTCCGAGCCGAACCCGGCATGCTTGGGCTATAAATTTTGGTAAGCTTTATACAACTCCGATCCGATTCTATGTGTATATATAGAGCTAATAGTAAAGAATCAAATACCCCAAATTAAAGAGAATGGTCATTTCAAATAGTCATGATGATTCCCACTATTACCCTGCTTTGTTGCATTTTGTTTTTCGCCTCCTCGGGCGTCTCGTTCACCCCATGCCCGCTTCTAGGGCCAGCATTCCCTGAGTTTACCTTGGATACAAGCTCCGAAATCCTAGCCCCTGCTCTCAAGGACCTCGCAGAAACGTTCAATCGCCTGATTTTTGAAGGGAATGGCTCCCATGGGGAGATCTACCCTAATACTACTTCTTTTAGTCTATCATTATTCTCCGTTAATCAAGGCAATGCCAGCAACCAGCCCTTTTTCTTTGACTATCACTACACGGCGCCGCCATTGAAGTCTCACCCCGTGGGAAACGATAGCATATATCGCATCGGCGGTTTGACTAAGATTTTCACAATCTGGACTATTCTAATTGAAGCGGGGGATCGTATCTGGAATAATCCTGTTACAGAATACATCCCCGAACTGGCCGATGCGATGAACCACCAGGATGCAAAACAAGACCCGGTTAGCTATGTCGACTGGGAAGTTGTTACGGTTGGCCAGCTTGCAAGCCATATGGCTGGAATTTCTAGGGGTTGTAAGTTTGCTCTATGAAGCAACTGTCTGAATGGTCTTTGATTAATATGTCTTCAGCTTCTATGCACAATTTGGGTAAACCAGACGACTCTAAGTACACTGGTCTGCCATCCACTTCTGCTTCTGATATACCCCCCTGTATGTCGGGATTTTCGTGCAACCGTACTGGTAGGTCAATTACTCCGCGCCTTTAACTGAACTATTCTTATTTAGTATGTTCATTCAAACAGAATTCTTTTCGTATATTGTCCGACAGCCTCCCGTAGCCCTCCCGGGGACTACACCTATTTACTCAGACGACGCGTTTCGAATTCTAGGATACATTGTGGAGCGAATTACCGGAAAATCTTTTGAATCTGTGCTTAATCAACGCATTCTTGAGCCTCTCGAGCTGAGAAGGACAAGTCCAGCCTCACCGGAAAATCCATTGCCAGGAGTAGTCCTAGCGGATATGAATAACCATGAATGGGCGATGCAAGACGCAGCGTAAGATCCTGTCCTCGCGTGAAGCATAGCCAGCTAGTAAGATGGACTGTACTAAACTTCTCTCAATAGTGCACTTTCAATGCTTTCCACTGTCACCGATCTAGCCATTGCCGGGAAGTCCATCCTATCGGCAACCCTCCTTTCGCGCGCCCAAACTAACCGCTGGCTGAAACCCGTTACCCACACTTCCAACCCTGCAAACTCAGTAGGGTATCCCTGGGTTATATATAGCGGTGGAGGCTACCCCAACACATCGATGATAGATGTGTATACAGCTCTTAGTAGCATCGGCTTGTATAGCTCATATATCGGCCTTGTTCCCGACTTCAACGTTGGGTTTACTGTTCTAGCTGTTGATAGTACGACGAGCCCGGACCTCAATCCCCATGTTGGTGTTATCGGCGATGCTTTGCTACCGGCCTTAACCAAGATTGCAACCCTTCAAGCCAGTGTCAATTTCGGTGGAGTCTACTCTTCACCCACACAAAACTCGTCTATTTCTATCTCGGCGGATAGCTTCCCCGGTCTATTCATTGATACATGGATCAGCAACGGCACCGATTTCCGGAAGACATTGGCGGCCCTGAATGGGATCAAGGAGGTTGATTCTGTGAGCATACGACTTTACCCAACACATCTTATCTCCAAGCGAGCGTCTACGTCGAGACAAGCATTTAGAGCAGTCTTCCAGGACAAAGATGAGTTCGCTGACTATGGGACGCCCACCTGTGTATCATGGTTGAGCGTTGATAGTGTCAAGTACGGGGGAGCATCGCTTGATCAGTTTATATTCGAGGTAGACTCCCATGGCAAAGCTTTGGGTGTTGAAATCCCAGCATCACGGATAATGCTAGAAAAACACGCATAATCTATATTTATGTACTATTTAGAGAGCACAATAACAATATATACTATATACTGCCTGGAGTATCATGTAGCCACTAGTTATACAAGGCTGTATGTTGGGCCTCGGCAAAAGGGAATTAAAGCACGTGACTACTCTACTTCCAACTAAGAAGATGACTAAGCAGGAAATAGATAAAACGGCGATACTCTCTCTTGCATTAAGCATTATATAGAACAACCTTGGAAGACAAAGATAAATGGTTCCGTTGATCCACCGCGGTCGACTACGCTACGGGGAACATGCAGGAACAAAAGTGGGGGTGAGAAACTAATAGAAACATATTCTAAGATGACCTGGACGTTTACAGATGTGTGAGAGAGCGAGATGTAGAAAAAGCATCAGGAGGAAGAAAACAGATGGAAAAAGAAAGATGAAATGGTAAGATAAGTGAGCGTGCTCCATTCCAAGTCAGCTGTGGGCGACAGGATTAGAATATTCGAAGCAAACGGGTTTATAAGAAAGGAAAAGAGAAGAAATAAGGGATAATGGAAAATAAACCGACACAAAACCAGAAGTACGGGGAGCGCAGCATTAGGTTTTTCATAAGGCGGGTAGAGGCCTTCCTCTTCCTGCTGTGGTCAATGAGACGTGGGACGGGACGGGTAACGGGAATGGAACGACGGGATGGGTGTGGGGGTTAGGAATCAAATTCGTCATGGTATGGTACGCATGGCACATCGGTGGGTAGGTAGGTAGGTAGCTGGATAAGTTATGTATGTAAGACAGATCCGGACTGGATTGCGGAAAAAGAAAGGAGGAAAGAAGAGAATGATAAATATAAGGGAAAACAAAAACCAAGTGTAAACAACCCATTTAAAACGGCATTAAATTAAACCCCACCCCACCCAATTCCGATTGAAACACTGCTTTCATGAATGCCAATTTCACGCCAAAGGGAAAAATTAGGACAGTTGTAGCGTGGGAAGCAAGGCATAGCATAACCACGGCATCGGTCGAGTGCAAGGAGTAAAAACTGGAAGGTTTAACAGCATGAGCTGCCGGAATTCGACTGGACGCCTTGTCCCTGGCCGACCTGGACGGTTGGCTTGTTGTTGACAGTTGCGGTTCCCATTCGTTCCTTGATCTGTCTGGCCATGGTCAAGAAGGCTTGTTCGACGTTAGAAGCGTTCTTGGCGGAAGTTTCGAGGAATGGGATGCCGAGACTATCGGCGAACTCCTGTAGCGGGATATATTAGCAGGGGATTCAACGGCTTGAGGGTAAGGGAGGTAAGAGGAGCGGATACGAACCTTTGCAACGGTGTATTCGACCACCTTCTTGTCTTCCATATCGCTCTTGTTGCCGACGAGGAGCTTGTTGACGCCTTGTGTGGCGTAGCGGTCAATTTCCTGCAACCACTGCTTGACGTTGTTGAACGAGTCCATATCCGTCACGTCGTAAACCACACAGATTCCATGGGCTCCTCGGTAGTAGGAAGATGTGATGGTTCGGAATCGTTCTTGGCCAGCCGTATCCCACTGTTCATTATATTAACATTAGTACTGAGGCCAGTGCCATTTCGGTCAAAGGGAACAGGCGACGTACGATCTGGAGTTTGACGGTCTTTCCGTCGAGCTCGATTGTTCTGATTTTCTATTCTCTGTTAGAAAGTAGCTCTCTCTGACGCCAGGGACGGGATATGGAAGAGTTCCAACATACGAAGTCAACACCAATGGTAGAGATGTAGCTCTCCGTGTAGGTGTCGTCTGCGAATCTAAGAAGCAAGCAGGACTTTCCGACACCGGAGTCACCGATGAGGAGAAGCTTGAACAAGTAATCGTATCTATCACGGCAGCCAGGTCAGTACCGGCCGTTATATCACGTCACATGTCAGGACGGCTGCAGCCTTGAAGGGCGTTGTGGTCAGCGTCCGGAAAGAGAGAGAAAGCTCTATAAAAGCCATCGACGGGTTAGTTCAGCTATATATCCATCGGAGAAGGCATGGTCCGGGGTCTCGCGGGAAGGCAGGGAGTCGCTAGTTGAGATGAAGGCACTTACTACTCAGGAGTCATTATGAAGGCGACAGGGTGATGGGAGGGGGGAAAAGAGGCAAAAGAAGACGTCAGACGGCTGGCTGGTGGTCGACCGGAAAGTGCAGAGATCGAGACGGGCGATGGTATCGAGCTGTCTAGCTGAAGGAGACTCTGGCAGGGAGAGGACTGGAGATGCTGCTTCGTGCTGGTCGATGATGCTGCTTGCTGGCTTGAGAGGGCGGAAGGAAGAGAACGAGAGAGGTGAAGGTTGAAACAACGTGATACGCTGAGATCCCAGGCGGCGCTAGTCTACTTTGGGAAAAAGACGGCGGAAGTACCACAGAGTACTTTTACACCAAACTTAGGCCGGAAGATACCCGACAGTACTTTGTCTACCAGAGGCAACAGTGTGTTTTTTTTTTTCAAGGGATATGGTAGGTAGATAGTTATGACGTTAAGATACAGAAGTGATTTTGATTTTTTTTTTTCGAGAGCTGTTCATGCGGCTCGTGTCGGCTGTGTTGGCGCCGTCATCCAGAAAAATGGAAACAGAAGAAATGCTATTTACAAGAGCGGCTCATGTGATGAGGGATTTGCTCACGCGTAGCCGTTGGCGGAGAGCCATTCCAAGATGGCCTTCTCCTCCCGCTCCCTGTAATCGGCGTTGGACTTGATGGTGTCCGCTGCAATGACCAAAGCACGGTCGTATCCGTCCTGGTCCTTGTCGGCGAAGAACTTGGCAATGTCCTGCTCAACAGCATGGTCGGCATACTTGATCAAGCTGAGACGCACGAAGCGCTGGAGCAGGACCTTGTTGGAGCCCAGCTTCTCTTCGATACGGTTCCAGTTGGCCTTGATGAAGTCCCACATGAGGTAGCGCCCCTTGGGGTTGGCGGCCAAACCAGCGCCTCCGGTGTGAACATCCTGAGCGGAGACTTTGGGGGAGAAGAGGAACTCCAGGAATTCCTTGATGAGAGCAGGGTCAGTGGTGCGGGAAAGAGCGCCAAGGCAGATTTCCTTTCCGTCGATGGAAGTGTTGGTCTCGAACTCCTTGACGAGCTGGTCATATTCACGACGGCCGCCCTCTCCGACATTGATGGAGAAGACAGCAGAGCGGAGGTTGGTGTTGATGGCATTCTGGTCGCCAGAAGCCCAGGCGTCGAAGCGGCGCTTGGCCTCATTAACGGTTCTGTATCATGGTAGTTAGAACAGGAACGGGATTTTTAAAGCAGATAGAAGGCGGTCGGCATCCGACTTACCCTTCGTGGCCAGAACGTCCAGCAGCGGTAATGAGAATCTGTCGAAGTTGCTTGGTCAGGAAGTCGTCATCAGCCTTGAACTCCCAGCCGATCTTCTCGGCTGCGGGAGTGACCAGTTTGCGGACATATGCCTTCAGGCCAGCAGAGACGGCCTCGTTCGTTCCAAAGATGGATCGCAGATTTCCGAGGGAGGTCATTATTTGAGCCCAGACACTGGGGAGAGGTTAGCACAGACACGTAGCGAATCATGGGTGGGAATCAACGTACAGGCAGTCGGGCTCATCCTGGAACTTCTCGACAAGGGCGAGCAAGGAAACGGTGCTTCCTTCACCAGAGACAGCCAAAGAGGCAGCATCGCCAATCAGGCCGATTCTGTCCTCCGAGCTGAGAAGGTGTCTAGTTTCACCGAATTTGACTAGTCGGTCTTGTGGGTAGTTGGTGTGGTAGAAACCACACTGGTCCTTGTTGACCTTGTAGAACTCACTGCAGTTGATGTCAGCAACAGAGTCAGACTTCTTAGTCAAGTTGCGGACGTTAGCATTCTCCGCCTTGGGGCCTGATTTGATGCCAAGCGGGATCCACCACATGGTCTCATCCTCCTCTGGCTTGACATCGCCAGATGCAAGGAAACGTCGTTGGTCAACATTGATCTGGTTGGTCTGTTCGGTAATGTTTACAACGGGGAAACCAATCTTGCGGATCCATGGGTCCTAATACTAGTTTAGCCGATAAGTCAATAAGCCATAGATGAACGATACTTGACGAACCATGAAGGAAGTAACGTCCTTTCCGGAGACCTCGCTAAGGGCGGACCACAGGTCATTGGTGGTGGCATTACCTGGAGGGTTTGTCAGTAATAATAGATGATAAGTGTTGTCGTTTCAAGTCACGAACCGTATGCATGGGCCTTGAGGTACTTGGCAACGCCCTTGAGGAAGACATCTTGACCCAGATGACTGCTCAACATGCGAATGACGGAGCTTCCCTTAAGGTAGCTGATGTGGTCGAAGATCTGGTCAACCTCGAGAGCATTTCGTACTGGAACTTCGATGGCGTGGGATGCGCGGAGGGAGTCGAGTTTCATTGCTTGTTGCACACTTTCAGTCTGTAAAACAGTCAATAATAGGAAATCATCTACACCAATGTACCTCTACGTTGACGTACGACAAACTGTGACCAGACATTCCATTCTGAGTAAAGGTTAGCTTTTGGCTTATATTGTTAGTGTAATAGAGAACCAACCTGGATGAAAGTGATCCACGGCAAGCCATCCGACCCAAGTAGCAAAACCTTCGTTGAGCCAGAGCTCGTTCCACCAGTCCATGGTGACGAGATTACCGAACCACTGATGGGCCAATTCTATGCTCAGTTAGCAAGAGATGTAGAGTAAAGAAGGTAAAAGGGTGCTCACCGTGAGCAACAACATAGGCAACGCGGTTTCTGTATTTTTCATCAGACTTTCCTTCCTCGAAAAGGACGGCAGTGGTTCTGTAGGTAACGAGACCCCAGTTCTCCATTGCTCCCATAGCCTGGTGACTAGATCAGAATGCTAGCCGCAAATAGAGGGGGATAAGCGAACTTACGAATTCATGGACGGCTAGCAAGTCGGACTTGGGGAGGGGATAGTCGATCTCAAAGACTTCAGAGAAGTAGTCCAGAGTCTGAGAGGCGCACTCCAGGGCAAACTGAGCCTGCTCTTTGAGGCCTCTGGTGGTGTAAACACGGACCGGGATGCTGGCACCGTTGTACTTGCGCTTGGTCATGGTCTCGACATACTCGAAGTCACCGACAGCCCAGGCAAGGAGCTACACGGAGGAATTAGCACAATTAACGTCGAACACGCTACAGTTCAGGTTCTCTCACATAAGTGCTCATAATGGGAGTTCGCTCGAAAGAGACAAACTCGAGTTCAGGCTTGCTTCCATCACGCTTGGCCTTGACAGGCATGTTGCTGAGAGCGGTCAGGCCCTTTGGAATTTCGATCTCAAAGTCAAAGGTGGCCTTGAGGTTGGGCTCATCGAAGCAAGGGAAGGCCTGTCTAGCATCACAGGACTCGAATTGGGTGCTGAGCATGTAGTGTTGCTCTCCTTCCTTGGGTGTGTTTGGCCCTGGGGTGGCTGCAGACTGGTACCCGGCACGGCAGAAACCAGCCATGAAGTTATTGATAGTTAAGGAGATGGTCAGCAGCAAGTCTGCCGGCTGTATCTCCTGGGCGAACTTGAAGATGGCACGCTCAGACTTGCGGTCGTATGAGATGTCAGTGGCCTTATTGGCAGCGCTTCCTATATCACAATTAGTATATATATCAACACCTCAGCGTAGAAACCGGGTATATACCATCTTTGGCAGAGATCTCAGCGGACTGGACATCAATTGCCTTGACATTGATGACAATCTCCTTGGAAGGGCGTGTGATCTTGGTGTCTATCTTGACGGTTCCCTTGTACCCCCAGTTGCCGCCAATGGTAAGATCATACAACGAGACATGGTAGTGAGATGGCTTTGCCCTTTAATTGACATCAACATCAGCTTATATCTATTTTCTCTCGTTGTTTTTGTACGTCCGGGACTCACACGTCAGGCAGCGTCTCCCTCTCGTTCGGGTTCATCGTGCGGAATTCAGCAGAGCAGGATCTTTTCTGGAGTGGAATAGCTAACCCAGCAGAGTTATGAACCGCCGGCCGGAGACTAGACAGAGATGCTATAGAGCGAGAAGAGGGAGAGAAAGGGGAGGAAGAGGAGGAGGAAGAGGGGAAAAGAGAAGAGGACGAGAGGGACCGCGGGGAGAAGGAGGAGGCATGGGAGTGGAGGAGGGGCACAGAGGAAGCGGAAGAAGCAAAGTCACTCGCAGGGCGGGCGGCATGACGTCGCACTCCATGTTTAGCCGCAGCGACGCTTCTTCCTCCCGCGCCGCGACCACCACAGCGCAGCGCCAGAGCCACAACCATCACACACGCACGCACGACAGCACCAGACAAGACACACGCGACCTATAGCGATATACAGGGCGGAAGACGAGATATAGACCTGCAGGGGTGGTTCAATGGGTGCTGGCAGACAAGCTTTGTCGGGAAGTATACAGTAATCTTGGCCGTTCCGGCTGAATGTATGTGTATACTGACGACCAATTGTAGGAGAATAAAGAAGAATAATCTGAGGAGGACAACAGAAAACGAGAAAAAAGTCGTTGACATCGGAGAATATCGAGATTGAAGATACGAAGTTCTTCAACTTCATCTCGCCTAAACCTGCCTGCAACCGCGGCTGCTGCAGCCAAGGCGCCCAGAAGGAGATCGCCTTCATGCGAATAAACTTGATCTCTAGCGCGCCAGCGTCTCGAAACAGGCATCCCAGAGAGGGTTCTCTTCTCGATGGCACACTCAGACGAGGAGTACAGCGACGCAGGGTCGGTGGACGAGCTGGACGAGAATCTCGAGGAAGAGGACGAAGATGATGACGATGTCGTCGACACCCGTACGGCTGGCAGCCGGCGGAAGGACCGGAGCAGGAAGAGCAGAAAGAAGAAGAAAAAGAAGAAGCAGCGTGGAGGTGCAGAGTGGGAAGTCGCAAGGACGTGGGAGACGCTGGTCGAAGGCGCCGATGGAACCATCACCGCTACCGTAGACGGGCTTTTAGAAGCCGACAAGAGGAAGAGGTTTGTGTACACCTGGTGGTTTATGTTTTTTTTTTTTTAAGAGATTACCGGCCAAGGACAGAAGCTGATGAGTCGTCGCAGGTTGCTCAAGGATACTACTCCCCTACAGCGAGGTATCATACGGCATATGATACTCGTGCTCGATCTCTCCTTTGCCATGGCGGAGAAAGACCTGCGCCCGACCAGGTATCTCCTCACCCTCCGATATGCGCAAAAGTTCGTGCTTGAGTTCTTCGAGCAGAATCCCATTTCGCAGCTGGGCATCATGGGCATGAAGGACGGTGTAGCGGTGCAGGTCAGCGAGATGAGCGGCAACCCGACCGAACATATACTGGCCCTCCATGCTCTGCGATCAGAAGACCCAAAGGGCCTGCCTAGCTTGCAGAACGCTCTTGAGATGGCCCGTGGATCTCTATAGTACGTTATTCTCTACTATCATACATAGCATATATGTCTGTGCTAACATTCAATAGCCATACCCCCACACACGGTACACGAGAAGTCATCATCATTCTCGGTGCCCTCCTTTCTTCAGACCCAGGCGACATCCGCCAAACGATCACCTCCCTCGTCGCAGACAAGGTCCGAGTAGGCATTATTGGTCTGGCGGCCGACGTCGCCATATGCCGCGAACTATGCGCCAAAACAAACGACGGCAACGACTCTAGCTACGGCGTGGCCATTGACGAGAAGCACCTGTGGGATCTCTTGCTGGACGTCACCACTCCGCCAGTAACGTACTCACAGCGTTACTCATCCAGCTCCCTGCTCATGATGGGCTTCCCTTCACGAACCGTAGAGCCGTTCCCCTCACTCTGTGCATGCCACTCCAAACCAGTTCGAGGTGGCTACATGTGTTCGCGGTGCGGAAGCAAGGTATGCTCCTTACCCGCCGAATGTCCAACCTGCAATCTCACTCTTATTCTCTCCACCCACCTGGCACGATCATACCACCATCTCTTCCCGCTGATCAACTGGGTCGAGGTTCCGTGGAAGAGGGCGTCGAAGAGCGTCAGCTGTTTCGCATGTGGCAATGTCTTCCCTCCCGTACCGCCACGAGAGAAGTGGGATAGGCAAGAGGGATCCGTCAAGGGCATGTCTGTCAGCAGCAGATATGAATGCACAGTGTGTCACCACCACTTCTGCATTGATTGCGATGTCTTCGCCCATGAGATCGTGCATAATTGCCCTGGCTGCCAGAGCGGGAAACCCCTTAACGGCGCGTCTGTTTCTGATTCAACAGCCGAGCCTCATGCTAACGGCCACTCTCAAACTCTGAATAACGACGATGCAATGGACACAGGCTAGGCTGTCCCTTGATATCTTCCAACCCCTTTATCCTGTCAACGATGCAACGACCTGCTTTACTCCTGTACTATACGCAAAGCATTACCATTGCTGTTATTTCAACACGGGCATCATTTCTTATAAAAGCAAATCTATATTCAAAAAGGAAAATTGGCGTTTTGGTTCGGATTGCCTAGCTTTTACACCTATCCATTCAAAATCTAATTCAATCAATGCTGTGATTTTTAGTTTTAGTGATATATAGAAGACAGCCCAGTTCTCAGCATATTCTTTATGAGCCAACACCTGCATAAAAGACGCACCTCCGCAGGCTGTCAAGGGCCTTTCACAAGAGAAACTGCTTTGGCTAGAACATCCTTATCACCCTGAAACGTCAATCGCCGCATAGCCTCGTCACAATCGAGAAACTCCGCCATAAAGTCCCCCTCACCATCCATCTTTAACACATTCTCCTCCAGTTCTGCAATATACCACCAAATAAGCTTAATATTTGAATCCCCTATCTCACGAATAGACAACATAAAGGGCTCCGTTAAGCCAGGGTGGACCCGTAATTGATCAGGGGTATCATTGGCATCAGTTACTGCCGGTGCACGAGTTGGCATGGACACAGGGTAGAGGTGGCATTGGTATCCTGCCTCTTCCCGTACCTCTCGCAAAGCAGCGTCTTGCCGGGGCTCGCCGCAATTCCGACGTCCTTTTGAAAGCAACCATTCGCCAGTCTTGAGGTAGTGTATCAGACATACCCTTGCTTCCTTCTGAGAGAAGTCAAAGAGCACTGCGCCAGCGCTCTCAACGAACTGTCCACTGGAATACTGAGATGTTTTGAATCTAGAGGCCGCCATATTCTATCTATATTTGATTATTCTCGGTTTCGCATCAACACACAACAAAAGTTGGAAGTGGCAGTCCTGAAGCGCTTGGACCACGGTAATACGGCATTACATTTTTCCTTCTCCGGTAAGATATTTGTAATGGTACGGTATTTCCGATACAGTTATCTGTGCCTTATTCGAACGTCATTCTTTACGCTCTAACTATTCGACCAACAATTATATATTCTCTTTACTCTAGCCCTTGAAGAAGCAAACAGGCCCTGCTAGCAGAGAGACCTGAGAAGTGACCACCTTTACTATATATCCCGTGACTTGAAATTACCCACGATATATAGTGAAACTCGCATAAATAACCCCGCAATGACATCCCCCGCAATCCCATCTACAGACGCAGCTTCAACGAGCTCAACAGCAAACCCTACCGATATATACCAGAGGTTATCCTCTTACTCTTTCACAGCAGATCCAGAGTTCAAACTCGGGCTAGCAGTTATCCTTGGCCAACCTAGAACTCCCGCAACGGACGAACAGATCAACCGAACAGACGACCTTGTTGTCAAAGCTAAATGTTTCTACTTCTCCAAGTACGTTCGTTAGAAACAAAGATAATGAAATAATACTGTGCGCTTATTAACATAGTCTTTTTTTTCATTAGAAAGTTTGCAATTCAACCGCCAATTGATTACATTTTATATAAACAATGGCTCCAGGAGCAGCCTTTACCATCACAGCCGGATGAGATTATACCCCCATCTTTAAATAATGATAATGAAACAGTGGTGTCAGAATCAATATCCGCATCTGCAACGCAAAACCCGGTCAAATCACAAGAGGAACAACCCGCGTATCCGTCATCTTTTGCACGTATTGTGGAGCTTATCACAACAGGCCAGCCGATACCTGGAATTCAACAGATACCTGATACCGTATTAACAGGTCAGGAAACCGCTAGTACAGCCCAACGAAGGCGGAAGCCTTGGGAGAAAGACGAAGGAGATCAGAAGAGTGATGAGAAAGAAAATGTGAAGAGTGATGGTATCGGCGAGAATGGAGACGGAAGTGGCCCAGTGATTATCGGATCTGTTAATACCTGAAGATTAAAAACCTGGCCTTTCTTTATTAAAAAAATAAGTATGTACAAGGGAGACCTACTTGATACCAGTATTATCATTGGCTCCCCTTCATCGGTTAGAGCTTGAGTATACAAGGCACAGCAGCCGAAAATGGCGTTTTGAGGAGCTAGCCGCTAGCGGCTACATATATATTTTATATACGAGCATCATTTAATTTCTGTTATGCATAGACACCAGTGACTGCAACTGCTGAATAGCGCAACAATTATAAGTCTCTTTTTTGGGGTTTTTTTTGGCAGCTTGCTGCTCTCAATGCTATCATACATAAATTAGCGAATACAAAACATAACGTATTGATGACCAAATAGTCCCTTATCCCTCATATACCCACAATTCATGGTAGTCTTTTTGAGGAGGCTCCCAGCGGAAATGTAACAGATAAATGGTGAAAAGGTAAGGAAGGGATGGCCCCTGATAAAGGAAAAGAGTGAAACTGGTAGAAATACAACACAATATTCCCGCCGAATACAACATGTTGGAAACTGAACCCTTGAGGTAAACCAAAGCACCAGGTAGCTACCCATGCCTATTTTGGATAAGTTCATCTCACAGCAGATATGACAATTTAAGTGAATGAAATGAAGTAAGGTAGGCCCTGACAGGGAAAGGAGTAGTTGAAAAGCAAGAAAAGCAGAGATGAGTAAAAAAGAGAAAGAAAAAGAGGAATCAGATCGGATGTTTGTCAAAGGACCTTAACAAGCCAACGGACAGATATGAGGATTTGGGGCTTTGAACCAAGCGCGACATCCACGTATCCGAGAATCCTAGAAAAAAAGGAAAATAGCTGTAAATTAGACTCCGATATGAGAATCACTTCCGTTACTCGCTGTAGTTGAGCACTGGCAATTGGTGTCATACAGTTGCTGTTAGCGAATGAATAGAAAGGACTCAACGGAATGGAGGGTAGTTGCTACTCCACTGCGAGTTGCGGTTAAACCTAGCACCAGTCATAGGCCCAGGAGCGCGTTCTTCAGGAGAATTAAAGCGGCTGATTTGAATACCTGCTCCTGGCCCAGGTCGAGTAACATGATTTGGGTTACAACAAAGCATGGCAACACGAGATCCAAACTTAGAGCCCCTAAGGGAGACCATATGTTTACTGATAGATATTAGTAAGGAATCATAGGAGGATAAGGATGCACTAACCGAATATGACCCGCAACAAGCTCACGGTGCTGATTTCCAGCATTAAGGAGTATCCACTGGATCAAGTAGTTTCCATATTGGTCTCCAGCAACTATCCAGAGAGTTAGTACAGTTATATGGACAGAATACTGAGTATGGGCACTGACTGTCAATCAAAGGCATACGCGGACGGTCAGGGCGTCCAGTACAGACCCTTGAGAGATACCTGTCAAGAAATTCTGTTCCGCCAATTTTTAGGCACTTCTCTACCACTTTAGAAGCAAATTGGTCCATGCTGTAATCGGTGGCCCAAACCAGGATGTGTTCAATCGCACGACTCTTATCTGGTGGAGCACCATGTTCACAAATGTGCTGGATACACCAATTACCGAACTGACCGTGCGCAAGTAGATCAATTTTTGCGAGAACTTCTTCAATAGCTTGACGCTATAGAACTATTAGCAAGCTGGTCCATTATTATCGGTTAATTGAATGCATACCTTCTCGTCCTCAACGCAATTTTCAAAAATATTTTGGACAACGAGACTCCCAGTCTCGCCCAAGGCAACCTTATGCCACATTCCTCTAAGTGCTTCGTTAACTTTAGCCATAATCTGTGGTGGTTCACCACTCCAACGAAGTTCAAAAAGTTTTTGCCACACATGACAGGCATATCTATGAATCACAGTTTCAGGGATACGGCGAAGAAGTTCGTGGACCATAACCGCTTTATGCTCTTCTGGAACGCAGTCAAATGCTTTTTGGATAACATGACAGCCAAAGGGGTCCATGCTTAGGCTCAAGGTGTTGCCACGGATTGCGTTAGCAATGGATATAACCTGTTCGGGAGTGCCATGCTCAAAGCAGCGCTGAACCAGGAAGTTACCAAAGCGATTAATCATTAAGGGGTATGCTTGGTTTGCAATTGCTTCAATAATTTCGTACTTCTGTTCAGAAGTACCAACTTTGAGCTTTTGCTGGAGGAAGATAGACGCTTGCTGATCGTTGTTGCAAACGATCTTGTCCACGATATACTTCCAGTCGCAAGATACGCTTTTGTCTAGCAGACGACGATAATTCAAAGGCTCAAGTGGAGACACGTAGGTCGAACCAGCTCCGGAAGTTGCCTGTAATAGAATTAGCCGATGCATTTGACATCGAACAGTATCCGAATACTTACTGAGGGTGTCCATGATCCAGGGGTAGGAGGGAAAGCAGTAAACTCCGCCGCCATTGGAGATAAAGGCGTGCCAATTGGACGAGGTTGATACGTGTTGGTACTTGGAAATGCATTCTGTGGTTGAAACGTTCCAACCTGTTGCTGGCTAGTTGGCCTAGGGATAGAACTAGCAGGAGCCAAAGATGGGGAAAATGCACCCCATGGTGACGTCTGGGGAGGAAAGCATGAAGCTGCACGGCTAGCTTGCGTAGCACGGCGGCTACTAGGTCCTTGAATCTGAGGAACTGGCTCGGCTGAATATCGGTTGTCAAACCCATAGGGTGGACTTCCATGTCCGGAAAATATACGTTGGTTGAGAGGAAACCCAGCCTGGGGGTTATATCCTGGCTGATTAGTGCGATTTCCCCAATTACGGCCAGCATCAGCATTGACGCTGGTATCATGTATCATAAAATCACGATGAATCTTGTCAGCATTACCAAAGGTATTCACTGGTGGTTGAGATTGAGCGCTCCAGAGGCCACAAGCCCTATTGTATCCTCCAGCAGAGAGGGCGTCTGAGATATCAGAGTGAGCATCGTCTTGTATCGCCCACTGTTCTTGGCGCTGGTTAAACTGGCGGGTGGACGCATTGAATGCATTCTGCAAGTTGCTGATTGTCTGCTCAGTAATTTCACGGCCGCCGAAGTCAACTTCAGATGGTGGCCCCATAGCTTGGTCCAGTGTGTGTTTGATAACACGAGTCTGGGCAAGCTCTTGCTCCTGCAAAGCAATACGAGAATTTGCAGCTTCCAATTCTTGCTGCAAGCGGAGCATCTCCTGAGCATCCATCCCTTTCCCAGTGTTCACAACATTCTGCCGGGCATTCAGGTTTGGCTGACTACCCGAGCCGGATGGGATGGATCCTTCAAACGCAGAAGCTGAGTCTCCCAGGTTCGCAAGGGTAGAATTATTTTCTCCCGAGGGCTGTTTTGCTAAACAGGAATGGGTATCTGAGGACTTGGTGGCCGGATTTCCAGCAGAGCCAGTAGACTTGCTGTCCTTTGGGGATAGCTTTGCAAGGATTTGATCCATAACAGACTGTTGTGAAAAGGAGGGGGCTGAAGAGCCGGCCTGTGCAGCCTTCATTTTCTAGTAAAGTTAGCATATGTTTATACCATGAAGGGTATATTATGATACGAGCCATGGTCTGTCTACCTTGTCGTCCACAACTGGAGTGTTTTGAATATTCCCAAGCTTTGACGAGACAAGGGGATTAGTTCCAGTATCAGTCGAGCCTAGATTCATCGTTCCCTTTTGTAGAGTTAGAAAATTCCCAAATCATCAATAACAGGGATCTATCAACCAAAAGGGCGTGTACCAGGAGAGACTTACCGAGCCAAAACGTCCATGAGGTGCAATGTTGCCTGCAGTGGGGTCAATGTGAGCCTGGAACTGGATAGACGGTTTTCGAGACGCGTTAGAGGACTCCATGATTTTATAAGACATGACCAAGACGATCTTGACACACTTTTTCGGACTAAGTAGGGGGAAAAGATCTGTAGATAAGGCGAGATCCTCGAGTGGCTGGTCCAAGTCAAGCAGCTCAGAGAAGATAAGGAGGTAGAATAATATGCAAAGAAGCGAAAAGCCACCCACCAGGCTCTGGTATCACAACAAACTCGTGAAAAGGAGACGCCTCAACGTGTATGAGGGATCGAAAGCAGGGCAAAATCGAACGAGCTGTAGAGCCAGAGGATGAGAGGTAGAGAAAACACCAAGCAAGTATGCAGGAAAATAGATGGAAGAAGTTTTTAGGCGGAGAGAGGGAAGAAGATCTGAAGAAGAAAATAAAGCAGAAAGAGCCGATTAAAAGGGCAAGTATGAGCAGAGATCAAGATACATGGAACAAAATAACAAAGAGGGCAAGGAAGGCAAGCTGGCGAGCAGCAGAAGGCGAGGTTGAGGTTGGAGAGAGCGCGATGTAGTGGAAGAAGAGAAGAAGAAGAAAAAGCTGGAGGTTGAAGTTGAGATTGTGGGCATTGCCGAAAAAGGAAGGGCGGTGACAGAAGACAAGGTGGGAAAAAGTCTAAGTGCTTACTTAGTCGCTCAGTAAGCGCTTGAGATCCAGCATGTTCCTCAGGCATACACCAGCAGGGAAGTATATGGTGTGTATTCCAGACAGCTATGTGCTTGTTTATCTCACTACATGGGGGTATATCCTATATATTATAAGGTATCAGGGTATTATGCTAAAGGGAACATAACGGCAACCTATATAAGATCGATAAAAGGAGACACACATGTATGTGACATATATTATGCCATTATTAAAGAGCTGTTTATTGCATGGTGTTAGTAAACACACCTTGTATCTAGTACCAAGCTCGCAGACGCCATCTAGCAGAAGCCTATCTACTCAAGAAACATAGGATGCGGCAGAAATCTTCCACTCGGAGTCGAAAAATCCCGCAGCATAGAGAGAGCCTTGTCCCTTCAAGGGAGTACCCTTATTGACAACCACAAAGTCGGGTTGGCCGACTCCCGTCAGGACAGGGACCAGACGAGCGGCTTGCTGTAGGCCGGCCATGTCGTACCCCCAGATCACCAACTCGAGCCGTTCATTTTCTAAAGGCCGCAGGAAGATGGCGCCGAGACCCATCTCGAAGGGATATTTTGTTGTACCCTCAGGAGCATTTACGGCCAATGCATCCGCGGTAAGGGAGATGGGATACGTATCAGCCGTATACCCTTCGGGCTGGCTACCAAGCAAAATGGTAACAATGTTACCTGTCTGGTTATCCACCGTAGAGTTTGCTGCAGGTGCAGTGTATGAGACAATGCAATCGGCGGACAAATACTGAAATAAGTTCCGGCATGTTTGTAGTGCGAGGTCCTCAGTCCCCTTAGCCCTGGAAGTCACGGTAAACGGTGCTTGTGTGCGGAGAAAAGCATTCACACCGGTCTGCCGGCCGTACCTCTGCGAAATAGTTTGCCACGAACCGCTCTCGGCCGTCCACTTCCCAGTGCTATCTTGCGTGTACCATGTTGTGGTAGAGTTGCTAGGGGTGATAGGGAATTTATCCGAGCCATCAATTTGAATATGCAATGGAACTTGTGATCTGATTGCATTGGGTTCCAAGTGGAAGCGACGGATATTCCGTGTTTTTAACTTCCAGATTCCATCGCTGGTTGAATTTCGTTCAACCTCAACCGAACCAGCACGATCAGGGGTACGCGACTGGTCAATATAGATACCTCCCCTAGAGCCCATATGGCCTGCAGGGGGAATGATGATCGAGAATCTGGGAGGGAGAAGATCGGTGGCATTCGGGCGCTTGACATAGGTATAATAAAAGTCCTTGAGGAAATCGGAGGTCATAATCCCATCATACCAATGGTTTTTGCCCGGGACTTCGTGGTATTTCGAAGGGGAGCCATTCTCTTGCAACAATCTATGCATCAGGCGGGAATGATATACCACCACATTGTCGTCGGATGCACCGTGCTGCTGGTAGACAGGAATTCCAGCGAAATTGTTGACCAGAAGTTCATGTTTGAAGTCCTGGCGGGCTCGATAAAATATGGATGCCAGTAAAGAGTCCGTATTATGCCACATTGAATACGGAACGTAATCTTTTTGAGTAGAGTAATCAATTTGGTGCCAAAATTATGAAGGGGTACAATGACATACTTTCGATTGACGTATAGCCCGCAACAGGAGCCGCAGCAATGATGTTATCTGGATAATGAGAGATGGTATACCAAGTTCCCTGGCCTGTTATTCGTTAGCTATTTAGATTATTACCCAGTCTGAGTCTGCGGGTAGACTTACCGCCGTTTGAATGTCCAGCCACAATCCAGTCTCCTTCTATCACCCCAGGTCCACTCCAGCCAGCGTTTTTGATCCAGTCTTTAAGCGCTAACACCGAATTCTGTAAGTCGGCAAAACCCCAAGTGTCTAGAAAAGAGTCAGTTAACCAAGTAACATAATAATTGTAAGATTAAAACTTACGCCAATCATCTCCGCTCCAAGGGGTGACACCACTGGGAAACAGAGTCCAGGCACAAATATCAGATACTCCATCGAGCATGGTCCGAATAATCTCATCGCTTGCTGCTTGCCCTGCTCCATGGAGGCCTAGCAGTACCGGAAGTTTTGCTCCCTCAACAGATTTACATTCCGGGGAAGTTGGGGGCCTCATAGTTGCATATGATACCACTCCTCCCGGTTGTATAAAGGTATTTTGTTGAACCTCGGATATTTTTCGACGTGTAAAGTTGATCGAAAGGGTTTGGGTCTTCTGAACGTTAGGACTTCCGGAAATTGTATATTCGAAATATAAATCAAGCGGAGATGGAACGTTGGTTTTAACGTTCGGTTCGATAGTGAAACCAACGGCGCGAGACTGTGTCCCTTCCAACTTCACAGTGCCGTTCAACAGCTTCAAGCTAAAGGCCGGGGCCTACATACTGTTAAATGTATACTCCAAGGAGGCTGTAGGATAATTACCTGTGCTCCAGCTGCTTTAATGCCTACCACCTTGACAGAGTTTCCCATTGCGTTGTGAAGAGTGACGGAAGCATAAGGGCTTATCAAACGATTATCAACAACATCAGCAACCAAAATGCTTTTACTGTCCACGTTTAACTGTTTAGGCATGTTGTGTGCGATGAGGGTGGCGTTGATATACGGTTCACCAACTGCACCGAGAGCCCGAACATCACGGACCACGCGAAGATCAACGGTATGATTTCCGGGAGCCAGATCCAAGAGAACCGGTGCTCTGCGGAAACCAAAGAAATCACCGCCAAAGTAAGACTTATTGTCAATCCGGTACTCCCAGATCCTATCTGTATACAAAGCAACCAAAGAGTTATTAGTGTCGGGTATAGTCAAGATTCCGCGAGCCCAAGCTTGGTACTGCTTTGCATCCCATCCATACACTTCCTGAAGAGACGTCAGGTTGTCTGGTGGTAAGCTGATATGCAGGATAGTCTCCTTTTGGCTAGAGGTTGAATTAACAGAGGCAGACGCTGTCGACCAATTTGCAACACCATTAAGCCCGAGAGAGCTGGTAAAATTGGCCATTGGGTCATAATGAAGGGATTGGAATCCACCATAGGCCTCGAGGGGGTCGGCCCCCCATGATGATTCTAGTAAGCGATGTCATTAAGTGTTCATATGCTTGGTGATATAGTAGACTACTGACCTCTCGTGCCTATCTCAAAGGGCCCAAGAACTTGCCATGTTTTTGAAAAGCTAGGCTCATCGTCAAGCAATGGATCTGGGTCATCTTTCGCCGAGCTGGCTGCGTCAACGCCGCGGCATGTCAACAGAGGGATGCAGACCCAGGTGGCTATCTGGGAATATCTCATGCTGCCTAGATATCCTGTTCCCACAAAGCTGTTGAACGTGTTGGTTCCTAGCGTATGAGGAGATAAGTTGGTAAGGCCCTGAAGCCATTGAGAGCATACAGACAATGTCCAGAGAAATGCTGGCATTATATGTATTTTCACCTCGCAGATCTATGTTTTCTATTGTTCTGAATAATTGCGTCCTGGACTGGCTAGAGTATCACTAAGTTATCAAAAAATTAAGAAGCTCGACAATTTTTTGGGATTATTCGAAACCAGACAACAGCTCAAGCCCCGATCCAGAATATACCGCCTTGGCTGGAGGCATTTCCCCTCACTATGACGGCCCGATTGAAAGGTCAGCTGGATGGCGCATTTGGGGATTTGCGGCCAGACTAGCAGGTTATCTTTTTTTGTATAGCTTCGTTCAACGTCAACACGCCAGGCGTGAAAATCGACGCCTCCTTTTGAGGGAACGAGTAGCAAACAGTAGTAAATCACCATAGGAAATATGGGCTAACTGATTTCTCAGTCAGTTAGAACTGCTAATCCCGTTAAGTTCCAGTGGTACTGTGCACAATCTGAAAAATATGATATTCAAGTAGCCTAGCATTCTAGACTGGTGGCGCACGACTCGATATTACAACGGGGGGGTATAATGCAATATTCCCGTATATCCGTTCGCCTCATCTTGATGCTGCTTTCTTTGCGGGGTTCACCGACATTCTGTCAGCCATTTTAGCATGAGATTATCCATTCCCAGGTTTTATTTTCAGTAGGTTACCACTTGGGCCCCTGTCAGGTTGAACAAGACGGCGTCCTTTTCACTCATCTGGACGCATGGAGTAATTCCTTCGGGTATACTAGCGAGTGAGAAACCGAGGAGCCGGCCATTCTGACCGGTCGAGAGTTCCCGAATGGAAGTTAGTTTAGCATACCAAAAAAGCTAGTGGCGCTAGGGTATCTTTCTTGAAGGAGGGTGACAGCTGCGTCGTGAGAGTGGTTTTGCCTTTGGGGAAAACGAGACGAGAGCAAGGTCCAATGGAGGCTCAAAACTTGGTTTTTTGGGTTGAACGCGGTCCGTCACGTGGAGAGTTACAGCCGCCGCTTATGTAACTGAGCACTGATATAAATAGATAGGGTGTCTAGCCAAATAGATGGCCATTACCCCTTACTCCAAGTTCAGTATGAAGCAATTAATCGCTAGACAACGATTGCCATACCAGGTATTACCGAAACAGACGCTGTTGGAGTAGTTTAAAATGTCTGATGTCAAAAATCTGGAGTAGTTGGACAGCATACTATCATGTGACTTTTCCACGTGATAACCTGGTCCTCGTTCCTTGTCGAAGGAGATGAGACATATTCTTTGTTTATGTCTCTGTTTTCTCGTATCGATGTCTGTCCGTTATTCTATTATTATCTCTACTATCTTTACATGGCATGTAACTGTATCCCTGGATATATTTTGCGTCCATTAATAGCTGCTGACTCATCCACTCGCCCATAAGCTCTCGAAAACACGTGTTTCATTGGCCAATCAGAAGCGTCTCTCCCTCTTCCTTGTACACGCATCCATCTCCATAACTTTTCTGGTGGAAGGAAGAGAAAATGGTGATACGTCCAACCACGACGCATCACCGAGTTGTTCAAGCTGATAATGAGCGTGATAACGCTTGTCGATACACGGCAGCAGAAGTCTTCAGCTCCGCCGCCCTCCTGGAAACCTCAAATGACTGCCGACACCTCCACGACCGAAAAGTTCCCTAGTCTGGGCGATGACGACGCACTGAACGAGCAGCAAGAAGAGAGCGTTTTCTTGCCGTCTACCGTCAAATACGCGGGGGAACCGCTATGGCGGCCACGGAAGAATAGTGCATACTCGCGCGGGCCACCGCCGGGTGAGCGTTCGCATCGTCCACGGAAGAGCTTCAGTGAGGCTCTGGGGTCATTCAGGACCCGGGGGACGAGTGTCAGCATGAACGCTCAGGACCTAGCTGAGTCGTTAAAGGCGCCGATTTCCTATAAACTTATCGTGAGTATGGATCAAAGAGGCTGGAAGCTGTGGCTGACCTGTTCCGCTAATTGACTTGTCCAGGGTCTTTGCTTAGTCTGGTACATGACATCAGCGCTCACAAACACATCCTCAAAATCCATCCTCATAGCTCTACCGAAACCCATTACGCTCACGATCGTTCAATTTGCATTTGTATCAACATGGTGTCTCTTCCTCGCATATCTCGCTTCTGTGTTTCCTATACTAAAAACCGCCGTGCCCGTTCTCAAAAATAAAATCCGCTATCCTTCATATGCTATCATCTCGACAGCTCTGCCTTTGGCCGGTTTCCAGCTGCTAGGTCACATACTCAGTTCCATGTCGACCTCACAGATCCCCGTTTCACTGGTCCATACCATCAAAGGGCTGTCTCCACTCTTTACTGTCCTTGCTTATCGTATCTTCTTTCGAATCCGATATGCTAGGGCCACCTACCTCTCCCTCGTCCCCCTCACTCTGGGTGTTATGCTTGCCTGCTCTGCAGGGTTCTCGACAAACCTCTTTGGCATAATCTGTGCACTTGCAGCCGCTCTGGTTTTCGTGGCCCAGAATATATTTTCAAAGAAGCTATTTAACGAGGCAGCACGTGCAGAAGCAGACGGCCAGTCGCCAGGGGATAGTACCAAATTAGACAAGCTAAACCTCTTATGCTACTGTTCCGGTCTCGCCTTCATCTTGACACTACCGATATGGTTCCTATCCGAAGGCTACCCTCTCATGATCGATATCTTGTCCTCTGGTTCTATCAGCCTATCAAATAAGAGAGGTGCACTTGACCACGGCCCTTTGATGCTAGAGTTCATCTTCAACGGTGTCTTCCACTTTGCCCAGAACATCATGGCGTTCGTCTTACTCTCCATGATATCACCAGTCTCATACTCCGTCGCCTCCCTTATCAAGCGAGTTTTCGTTGTCGTCGTCGCCATCGTTTGGTTCGGCAATTCAACCACACCCATACAGGCGTTTGGTATTGCCCTCACCTTTCTCGGTCTCTATCTATACGACAGGAACAAGCAGGACGATGCTGCAGACAGACGGGCCAACGCAGACCACTTCCATAAAAAGGATTCCATCCTTCCTCTCAACAATGCTTCAAATGGTTCCGCCAAGGCATGGAATTCAAACGGTTACACCTTCCCATCCCCAGCGGTTGGTGGTCTTGGAATCCATCCGACGGACATGAATGGCAAAAAGGAAGACGATAAGACCAACGGCGTTTCGAGGAGGAATAGTATTGCTCGGCCCTGGTTACCACCAGGAACCAAGCAAGAGTTCACATGGCAACCGGGCGATGCATCATCCCAGCCTCAGAAGTAATATATGTTCATGCTACCAATCATGTTATTTTTTTTCTTTCAGGGTTTGTGGAGTTTAGAAGGGATTCGGGACATAGTTTTTCTTCCCCTGTTTATTCTTGTTAATACTTTACTTCCTTTTAATTGCACGAACGGCGTCCTGCAGACGGCGGATCCCAACGCCTTCTCTGATTTTTGGTAACTCGGAGGATTGGATAGAATCTATATACCTTATGGCTCCATTAGTTTGGAGCGAGAGAGAAATTATTATATATAATTCGAATTTGCAGTTGAATCCATTCAGATACTCCTTTGTAATGATAGCACGCATGTAGCATCCGTCGGTAAGGAACAGCTCCATAACTAGGCCAACAAGTCGACCCTAGGGCGCTCCAGCTACGGTGCAAGAACTGCTCTCGGATCACACTGTAGAGGAGGAAGGGCTGGCATCCTCTCCGAAGAGAGCGTACCCTCCACCTACAATAATCTATGTCCGTTAAAAATGAGTTGAAGAAAGAAAAGAAAAAGAAGAAATCAAAGCGTGAAGAAATAATTTTTATGTCGATATAAGCGCGGATGTCAAGTTCTTCCGCTCCGTGACAATCTACCAATCAAATGCAGAGGATTTGAATGAAGGGCCAGAGAGAAGCAAAAGAATAAGCAACAAATAAAGTCGAAAGCAGAAAGACGTCCAAGTCTTTCTCTCGCATCGCTCGCATAGCAAGGCCATCCACCGTCACGCAGCCTTCACGGTTCACGACTCTCCCTCTATTTCGGTGTTCTGCTCTTGCTCAGGTTGATTTTTATTTCACTTCATCAGCCATGCGGCCACAATTGTTCCGTGTCGCCGCACGATCAAGGAGATGGACGGCTCTCAATTACTCTCGTCCTTTCAGCACGACGGGCGCCAGGCAGGCGGAAGTTGAAGTTACAATTGGTCAGTTGTCGGCATATTAAGCTTCTCCGGATGATCTGCTAACTGGTTATTGATGTTTTAGATGGCAAGAAGGTATCGATAGAAGGTACTGCGCGCACCCCACGGCTATTCATAACGATATACTAACTAGCCATATAGCTGGTTCCGCACTTATCCAAGCCTGTGAGAAGGCTGGATCAACTGTCCCTAGGTATGCTTGCCCTTGCGTTGGCTATGCTATATTGGATTTAAGTTGCTAATTGTTGCCGTAGATATTGTTACCATGAGTGAGTATATATAACCCATATTAACTGAAAAAAAGAACATCGCTGAACATTTCAAAAAAGGAAACTATTGATTGCAGGAAACTGTACGATAACACTGAATCCTTGGAGTGTCCTGATCAAATGGCTTACAATTTCTTGATTTAGGCCGAATGTGTCTTGTTGAAGTCGAGAGGGCCCCCAAGCCAGTCGCCTCCTGTGCATGGCCCGTTCAACCCGGAATGGTAGTCAAGACGAACTCGCCTCTAGTACATAAAGCCAGAGAAGGTGTGATGGAATTTTTACTTGCCAACCATCCACTCGACTGCCCCATTTGTGACCAGGGAGGAGAATGTGATCTCCAGGATCAGTCGATGAGATATGGTGCCGACAGAGGAAGATTCCATGAGGTCGGAGGAAAGCGTGCCGTCGAGGACAAGAACATTGGTCCTTTGATCAAAACTTCCATGAACAGATGTATTCACTGCACACGATGCGTTCGCTTTGCTAATGATGTGGCTGGTGCCCCCGAGTTGGGAACTACCGGACGGGGAAACGATATGCAGATTGGAACCTATCTGGAGAAGAACTTGGACTCCGAATTGTCTGCAAACGTAATCGACCTGTGTCCGGTTGGGGCATTGACTTCGAAGCCGTATGCTTTCCGTGCCAGACCATGGGAACTCAAGCACACTGAGAGCATTGACGTTCTCGATGCACTTGGTTCCAATATCACTATCGACACCCGAGGAATGGAGGTCATGCGCGTCCAGCCCAGACTTAATGATGAGGTTAACGAGGAATGGATCAACGACAAGACTAGATTTGCATGCGATGGTCTCAAGACTCAGAGGCTCACTACTCCTCTCATCCGCCGGGATAACAAGTTTGTTCCTGCAACCTGGGAGCAAGCTTTGACTGAAATTGGAAATGCACACAAGTCGCTATCCCCCAAGGGCAATGAGTTCAAGGCTATCGCTGGCCACTTAATTGAGACTGAATCTCTCGTTGCTATGAAAGACCTCGCCAACAAACTCGGATCCGAAAATCTTGCTCTGGACCAAGCTGGTGGCAGCCAGCCTATTGCTCACGGAGTTGATATTAGGTCTAACTACCTTTTTAACTCCAAAATCTTTGGAATTGAAGAAGCAGATGCTATGCTCCTGGTCGGTACCAACCCTCGCCACGAAGCTGCCGTTCTCAACGCTCGTATTCGTAAACAATACCTCCGTTCTAACCTTGAGATCGGTCTTGTTGGAGAGTCCTTCGAAAGCACTTTTGAATTCGAACATCTCGGAACCGATGCCGCTGCCCTGAAGACTACCCTTACCGGAGCATTCGGAAAGAAACTTGCCGCCGCAAAGAAACCCATGATCATCGTTGGAAGCGCAGTTGCAGAACATCCTGATGCCAAGGCCATATTCGAAACAATTGGATCTTTCATTGATAAGAACACCGCGAAATTCATCACCCCAGAATGGCAAGGCTACAACGTTTTGCAGCGTGTTGCATCTCGAGGTGGAGCTTACGAAGTCGGTTTCACCACCCCATCTACCGAAGTCGCCAATACCGCACCCAAGATGGTCTGGCTACTCGGTGCTGACGAGATCAGCGAATCCGATATCCCAAAGGGTGCCTTCGTTATTTACCAGGGTCACCATGGTGACCGTGGTGCCCAACTCGCAGATGTCGTTCTACCAGGCGCCGCCTACACTGAAAAGAGTGGAACATACGTCAACACTGAAGGTCGTGTTCAAATGACCCGTGCCGCCACCTCTCTCGCTGGAGCTGCCCGAGAAGATTGGAAGATCATCCGAGCAGTCAGCGAGTTCCTCAGCGCTCCATTGCCATATGACGATGTTGAAATGCTGAGAGATCGCATGGAGGAAATCAGCCCTGCCCTGCGAAGATATGATATCGTCGAGCCCTCATCTCTCGCCACATTGAGCAAAGTGCAGCTGGTAGACCAAAACCGAGGCAGCAAAGCAACCGGTGCTCCACTGAAGAAGCCAATCGAGAATTTCTACTTCACAGACGTTATTTCCAGAAGGTATGTATTTAATCCGCCTTCCCATTCTCCCTTTTGCTAATTCACCAATATACTGACTTACTCCACAGCTCAACGACCATGGCAAGATGTTCGGCCGCCAAAGAAACTGGAAACCCAGAAACCAACTTTATGGCTGCGGGCGAGAGCTCAGCTACAGCCCAAGCGGTTCAAGGCTAAAGTCTTAGATATATCTACCTCCTTCCCCTAGCCCTGTCCCCCCCATGCATTCCCTGCCGTTGTCAAAACAACCTGATTCTATGTACTCTCTTTGCGGTTCTAGGCGTTTCATTCTCCTTTGCTCTCGATTTTTGTCTATATACATATTCTACCTTTTTCTACATCGTTCTATCTTTTTTTTCACCAGTGTTTGTGACCTGTAGCATCATCCACATATGTCCTACCTTGCCATCTTTTTTGTACGTGTCAATATGGATAGAAAAGTGGCCCTTGTTTTGCGTGGCAAAGGGGAAAGAAAAGGGGTCAGGGAAGCTGATGCGGGGATTTTTGTTTTTTATACAAGTTGGAGCTGATTTAATCTAGAGATAACCCTGTACAAGAGAAAAGCAGGAAGAAGGAATCGTGACATAACTATTATTTATTTCATTACTTCATGTTTTACCGTAGATGTTCCACGTTGAGACGTCGCCATCCCCAGCGCAAGGAATAGAATAGCCAAGGTATAACTACCAAAACGGCATCGTTACAGCTCATCGTCTTCAGAGTCGGTTTCACCGTCCACATTCGTCTCAACAACTGGTTTCGACGCTACATTTTTCTTGCCAAACGGCAATTCTCGCGGCGGTGGCGGCTCTGCAACTTCGGGTTTTACAGACGCACGAGTATTCCAGGTAGTATTTGCAGACGAAGCAGCGGGCGTGGTTTTACGGTTTATCTCTGCCCTTCCCCCTTCTTTATGTGCCGGAGCAGGAGGTCCCTCGTCGTCTAACTCTGATGCCGTCTCATCCTCTAGAGGTTCGGGTGTATCCTGTCTTTCATCCATACTATCCTGGTCTACTTCGGTAACATTGTCCTTTTTGTCGATATCCATTGCGTCAAAACCGTCATCGCTTTCCGATTCTTCGGGGGGTGGCTCGTCTGCTTTTCGTTTAGATCGTCTGCTTGTGGCAGGTTTACGAGAAGACTTCTGTGGTATTTCTGTTGTAGCGGCTTCCCGTTCTAATTGAGCGGCTACATTTCGTTAGCAATTGAGTTACCGCATGTATATCATAACAGGTATTGTGAACCAACCTGTCTCCGGATTCTCCTTGGCTTTCATCAATAGACGCTGTTGACTCCTAATCTTGGATTTCTTCTCATTCAGTAGCCCAACGAATTTCCCGATCAACTGTTCATCGTGTTGGTTCTTGGTTTCGATGAATTCGTCCAACTGAGCTTTCAGTTTATTTATTGTGTCTTCTGCCTCCTGACACTTCGCATGTAGGGTAGAAACTTGTTCTCCTAGGTTGTTCGCCTTGGACACAGCCATCCCGGTCCATTCAAACAATTCAATTGCTTGTTCATCGTCCTGCTTTAGGGTCACAGTTCCTAGTTTTTGCTAACACGCGTTTTTAGTTTCAAACACAGGTGGTCGATCGAGCCGTTTATCGGTGCATACCGTGATGGAGTCAATCCGTTTTCTCAAGGTGATGTGCAGTTCCTTGTTTTCTTCATCATCGTCGCCAGTTGCCTGTACTGAAGCCAGAACTTCTAGCCCAGAAATCCATTCTGCGTCTACATTGGACTTTTGGATTTGGCCAAAGGAGTATGAAAGAATTGCAGCCCACTCATCGTCATCGCCGCGGTAGTTTCGGGCTCGTAGCTTCTTAATTCCACTCGACTTCACTGGAAGTCATATACTTGTGAGACAGTGTTACCGGCTGTATAAAAACAATTTCTGGGCCGGAAAAAAGGAATACTTACAAAATCCAACATAAGGATTCTCCCCTTCAGTTCCAATAAGCTGCAAGTCCAAGTCAGAAGTTCCAGATTTCGATACTTTGATCAGTGCATAATCGCCGGATCTATCACTCCGCGGGATACGAAGGACGCTATCGTGACACATTGCCAAAGGGCTGTTTAATCGCCAGTAACTCAGTGCAACACAATCTATACAATGAAAAAAAAAGGGAGAGATATAAATTGGTTGTTCCAAATATTCCTTAGAATATATCACATAGTAAGAGTAGCTGCTGCCTAGAGCTAGCGATAAGGACAGTCACATGACTGATACCCGGCCTCGTCTTAGCCAACAAACATCAAACAAAAAGGACGAATAAGCTAGAGAGAAACCAGGAGGAAAAAAGACGAAGCTAGACTGCATATATTGGGTGCTGCTTGGGTACAGGCGAGACGGTGAGAACTTCATAACAAAAAATCATCCCAAAAAATCATCCCGGTCGTCCAATTAACTGCGAACAACGCTGACAACTCTTTTCGCTGGTCAGCAATCAACCCTGCCCAACGACGCCCAAGAAATCGACCAGTAAGCGGTGCTGCGCGTCCACTACCTCGTCGCGATTCAACCTCTGCCAACCAAGTAAGGCTGCCGCCCATAGCTACTAATAGTAAAGGATTAACCGCTACTGCAGCTTCAGCGCCGCCTATGCGCTCCCCTGGAGCCAAGTGTGCTGTCTCCCTTTGCTGGAAGAACAACACTGGCGGCTGAGTCAGCTGAGCGCGTCGCAAAGCGCGCCCCATCTTAGCCGCATCGCTTAGCTGTCCAGAACCAGCTTAGGCGCCTTTTCCTGGGTCCCAACCTCTCCCTTTCTTTTCCAAACCCCCGAAACGACCGCCCAAGGGTCTGTATCAGACAACGACCGCAAATTGTCTGAGACGCCCTGTTCTCCAAGCCCCTGATATTTCAACTCCTTTCGCTCATTCCAACCCCCTCTCCTTTTTTACTCTTCGTCGACAGCCTCGCCACTGACCAAAACCCGGGGGTTCGACCGCGTGTGGACCCTGTTTCTTTCTTTTCTCCTTGTTTTTTCTTGCCGCGCCCCTTTTGCAACGCATTCACCATCCTGTCAACCCATAAACCCTACGTTCGCTCGTCCCTCCATTTACTTTTTCGTCGTATATTATATATTCTACAAGCCACAATTGAAAAGGAGGAAGACACCGTTCTGCGGGTAACTCTTCGTCGAGTTCTTAATGAAGCCTCCGACGTTTTGCCCGAAACTTTGGTGGTCATGGAGTCCAACATGGACGCTTTAATCACGCACAAACAGAGGGAAGAAGAGATTGAGTGCTGGGACGATGATGAAGACCTACACTGTGGTGATGGCATACAGCTGCGTACGGTCTCTGCTACCACGTCCGTCACAGGATCTTCCGTTCGCCCGTCGGGCCACCGCGACTCAATCTCGTCTCGACGTTCTTGGAGGTCAGACCGTGATTCTAATTTGGGTGACGATGAAAGCTGGCAGCTCTTACTGAACCCTAGCGATGACTCGCCAAATCAGGACGCAATCATATCAGCTAAGAATGCAGGGATACCGATCCCGCCTGATATACCAACTTCGGCATTGCTCGGAGGGTCAATAAAGAGGCTGGGTGGCCGGAAACAAAAAGCTACTGTGGGAGACGACTGGCTGGAAGACCTTGACCTTTCAGCTTTTGAAGCAAAGCCCAAGGTCAAACTATACCACGAAACTACGGCACCGGATTCATTGCTTCATTTGGACTCTTTGCCTGCTCCGAAATTTGATAAACAGGCAGATGCCCATTCTTTTGTCCTCCAGGACCTCGTCAAATTTCGTGACACAGAGGAGGACATGTTGTTTGGTGACGTATCTACAATAAAGATCACCAAGACTCGATCTAACCAACACACAAACACACCCACAAGACTAGACACGCGTGCGAAAGATGATGATTTTGAGTCTGAATTAATCTTGCCCGATGATGGTACACCTCTGCGCCTCTCCAAACGCCGGGATGTGTCCCTTACTTCCGATTTTCTGTCCGATGATTTTGACACTGAATGGGCAGAAGGCAGCATTGGTGTCCGTTTTGGGGGTACCCGAAGGGATGGCCGCTCCAACCGTAGCTCATCCGTAGGAGCTCTCAGCCCGAGCATGTCAAGCTGCCTAACCATCGAAAGCGAAGACGATGGCATTGACGGGTTGATCCTCCCAGACGGCCCATTGGACCTCGAGAAGTCACTTCAAAGGAGGAACAGGCCACAATCACCACCACCTAGTATCCCGGAAACACCCACTGGACAACAGACCACTCCCAGTGGTAAGAGCCCGAAACATAGCGAACAAATGAATGATGATTTCTTTTCGGGCATCGAGATAGGAGATGGCGAAGCTTTTGACTCTGGAAAGCTGACCCTTAATCGAAACGTGAAACGAAGAATTGAACCGCCGTCAACGCCTCCTCGACGGGGGGCAACAAGCATTACATTCACCAACAAGGCTTCTACTGCGGGTACGCGGATACCACGACTCTCTACCCACGAGAGACCTCATTCTACCTATCTGGAACCTGTTTCCGAAAGTGGGGCGCCTGTCTCTCAAACTCCAAGGCGTCCTCACTCCCGTTTAAGTGGTCACACAGCGCATTCATCGTTAACAAATATACCACTGCCGAACTCTCTAGTATCTAACCTCTCGCCACCCAGTCGAAGAGTCCTCGGAACTAGGCCTTCCAAAGAGGTGTTACGAGGTGAACTTGTGAGCACCAACTCGCAGATGCTCAAGTCCAAGCGTTCAGCGCCCGTTATCCGCCCTTCATCTGGAGGAGCCACTGCTTCCCAACCCCAAATTTCCCCGTCAAGGCAGGTCAGCCACAGTAAGCCAGCAGCCACATCTCGTCCCAAAACACCAGTTGACCGTCATGGAACCGAATCTCGTCTCCATTCGCAACGCCGGCCCCAGGTACCTTTCCTTCCAGCAGGCGTATCCCCGAGCAAATCTCATCATGTCAGTGTCAAATCCAGTCGACACTTCCGTCGAACCGACTCAGAAAGTTCAGGGGACATGCTTATGAACCCAAGATCTACATCTAGGTCTTCAAAGCGAACACGCTACGACAGCTCCGGTCGCCCTATAAACTATTCTGGAGATACCATCGCTGCTACCGCAAAACAAACCATCACTAAACCCACTCGCCGGAAGAACTTTGGTGATGGTACTGAACTTGATATATTTGATGACCTTCCAACCTCCGCATCCCTTGAGAGCAGATTCATGAAGGCTCCCCTTAAACGCGGTGCACCACGCTCCCTGCGAAGCAAATTGAGTCAGTCACACATCACAGCTCCGAGGACAGAAACTCCCGTCCCATCCACAGGGCCGATAAGCCCACCAGCGCAGGACTCAACGCCTAGATTTGCGCGGGACACAAATGCATCCCGGAATGCACGAGAGCAGCGCATAATATCAATGGGTAACAACCTACACGGCGGCCCACTCACTTCTCTGAGCGTAAACTGGAAGACCCAGCCTAGCAATCGGCCTCTGGCCAGCCCTTCACTTCCACGGAGTCGCCATGGCCATAAACACTCCCTTAGCCGACCCCATCTCATCAAGCCAATGGGTAATGGGGTCCATGACGCTAAAAGTGAGTATTCTAGAACATTTACTAAACCTTCTTCAGTAACGTGCTTCTACTAATTCAACTTTACAGATGTCAAAGGTATGCAATATAACCCTGCACTTTACAAGTGGGAAGGTAATGAGAATGCTACGGCCGCATTCGAGACGCAGCCAACGCCTGCGTCCTTAAAACCGTCCCCAGCCCTCATCTCCAATGTAGGAGGCATTTCAGGATCCCAGGTGGTTGGCGGAATGGTGTTCGACCCCCAGCGTATGTGCTGGCTTAAAGCATCTAACTCCCGACCGGGAAGTAAATCCGGACCATCACTTTCCGTTGATGAAGAGGAGGATGTTTTTGCTGGCCTTGACGATCTGGAGGACCACCCTCGAAAGTCCATTGTAGCATCCACCGCCCCATCTTCCCCAGGTTGCATTGAAGCCGATACCATGAATCTGGATGATAAAAGTGGAGGCGAATCATCAGACGAATGGGCGATTACAGAAGAGTTCGACGTTGGGCCTGAGTTTATCAAACGACAGCGTGCCGAGGAAGAAAAATGGAGACGAAAAGTCGGCAAGTGGATAAATGAAGACCGAGCCAGACTGGGTGATGAATGGCGCTGGGCCATTCGTAACCTAGTAGGTAAGGGCAAAGCTGTCTGATATGCCTTGCCCAGGCCGCTAAATCCCGCTTTATTCATATACCCCTTATCCTATTTCATTTCATTTTATTTTTGGAGGTGGTGACTACTTCGACGCCTCAAAGTACCAATACCCACGATAGAATTGCGAAGCGCCGTTTTTTGTGTTTTGTTGTGTTCCGTTCCCTCTTCCCTTACCTTACCTCGCCTTATGAGGTATTTATATGCATCTGGTTGCAAGTGTTGTCCGGCGCATGGCTGCGATACAGACCAGCCAATATCGGGGTGGGGGTGGATGCGGCTTTATTTTTTGGATTTTTTTTTCTTCGTTGGCCTTTTTTGTTTTATTTTTATGACGATTTATCACGAACATCTCCATTTGGGTGGGGGCCATATAACGGGCTGGATGGAAGGTAATTGCCGCCTACTCATCTCCGTTATTAACCCCCGGTAATGACTTGACGACAATATATTAATTAGTAGGAGTTTAATTAATGATAGCATTTTCTCAGTTCTTATTCTTGGTCAACCGCGAACCAGACAAGAGATAACTGGTTCGAATCCATCATTTCCTAGCGAGTTATTATATTACTCGGCCGGGTTTTGACATCTTAACAGAGCTATTAAGAGAAGCAAAACTTGAACGGATACATGTTGACTGTTAGCTTGGTACCTGCGGTTCTTTTACCCCTAGAAGGCATTTGCCCGTGGGAGTGTCTATCCCTTCAAGCGGTATACAAAGTATACGGACTGCGCTTTTGCAGTGCACTAAGGGCCAGCTCGGCTATTTCAGTGACCATCGTATGGACCTTCCCAGCCTATATATCGGCAAGATAATGGACTTCCGCAAACTACAAACACATGCTGCCGCTGCTTTCTGAGCCCAGTTCATCCTTCAAGAAGTCCAGAACCGGGAAATGATATTAAGAACAGGCGCGTATAGTGGTATATACACGGATGATAGCAGTCCTGGCTTGTGCAATTTGAAGCTTCCTGGCCGACTTACTAAGGAGTTTTTCGGGGTTTTTCTTTTTTTTTAAATTCTTTCTCTCTGGGACTCGTTCTATGTGCTCCTTGTCAATATTTCACCACAAACTTGCAACCCCTTCACCAACAGCTACATATGTATACATCTCGTATAGATGCAATTCCTAGTAAAAGGTAGGCAGACATGGCTTCCTGGTTAATCAGTCGACTGACGTCATGTCATAGGTCTACAGGTTGGATGAGTATGGCCCATGGCCATGGCCGTGGCCATGACGATAATGCCTGGCGCAAGAGGCGTTGCTGAATTATGCTTCAGCTGCAGCAAGTAGCAAGGTTAAGAATGACGGTGATCTCGAGTCTAAATCCTAGAAGCGCTTCTCGCTCATCCTTGGTTTTGGACATAAGAGATAGGAGAATACTCTAGAAAAGGGTGTATGGAGTATATATACACCCTAACCAGGGGCCTCTCATCAGCCTTGTATGTACTTGCATATATGTACACCCATTTCACGTACATATGCGATTGCGATCGTGGCAAGTTGGCCAACAATACGAATGCCTTCTCTTTAAGGAGAAGCTCGGTTGTGCTTGGGGGAAAGTTATAGGTCAACCCCTAGCGACAGGATCTGCACCCATGGTCTTGCATCGTCCACATAGTCATACTGTGCGAAAGCGGTTAGCTTTTCTTCTTTTCTTACCAGCTCATTAATGGCCTTTTCCGCTCTTTGGCTGGTCGCCTTGCTTGCCTCCTTTGGGCTGATTCGAGTAATGGGAGTAATGGGAGCCTTGATACCTTTTTTACGCTCAAAATTCTCCCCAGGGAAATTGGCTATTCCAACCAACCAGCAACCTAACATTTGATTGTGAATCCTGAGCCTGAGCTCGTATTTGACGAAGGCACCTTACATGCGCAGGAACCACACATGCGGGAAAGCGCTAGCACTGCAAGTAGGGGCATTTCCCGTCGTCCCCGTCCCTTGTTTGCCCCCATCTTCCCTCAATCCGTTTGTCAAGGTGGGCTGGCGGGATAGCAACCTGTTCGTCGATGGGCGGAGATATATTTTTATTTACGACACTCCTACCCGCCTTTCTTTGCTTCTCTCTCGCTACTGATCCTCGTTGGTTCTTCGGGGAACACTGTTCCGGTACAAATAGCTCGTACATTTTGACTGACTATTGAATGAAAGTAGGGCAAAACGAGGCCAGGGTGAAAGGAGGCAGTTAATTCGCGCCTGGCCATCCATCTCCTCCCCACCTTGCAACTCCTCCACTCCAGTGTTCCATAATCGCTCCCCAGCCAGTAAAATCAGCTGGGAAACTTTGTTTGTTTTTTGTCGGGTCCTATTCGTGGGAATTTAACCATTCCCTTAATTTCTATCTTGTCTGAGCGGCTGCAGCAGTACACGAGGTTTATCTCAATGACATGCATTCTTGAAATCCCGCAAAAAAATTGATCTGTCGACACACAACCCGGCAGATAGACAGTGCCATTTACCTAATCAGGTTCATATTATGCAGAACTAGGCGCACGGATGCCTCTGTTGCTCTCCCCGGCGAATACAAACGGAGGCTGTGACGATAGCGGCGGCGATTATGTTGGTAAGCTATGTTGTGTATCTCGACCTGTAGTCTTTTGCTCTCCGATTGCCAATCTCCCTGATGTTGTGACAAAGGCCGTGACCCGCAGGACAAAAGTCGCGAGATCAAAAGAGAGGGAGAGAGGAAAAAAGAATTGAAAAAGGTGATGCGAAGAAGAGATTGACAGCGATGCACAACGCAAAAGGCCCTTTCAGTTCCAGCTTTCCCGAAAATCCCGTCCGCCTAACGAGGATTAGGGAAAGGTTAAAAGGTGAGCTTTGACGCCCGAAACCTCTGCAATCAAGGGCAGCCATGTCAGTGCAGCCATCGGCTATAGCACCCTAGGTGATAAGGAAATACGGGAAAGGAATCCTAAGGAAATGCAAGCACGAAGCAGAGATTACTCTTTAGATGAGAAGACTTACTGAGTGGGGGTTTACTAAGTCGAGCCGGGGGGCATTTAAATTCCGGAATACCCTGCCTCGCCATAAGTACGTGGATGCCTACTTATTTATCCCGTTTGATTTATGCAAACCCAGGATTCGTTTCTCTATTGATTCTGCTATCTGGGAACACTGATTAATGACTACAGCGGCATCTCTAATCCCCGTACCTATCCCGCGCCTCGCAGCATGATAATTTGGGGTATGCTGGATGCTGCCAGGTGTCAGCTTTCGTTCTAGACGTTGGCTACAGATTACTATATGTACAGCTTATGGTATATTCTGTATGACCCTTGCTAGTCACGAAAGAGCCCAGGTTGGCCTCTTCCCGGTTGCTGGCCGTACTCTTTACTATTGATAGATCGACAATTCCCTTCGCTATCCACTCTCATACATTTGTCCTTTATTCCGTCACCACACTCTCGTTTGCTCAACCTTGGAAGGCCATTACGGGAAAAGTGAACATGTCCGTAATGAGAGATTGGCCCACCTTCTAAGGAAAAAAGAAAAAAAGCCGCATAAGCAACTAGAGCGAAAAAGTGGAAAATGAAGGGAAAAGGAGAAGAATCTTCGACATAGCACTTTTGGGGCGGAGTACAAAAGTGTACAAGTGTACAAAAGATCCTGTGGGGGAGGGGGAACAGGGAGTGGCCGTGATACAATGCATCGCCTACGAATCACTAAGCGGTAGGGAAGACACAATAAAAGTAAAAAAAAAAAAAGGCCGCCAACTTGAGACTATCCTCAGACAGCTTCGCTGCTTTATTGAGGCGGACCGGAACGGGGCGAGAGGGCGAAATATGATGCGTATGCAACAATGCGTTGTGCATGTCTCCTTTTGCGAGTATTCTTGATGCATACACGTTCCATACAACCCGTTGTATATTATATAACTTTAATTTCATGTTTGTAGCTTTTTGCTGGGTTCCACGCTCTAAGCCATAGTCTCTATGGACGCTCAAGTGTGGACTCCCCCATGTCAAACACCAGGTAGGCACTATGGAAGACGGCGAAATGGTGGGATCGAAGACCGTCATTAATATATATCCGACAATTGCTTGCCCGGATTCAAGTAGTAAGTATATAAGTGACGTACTCTGTACGCCCGCCGTCTGACCCGTCCTTGGAAGTAGAAGAGCACAGGCACAGAGTACCATATTTAAGATGCAATGCAAGAAGAAAGCATCTAGAGGCGAAGACGTATATAAATGGGGGAGGGGAGAGGGTCATATACACACAGGGATGAGGCAGGGAAGCATGAAATTCGGGACAGATGGAGTGCATAACGAAAGGCCCCGTAGTGCCCTGTGTTTGGATGCATGGCGAGGATATGTATGTATGCCCATACAGATTATGTACTTTGCCGTCGTACATGGAGTATTTGAGGCTGGTCTGACAGGTTCATTCGTTGTGCACAAATCCAGGGGAAAAGGCGCCATACCCATATATATCTATACATATACATACATAAATATATATCGACTCCTGTATATATGCTGGTTAGCGAGATTGCGCCCGGGATTGTCAAGCAGCCAGGAAGCAACTTAACACGTTCTGAGGTAGACCATGCACTCGATATAGCAACACATAATATGGAGCATAACCCCGATGGACCAGATCAACTATTAAATATAGAAAGAAGCCTTCTGGTATTTGCTCGCCAGCTCGATGGATTCCCACATCTGTGGATCGTCTTCCCGTACCGAACCAACTTTTCTTTTTAATGGCGCCTTTTCTTTTCCCTTTTCCTCCTTGCTTTCTTTTTCTTCTTCCTCCCAAAATTGATTCTTAGTAATAAATATTAGTTGAGATCGTAACTGTCGTAGCGTGTGAAGAAGCCATGCGTGTTTTTTCTTATATATATGATATTTTATTTCTATCGGAGGGTTTGATGGAGATTGAGAAAGAGAAGGTTGCTGCCGAGTGCCGTTTATAGTTAGAAACTTCTTTCCAACGTCAAACTTCGAACGTCAACCTCTTCTTCTTCTTTTCTCCCCTTTTCAACAACACCCTTCGACCTGCTCAACCCCGAGTATCACTGAAAATTAAGACAGGTCGTCCTATTCGACCACTGGGCGCCACGATCTCATGGCGTCTTCCCGCCTAGGCCAGTCCTGGGTTTCGTCAGGAGCATGCGAAACAACTTGGCGGAGAGGGGACTAGCTAATCACCAGTGTTCTGCAACTTCGACATAGTTCTTTACTGACTTGATAGCGCTGAAGAGAAGGAAAAAAAAAAAAAAGGAAAGAAAGAGAGAGAGAAGGGGAAATTGACCATCTAGCTTTTCATAGCAGCAGCGGCAGCGGGAGCCAGCAGGCTGCTAAACTCCAGAGAGTTACATATTATGTACACTGTACATCGGTTTGACCGACAGTCACTCTCATCTTTTGACGCCACGGAACTCTATCAAAATGCCTCCATTGGATCACTGAAAAGCATTCGGGCCTAAACGATATATCAAGCACATCTCCGGAGTAATATAAATTATTATCTCTCGCAATAAAAAGGGGGCTGAAGCCAAGAGAGACTTGAAAGCGGCTTCTCGGAAGCCAGATCTTCTTCTTTTTACTCCCGCTTACTCCCATTCTTCTTCCTTTTTTTTTTTTTTTTTTTTTTTTTTTTTTTTTTTTTTGGCCTCGCCTCTCGTCCCGACTGTCCGCTACTATAATACTCCGTAGGTCGTTCCCCATTCGTTGTTGACTCCGTACAACGGTTATTGTATTTTGATTATACGGAATGTTGCCTGAAGAGCATCGACCTTAGCTAACAAGGATAAAACTACTTCTTACTAACTTATCATATAGGCCAACTATCCCCTTACGCCCTCTTTCTCTCGAGGAGAATGACTTTGAAGGGAAATAAATAACGCTGAAATTTTCTTCCAAACAGAAGATAGAGGGCGAGGAACGAGAAGCAGGAAAAAGCAAAAATCACAAAGCAATTATTCCTGTCCAGAAGTACAGGGGAAAAAGGAAAAGGTCGATAACTAAAGCGGGCCTAATTAGTGACGAGTTAGTGCGGCCCCCGGTTCCTACTATGTATATGCCCGAGTTTTGGCATGTCTAGACCCTCCCGACAGGCTAACAGCCTTACTTTTTGGGGTGCCCTATTAATCTCCAAACGATGCACAGTACAGAGTACAATGTACTTCTCAGAGAGGGCTGGTAACTATGGAGTACTGGAACAGCGGGATCAGCTTTTTTTTTTTCTTGAAAAAGGGTTATTTCTGCCACTTCGTATGCCCTTGATCCATGTGGTCTTGGGTCGATCAACGAACCCTGACGAATCCTATCTCCCCCCTTTGAAAAACTTATATTTTTTTCTCTTACTCGAAAGGTGGGGAGAAGGGAAAAGAACGAAAAAAATTGGCATGTTTTCTTTTCCAACATCCCTTCAGCCACCACCACATCTCCAATCCCTCCCTTTGCAGCCTAAAAAATCAATATGGACGGCGTCAAACCGTATTACTGGCCAGAACCCATGCAGCTCTCTGCATCAGCCAGTCATTCACTCTTGGATCCCCTTAAAAAGAATGCTGACTACAATGCAAATCGGTCGTACCTTGCAAGGTGCCAGAGAGGTACCTGGTCGACGAGTGAAAGGTAAAAAATCCGTTCAAGAGAGACATCCAGAGCTGCAACGTTTCTCCAAATCATATTAATACTTTTTTTCCTCTGACCTGATCGTTGCCCGCCCTCTCCGTGCTTCTGCTGAGGTGCCAGGAAAAGCCCTTTCCGAGCATTCCAGAGCTCGGCCCGCCTCTTGCTGGGTTGTATTTATCTCCTGACTTCTGGTCACTCAATTCAAGCCATTGCAACCCGGTTGCTTATCAGGACCTCTGGACTCTTTATTTTCTTTTGGACATCGACTCTACAAAACCTTTACTGTCTGATTTACTATTAATTGAACCCTGCACCCGCGTTCCCGCTCGTTGATCATCTTCAGTCAATCGAGGCTATCCCCGGTTCACATGACGCTAACTCTCAGATCAGCTCTTGTTATAAAATATCTCCGTCCGTGCTGGCGCTTCTCTTAGTCGCGGGTATCTGTGATCTAGTTCCACTTCTTTATTTAATCGGCATCCGCATACTCGAACGCCAAACAGCTGGGTGTTAGGGATATTGTGGAAACATCTCGCCTGTCAGTGTGGTCTTCTTCTTCTCCCTCCATTTTTCGGCCCCTCGTGCCGTCTGAGAAGAACACTTTGCTATTTCTTCGCCAGCTTAAAGAATATAAGGAGAAATTGGAAAGCAAAAACACAAGGAAAAAAATAGCTGCGATATTTGCTTTCCTCCTTCAATGGCGTGCGATACAGTCTCCCGTTCCTGTGTCAATACTGCTTCCCACAACTCTCATTTCTCCCCAGCCCCCTTCAATGCAAACACGATCTCACGAGCTCATGATATTACCGACCCATCTTCTACCCTTGCGTTGAGGTTACTAGCTCCTGACAGCACTCTCTTGGAGGATCACAGGAAGCATCAGCACCAAACCCATAACCAAAGACCATCAATTGGCCCATCAGGCGGTCCGGCAATCATGTCACATCATTATCAGCATCATGACGAGGACCAGGAGTACACCTATGGCAGGAACAATCAGTATAACTTCTCGCAGCCGCCATTCAATCAATCATATTCGAGCCACCAGGCTCTGGCACCATATAATCACCACTCTGCTGAGGCTACCTCCATTCCTCCCTCATACCCTTCACAACAAGCAATGTATACGCAGGCTCCGCAACATTCTTCACTTCCCACCCATTCATCCTCTGCCGGATATCAATGCCACCCTCAGTATCTGTCACAGCCCAGGTTTCCAGCACCGCATCGACTCTTCCCTATGCATGAGCCGTTGTGGGAGGTAGAAATCGAAGCCCAGGAATCTTGCAATGAACAAACGGTCTTGTCAGAGCCCGTTATTCCTGCCCTGGACGGGTTCCCAGATGTTCGAGAGTTTGATCAGCTCATGAAGAGGTAACTGCCTCCTCACTTAGGCTGCAAAAGCCGAGCCAGTTCAACTCCGTGGAAACTAATGAATTTGCACAGCTACGTTGAGGACCTTTCCGTCAAGAAGCAAGACAAAGCCTTGATCCATTCAAGGAGAGCTCGAAACATTAAAATCGTGCTCACTGATCCCAAGGATACCGCGATTGAATCTGCCCAGTTCAGGTACGTTCTTCAAAATGAAAAGTGCATGAAGAAACACCCTTCAATGAACATATATCATGGAACCCAAAATTTGTGATTTAAGTACTTTAGCCTAGTGTCTAATGTTGCTCTAGGTTTTGGGTGAAGAAAATGTTCAGACTGGAGCCTAATGACAGCAGAACGCCTGTGGTTTGTCTCATCTTTTTGATTTGCGCCTCTAACAGATATACATAAATGATGGAACTTCTTGCTAATATAGATTTTTCTGATCACAGTCTCGAAAAATGATATGTCATGAAGGGAAGCCAGTAGCAATACGTGAAAAGCTTTTCAAAATCTTGACTCGGGCACACCAACAATGCCAACATGGAGGTCGTGATAAGACTTCAGCCCAGGTTCGGAGGATATACTCATGGTAAGCCACACCGTTCGTGAACCAGGAACCAGTGGGAGTACAACATTTTTTTTTCCTCTGAAACTTATTGACACGCCACATTTACCCAGGGTACCAAAAGAGCTAATATCACGCTTCGTTAAAATATGCCCAACATGTCAAGTTCGAAGAGGGGGATCTCGGTTGACACCCCCAACCTCATGCAGAAGTTCTCCTAAGCCTGATCACATATTAGGCCCTTCACCATATCTTCTCTCACCGCCAGATTCTCGCCGAGAATCCATTATAAGCCGGCCAGGGGTTCCATATCCTGCACGAGCGGAGGCTCCACACGCTAATCATAATCAGTCCAATATTCCATCCGCACTAACCTGGCCGCCAACCCCACATCACACAAGCTTGTCGAACCAATATCATAACTCACATATGCATCCCGTTCCCTCGACAGCGAGTAGTTGGGCCTCGCTCCCAAGGACGTTGACGTCAGGCAGTGAAACGAATAGTGCTGCGGGTAACCATGGATTATCAACAACATTGTCCATGCCATCAAACCACCTAGACTACCACTCTACCTATGACGAAGCCCAGCATCTTCCGGAATCTCATCATTATTAAGAGACCAAGGCATTTTGTGAATCTTCTTGAATACCAAGCTGTTCCAATGTTCTATGCCTTTCGATACGGAGATGGCTACAATAGGCATCCATGATATGATGCCATCGTGCCCTGATAGCTATTCTACGGAAATTTCAGCATCATACAGGACATATCGTGCTAAATATTTTCAATCTCGCTATATTTCTGGCTTTATTTCACCTTTCAACATCTTTATTTTTCTCTCACTTTTCTTAACATCCTTCATAACAACTCAGGCTAAAATTACTTACTCGTTCCAATCTGGACTTTTGTTAATTAAAAATCCACCGAGGAAGCCACACAGAAGGAAGCCCTTTCACTAATATATCAATACTAATGACGGAAACCCACGGAAACCCAATAACGCAAAAAAGTTACCCGCAACATATTATATAACACTTTCAAACATTTGATTATGGGAAATGCAAGGGGTTACAATGGAATATGGAAGCTATTTTCAACGTTATCGCATGGAAACTCAGGGACGCACGGGGTATTTGGGAACATCTTTTACTATGATTATTTTTTGAGCTTTTCTCGTTGGTTGCCTTTTTCTTGGTTTTATTTATTTTTCTCTCACTTTTAGGTTTACTTTTTCCGTCCTCGATGCACAGGAAATCCATATGAAGGAAGGGGTTACAGCTTTGTAATATCAGACTGACCTTCACGTCAATAAAAGGGGCGTTGAAGAATACACTACTACTGTATTGTCTATCAAGTCCCTTTTATTCGTTCTCAATAACTTCCCGTTTTATATGTTATACTGCAGAGAATTGCGGGCTCACTCAAAATTTAACCATGCAGACTATTTACATGTGCCTTGATATCTTTACTCTGCTTACTTTGAGATATATTATTACACTTGCACGACATGACTATGGATCATTTAAGCCTCTAGAATGAGTAAAGCAATAAATAGTAATACATAAGTTTTCGTCTCAGCTTAGTTATTAAAGACAGTTTAGAGGTTAACCCTAAGACAAGGCAACCAAGGAACAGAAAGAGAAAAGAAAAGAAAAGGTGGGAAAATGAGATGATACCGAATAAAAAGAAAAAGAAAAGACAATGGTCGCATTCCTTCTATAACAGAGACCATGTCTCGCCATTAGTCCAGCCTCATGAATAAACACGGAGGAATCAAAAAAAAAAAATTTTCTTGGGAGATACCTAGGATAAAGGAACTCCGGGTAACGCATTTATTACAAATGTTCTTGTTGGTTAAAGGATAAAAATGGTCCATACCGCCTGTGTTGCCCCCGTTTGATGTAAGGCTTGAATGAAAAGTTAAAAAGCTAAATTGATCAGGTCATCCTCCTTGGTAGTAGGTATCAAGGCACATTGTAGAAATCTTGAAGCCCACCTCCTCCTGAAACATGGCCTTATGATTTATACAGGTAGCGAAAATTTCTGACCCTTGAGGACCCTATGGAAAGAAACTATTGTTAGATATGCCGATTATGAATTAGGAAGTGACCGGGGCATGATAACCGCCCTTGAATACTGACTTGTGGAAGTAAATCCAGAAGAAATCTGCGTAAAGAACGGTCTGGATGATACCGGCAACCACTGCGATAGGATCAAAATATCCGTCGGAGAAGTATCGGTAGATCCAGTTGGGAATATACAGAGCACGGTATATGCCTAGCGCGAAGAGATAATGGGTCGTTATTGTTTCAGCTTCGCCTGTTCGCTGAAGCATGAACAACTGTGGTAAGATTGCGACCGATTCCAACCAGATTGAGAAGGCCCAGAGAATCTAAAGTAGCAGAATTGACCCTTGTTAGATATTTTCCAGATGAATGTATGTTGGGGGATTCCCAGTAGCTCACTTACCTCGGAGGCTGTGTACTTATAGGGTAATAATATTCCTAGGACAGCACTGGCGCCGAGAAGGTATACAACTTTGAAGGTATCAATGTTGGGGTCGTTGGTTGGCTTATAATCGTTGAGCATCAAATAAATCGTGTACGCAGAAGAAGAGATGAACAGAATCTTAAAAATGGTGTTGTATAGGGAGCCGGTAAAGTTCCAGAACAGGTCTAGTGAGTCGAGAACAAATTTGGTCAATATAATGTTTATGGGATGCGTTGTCCACACAGAAGGGCAGGATCTATAGAGAAGGGTAAAATACCGAGGTATCGAGTGACGTAGACTATCAAATATAACGACTGTGATTTGAACGATATGCCCGAACAACTCTGCAATGGCGTTAGTTTGCAATTGGAATTGGAGGGAAGACTGGAATCAGGATCCTGCGCGTACACTCGATGACTTCATTTTTTGCAGTAGAATGAAAATGGAAAGGAGGTGGGAAATGTCCGCTAGAAGTAGAGCCGATTGATTAGTGTATTGATTCCCCATCCAAGCAAACCAAGGCCAACAGGATCAAAACCGCCTTTAAGAGCTTACCGAGAAGCCGGAAAATATTCATCTTGATGCCTATGCCTGACTGGCCTCGTCTTCCAGGGGTGTAAAATAGTATGCGATACCGCGATCAGGGGGAAGGGTTTAATGGTAGGCGGCTTCAGCCAATGAGGTGTGGAATTGTAGCTTGATCCGGAACGACAGACTCTTCTTCATGCAACCTGCGATGTTGCATCTGGCAAGGAAACGCAATGCCCAGTTCGTTCGAGGTGTAGCAGCTGTGTGTGGATGTTGAAATTTGAAAGTGATTAAGAAATCCGATGTTGACACGAAGTCCACAAGATGCTTTTTTTACTGCGTAATCAGTTTAAAGTTGATTCTGAGAGCACATGAAGCAGGTCATGTGATCTTTCGATTTTTGTATGTATATAAATCGCCAGCGTCAGCGTAGCTTGTTTGGGATAAAATAATGCTTTAGACGTGAATTTGGACTAGAGCAAAGATTACACTGGCAGGGAGTCGTTTACGGTGATTCCACAGGAAGACAGGGCGGAGATGCAGCACCCAACATCTACAACTAAGGCAAAGCAATCGGCCATATCATCTTTCCATATCGCTCTCTCTTCTGATGCCCGACCCGAGACGGGATCTACTACTTGATCAACTTCATCTCGTCTCTTTTATATTTCATACAAAGTCCATAAATCTGGAGTTTGAGTAGAAACTTGAATCTCATTGGCTGGAATATATTATATAATATAAAATAGTATATAGTCATGTGACTTACCCCTTTTTATAAGTCCAGCGACGTCGAGGAAGACTTTGTATGATGAAAGCTTCGTTTCTGCCTAAAAGTGCTCGACGACAGGATAAACAAGAGGTTTGACTAGCGTAGGACTTCATAATTGGTGTGTCAAGCTGAAGGTATATTAAATCATACACTAATAGAATGGAAGATATAATCTTACAGCAGAACAAAAGCGCCAAATGGTAAACTATGCGATGCCCTAAAGAAAGGGGAAAAAAAAGTGTTAAAAGGCAACGCCGCCTCCGATGCCTTCGGTTTCAGACATTCTCTGGAGGTGGCCGTCTGCAAGATCGGTTCTCAACGCGGCATTTTCACTCTCTCTGCAGAGTTTCTCCCATTCTCTGAGAGAGGCTCGCTTTGCTCTTTGTTTTTCAGAAATTTGCTCCAAAAGTTTCTCCTTGTCGGTTTCTAGCTGGGCTAATCGCTTCTCCGTGATGGGATCTAGGCCAGAAGGCAATACTTTACCCCCAGGGACAATGGTAGGTAGTCCGGCTAGATGGTTGGTAGTTCTTTGTGCACGCGGGTAGTTTGCGGATGGCCCACTTCCATGTCTAAACGGTGGTCGAGGCCTTGCTTCATGTGCGGGACCAGGCGCAGGGCTCCCTCCTGCACCTCGAGGGCCAGATGGAGGGTGTCCGTGATGTGGTGTTGAGGCGTGGGAGCCGCCACGCCGTATAGAGCTAGCGCCAGGACCAGGGCCGGGTCTCGCATTTTCCCGGGGGCCAGTAGGGGGCCCATCCCTGTTAAAATTTTGTCCAGATGCGCCTTTGGGACGGGTTGGGGCGGACAATAGAGCCATATGGCCTCCGCGTGTGGACTGTCTCATTGACCTCGAAGCCGCAGAGGGGCCGAGAGGAGGGGATATTCCTTCTGGAACGTTGGTGCTTTGAGTCTGGATTAAAGGGCTGCTTTCAGTGCGAGGGCCAGTTGGAGGCCTGATTGGAGTGCTCTGACTACGGTCAAGTTCGTTTTCAACAGATGGTCTCGATGGCTCATGCGCGCGTGGTGATTGCAATTGTAGATTGGCTGAAGGCCTTCTCGATGGTGAAGGAGGTCGACTGGAGGGCCTCCTGTTTCCTTCAGGAAAACGAGGCGCGTTTCCGTGAGAATGGGGGCTATCATACTGGGACCGTGACGTTGCAGGAGGTGGGCCATGTCCCGAAGGGGTCGAGTAGTTGCGATTCATTCTTTCCGGGGCGGGGGGAGAAGATCGCCGAGAAGTAGCGGCCGAGCCGTGAGCTGAATTTGGACCGGAGCGCTCTGTTATAGATGGCGACCGAGGGGGCGGTGGTGGTCCCCTCCCGCCATTTGGATCCCCTCGCAAGCTTCGTCTATCAGCACTCCTAGACCGCCTACGGGCACCAAACCTTGCATCTCGCTGCTGCATAGACTCGTTAAAGGTAGGAGACCGTGGACGGTCAAATCTATTTCTCGGAGGGGAATTGTTTCGCTCTCTTTTTGGTGCACGAGGTGCATTGAGGGTCGAAGGGGATGGATCACGGCCACGCTTTAATCCTGGACTCCTGTTCCTATCGAACGGAGGCGGGGATCGTGACCTCCGATTGAACCTTGGAGGCCTATCGCGCCCGGGAGATGGTCGTCTGGGGGGAGAACGGGGCCTGTTGCCAAAATTTGGGCCTCTCTCACGGCCTCTAAATGGGGGGCTTCTCGATCGTGGCCTAAAGTTGTCAGGGGAGCGGCTCCGCGGTCGTGGCCTGCTTGGTGGTGCCCATGTATCTGCAGATGGCCTCATAGGTGAACGGTTACGTGGTGGAAACGACCGGTTATCGGGCCGAGGGGAGCGGCGGAAGTTGCGCTCAAGTGGGCGATAGCTCTCTCCTCCGCGGCGGCCATCGTCAAACCTAAGGACTGTCAGCTTTGTGAAGAGGTTAGGTAGCCGCATGCAATGGGGGCTGGGCTGCTATGGCAAGCTGGCAGATTCGACCCGCTTACCTTCTTTCACGATCCATGATTCCTCGCAACTAGCTAGTGCTGCTTGAATGTGGGTGCGCAGAATAAGTTGCAACAGTGGCTGGTTAGAGGGCGTCTCGGGAGTAGATGCAATAGATTCTGTTTAAAATAATGTTGAAATCATCGTCGAGGAGGCCATATCCCGCTCTGTTGAATCTCGTTGCTTGTTCTTTATGATTTTAATGTTTGATATCGAAAATCGCGATCTTTGCTACTAAGACGCTAAACCATATTGGGATATATTAGCCGCGCTTAATATGGGTCACGTGTACTATCCTCTTTTATGGAGGAAAAAAAGGAGATCAATAGAAAGTCTTTGAGGATGTGGAAGATGAGATCGATGGCAGTTTGTATAGCTCTATTACGATGCGTTTTGATGCTGCGAAACTGTTTCTCATTTCGTGCTCAAGTTCTCTAAACAGTATTATAAAGCCATTAACGCAACTCCAGTCCCTGTATTGTACATGTCGAATTCTACTCCAGGTTTTAACGCTTGGCTCGCCTTTCTTCGTCCTTCTTTAATCGTTTCCGGCTTTCACTGGCAATCATGTCACTGAGATCTTCTTGGAACCAGTTCGGGTTCTCTTCCTGCTTTTTCTGTGAGTCGTAAAGATTCTTTAGGCTCTCCTTGTCAAGACCATGGCCTTCCAGAGTTTCCGGGTCCACAGCCACATCAACATCACCTGGTCGCTTTCTTTTTCGATTTTCATCCTCAGCTCCAAGCACTGGGAGATTGGCGGTTGTCCCCTTGATATCGTAAACCCTGTCACCACCAAAGAATCCCTTGACTTGGGTCTCGCGTTCGGGGATAACTTGATAGGCTGATCTTGGATGTGTTGTTTCTTCGGTTTCTGTGCCTCTGTGGTGCTTCCGAACATCAAATTCACCAGTAATGCTCTGGGTACCACCGTATTCAGAGGGGATGGATGAAATCATACCACTTGGAGTCTCCAAACCACTTGGGGTTTGTAGCCCTGCGCCAACGTCTTCTTCATCCTCCTCGTCCTCGTCTTCTTCCTCTTCACTTTCTTCCTCTTCCTCTTCCTCTTCTGGTGGCTGGAGCTCTCCCCATAAATCCTTTTCGACAGGCTCACCTTGCTGTACATTTTGCTGAGTCTGTAGTACGCCAAAGATGTCACCACCGTATAAAGGCCGGTTGTGTTCGTCAACTGGGGGTTTTCCATACCCTCCAGGATGGTAACCCCACATGGCACCGGGTGGTGGCGGAGCGTTGAGACCGGGTATTTTAATGGCAGGATATGATGGTGGAGGGCCGAACCGCTGTTGGTTGATCAGCCAAGGTGGTGGAGCACCTGGGGGAATATTTAATGCTTCCTTTAACTCATCACTGAGTTCCCCGGGCCGGAGATGTTTTAAATTGGTCTCAAATTCTTTTCCTTCATAGTAAACCTCGCCATATCTTGTCAGCTCAGGCTTTGTCTGGAACCGGAAAAATGCCTCGTAGAGCTTTTGGTAGTCGATATCAAGTTTTCCCATCTTGGGCTGTACTCTTTCACGTTGTTTCTGTTTAAGAGTTTGCTGATCCTGCTTTTCCAAAACCGCATCTCTCATCTCAGCAATGCCTGTCTCCTGGATGAACTTGGGTAGTTGAAATGCAGCCTTCTCAATTCCTCGTTTGGAAGATAGGTATTCACGTTTCAAGGACCAATGACCCGGCACAGGAACCACATTACGGTAAGTTTTAATATGAACCAAAAGTTTTGGATCTGAAGCATCTGCATCTGTCCACTCCACCGCCTCGGGTTTTCGAACCATAGCCTTCAACTCAGCAACGGAAAGTTTATTCATCTGCTTGCGCTTCTTCTTGGATATCTTGGTTTCTGCGCTGTCTTCCTCTTCCTCGTCTGGAATGTCATCTTCATCAAAGTATATCTCCGGTTTATCTGATTTTTTAACGGTAGAGTCTTCATCCTCGGTCTGGTCGAATTTCCCCATGACATCCTGATATAGCTGAAATAGCTCATTATCCGCTTCGGCGGGCGCAAACATGGTTGACGCATAGTCAAGTTCCTCATTTGGTTTTGAATCGTCTGGCTTGCTCTCGGTTTTGGTTGTGGGTGTGGCAGCTACAGGCTCTGCAGCAGGTGTAGTTGAGGTTTCTCGGCTTCCTTTGGACTGCTCCCGGTTTAAACGCGTTAGATCATGTTCATTATAATGATTGTTTCTCAAGCTACGAACCTCAGCTTTTTTCGCTTTCTTCTTCGCCCTTCTTTGTTGGTTCTTTGACAGTTTTGCGACGGCGGCAGGCATGGTGAAAAGTTGCCGTAGTCACGGAATCGAATGCGTTGTTACAGCAGGTCGGCTAGGTCAGTAAGTTGGATCGCAATATATGCGAGGTTATTAAGGCTATACAATAAGCAACGGTACTGTTAGCATGAAGGTTTTGCTGTTTGTAGAAGTCTGGCTACAGTAAGAGTAGCAAATGAAGATTGATAAATAGCTGTGGCGCGATGGGTTCAATATAGTCACGTGATGATCATTGCTCAAGCCAGTTGAAGGACCAACTCTAGCAGCATTATTTGGTTAATTTACTATTGGGAACAGGAGGGTAGATAATGAAAAATTCAGTAGTATAAATATAGAGAGACACCTCTCTTCTTCTAATATAGCTTCTTGTACCACTTGACTGAACAACTTTAGGTTACGGCCAAATGAAATTGACCCCTGAATCACCAAGTATCAAGTATCATGTTAGTTGAAAATCCAGCATAGCTTGGAGGTCATTATGGAAGAGAGATAGTGTAGAAGTAAAATAATAAAACACGTAGATCCTTGGGCTTGCATAGGACAAACAAAGACACCTCTATCCGATGCCAAATGCGAAGATATTCCCCGTTAAAACAAACCCATTTATTGTACAATATACACCTGAAACATTGATTGCGGAAGGCATCATTATCTCTTCTTCTTTGCGGATTTGGACTCTAGAAAATAATATAGTTAGTGGGTTGTGAAAAACGGAATTGTAGGGCTTGGAACGCCATAGCTCCTGGCTGTGCGCTTTGTGTACAGGAAGGCAGCTGAGCAACGTGTTCGCAAGGGAAATATATGGGTAATTCGTACCTGCGGCTGTGCGTTTCTTCTTTGGTGCTCCCTTTCCACGCAATTTCCGTCTATTATCAAAATGTGTCATTATTTAAGTTCCTGTTCCGCGGCCAGATGGTATGGGACAAAAAAAGGGTAAAGGAGGCCATACATCTGATTCATTTCTTCATGGTATAATCTCTCTGGATCATAAGTCTCCAGGCCCATGGGCCGATAGGCGTCTTGCAGATCCCGGAATGATACGGTCTTTCTGGGGTAATATGAGGCAAGGGCAGCTCCGCGTAGTCGTTGGCGTAGGATCTTATTCCCTAGTCGGAGACCCTCAGGGTTGAATGTGTGAGAGAAGATGCGACATTGGACCTAAATACGATATGTTAATGAGATGTCTTCGTCCAGGAAAATGTCTTGAGTAGATGACAGTTTCACAGCATGGACTGGCAAAAAAAGGATCACACACCTTTAGCAAATCCAGTATCCGCGATCTGGGAGCCGCCATCTTGTGAATTGCGTGGTTTGAGAGCTGGTGTGAAACTGTTTGCAGTGAAATGATCAAAGTCTTTTCTTGTCGACGCTTCTTGAGCAATCTTGAAGATGACGTTTAAAATTTCCCTTCTTGGCTTCCACCCGGCTAGACTTGCCAAGCAGTTTCAACTACCACAAATATCTTGCCGTTCAAAAGCACGAAATTCATGAAATGTTCAACTTTTACCACTCTATCAAGTAGGATATTTTATTCTTATTCTCTGAAGATGGGGACTAAAAGAGTGTCGGAAGTAGGGGGCTCCCAGAATGCAAAACGAGTTAAAAAGAACCAGGTATGTAGCCCTCCAACTTGTGGAACTGTTCGTCTGCTCTCTCCAAGAACCAGTCCAGGCCGATAGATTATAACATTCTATTCTATCCTGTTCAGAAAGAAACACACGATAAGAAGCCCGACAAGGCGGATGCGAAGCGAGATGCAGAGGGTGGCCTGTCTATTCAATTTCAGCTTATCCAGCTCCAAAGACTTACTCAAGATCTACTCGCTCAATCCGATCTTATTGAAAGCGTCGAAAAGGATAATAGCAAGGATATCATAAAGGGATTGAAACGCATAAATAAGGCATTCGGAAATTCAGAAAATATACCATTAAATCCTACCAAACAGTTGCAGCTTCCGTCCATACCTAGCAATTTACCTGCACCAGCGTCCGCACGACAGGATGTGAACCTACCACTCCTACCTCCCATCAAGGACGAGGGCCTAAAGTCCGCTGTATTTACACACACTGGTATCGTGGAACGGGGCCCAGGATCTTCACTATGCTCAGAGAAATCATACGATAGGCTAGAGGTCCTAGGAGATGCATATATCGAACTCATCTCGACCCGGTTAATATGGGAGAATTTTCCTACTTTACCCGCCGGCAAAATGGCACAAGCTCGGGAAACCATGGTGAAAAATGAAACATTGGCTCAGTATGCAACGGCCTATGGCTTTGATGAGCTGCTGAAGACCACATCGGATTATCGGAGTGTCCCGAAACGTTGGACAAAAATAAGGGGTGATGTTTTTGAGGCCTACGTTGCTGCAGCGATTATATCCGATCCCAAGGATGGCCTTCGGGCAGTAGAAAGCTGGCTAACGCAATTATGGCTACCGAAGCTTGCGGATGTGAAGCTTCCTTTACCACCAGCAGGACCAGAACATGGCAACAAGATCTCCTTTAAAGACAAACTTGCAGCCACCGTTATGAGCAAGGGGATTCGGCTGCAGTACATTGATGAGAAACCTCCTCAGCGCGAGGGAGGACTGGTTACTTCATTCATTGGTGTTTACCTTACTGGATGGGGCTACGAGAGGAAACATCTAGGCTCCGGAAGCGGATTGAGCAAGACGGAAGCTGGTAATGAAGCTGCTCTCCGAGCTTTGAACAATCGGCCTCTGATCGACCAGATCAATGCAAAGAAGCGGGAATTTGACGAGAAGACGGCCGCTCAGAGGGCCGCAGCAGCAGCATCCAAGACAACAGAGACAAGCTAAAAAGAATTTTTTTTTCGCATTTCTGGCCTGGAGCTGATTCACCATAAATAATGAGATATACCACTTTTAGTATTTGGGATCCTCCTTTTGTCTATGTAAGTATACCATACCAAAGGCGCAAAGCATCGTAGGCACAGTTTTATATAGCTAATATGCGAAACAGACACGTCGTAGATCGCCATATACAGCTACCTGTATTAATGGCATGGCATTTTCGACAGCCGGTAGCTTTACCCGAACAACACACCAGCGCGAGAATTCGCCATATCAGAGAATCAGAGCAAGGCGTCTAAAATATAGAATACAAAAATAGATCCAAAGCTGATGCGCTTAGTCATCATTTTGACCAATCGCATTTGTATGCGATGGACGACCAAAGAGGAAAATTGTCGTTTCTGTGTCTTGCGGCGAAGTTCAGCGTCGTCACCTTCGCATTTATCGGGCTCCGCCAACATATTGGACCCCTGGGCTAGCCTAAGTCGATGGGGCTGCAAGGTAGACAAGGAGAAGATAGCCTTGCCCGTGCAGTATACATGGAAGAGACTGCTGGATGTTGGATGCTGGGCAACGATCTAATTTATTCATTAACTTGACAAACGCCAACCGATATATTCATAAATATTCCTGACAAGTACGATCTAGACTTGCCGAGTTACATACACAGTAGTAAGTTGCGTCAATGTTATAAGCAAGCTAGACTAAACATCTCCCCTGATAAGAGGCTCACTAATCGTATATGATGATCGACTCGACGGCCCCCTGTCAGTCTCGTTTTAGATCCAGTAATATCTCGTATGTGCGGGCGTCTACGCAAAATGCTCCTTAACACGTCTGATCTCAGAATACGAATAGTTCAGGCATGGCCATTGTGTGGGGCCAGCCAGATATATTTTTAAGCTTGAATGCGAGCAATGCGAGATGATACATGCAAAGGGACCTGCATAGCCTCTCTAAGAGGAGAAATATATCGTAAACATGATACCATATACAGCAATTGGGAGTGTTTGAAGGACAATAGAAAGGAGATATAAAACATATCTCCCTTTCTCGTATGCTTCCTTGTGTTATTATGAAAGTAACAATTACTTTGAGCATCACATATCTTTATAATACAAGCTTGTTCTCATCTCTATTTTGGAGTATACCATTGATTTACAATCCTTTGCTCCTATCGTACACCACCAGCAATTCAATCAAGCCTCCCACATCTAGTGAACCGCAGCCCGTCAGCAATGTCTGACCGCAGTCTCTACTTCTACAACGCTTCATTGCCGGCAGCAGCCGTCTTCGCCGTCCTCAATGCCATCCCGGCCGCATTCCTCTTCTACACTACAATCATCGGCCCTAAAACCGGCAAATACCGCAACTCCTCGTTCTTCATCCCCCTATGTATCGGCGGTTTCATGGAAGTGTTGGCGTACATCATGCGCTGCGTGAGCATTAAGATGGACAGAGTCATCCCATTGTACGCCATATCAAGCTCCCTGATTGTTGTTGCGCCCGTCCTTGTCTGCGCTAGCCTGTACCTCCTTGTCGGCAGGCTTATCAGGGCAGGCCTTCCTTCATCTGGAAAGCAGCAGCGCATTCTAGGAATCAATCCATGGTGGCTGCCGCGTATATTCGTCACTTCGGATATTCTGAGTTTCCTGACTCAGGCCTCGGGCAGTGGAATTGCAGCATCTGGAAATTGGGAAGGGAGCACCAAAACAACTGGCGAAGGTGTTTTAAAGGGTGGATTAGCCTTGCAGTTGATCACTTTCACACTATTCCTAGCTCTAGTCGCCCGATTCCATAGCCGTGCAAATGCCGTGTCTAAGAGCGGGATCGATAGTGGCGTGTTCAAAGTGTTGCTGGGAATATACATCTCAGGGTTTTTCATCGAGGTAAGCTGCATACATCGGTCCATTCTAATTTTTGCATTTTGTTTGTTCAACCGCCTTCTAACGGACGACAAACAGGTTCGTTGTGTTTATCGTCTTATCGAGTTCATTCTGGGTATTGATGGATATCCATTCCGCCACGAATGGCCCTTGTATGTCCTTGAAGGGCTGCCTATGCTATTTGCGATGTTCGCACTAGCATACTTCCACCCAGGAAAGTGGCTACCTAGCGAACCGTTGAACTCGCAACCAGATGCCGAGGAAATGCACGGCAGGGATAGATATTAACGAGCCCAAAATTATCTTTTATTCCCACGAAGGGCTTTTTCTCGGCTGATAACCGGTTTTTGGTTGTACCGATGTCATTATCGTGTCTGTCACAGCCGCCTTGGCCTCTTCTCGAAACAATCCCCTTAACTCAACCTGCCCTCAAGTTATCAAAATAAACGGATGTGGCGTGTTTTGATTTGATTCTAATGTAGATTCAGAAATGGATCATTCGGGTGTGTTTAGTATTTTCGCATGTATAGGTAGCGTTATCCCTCTGTTATCATATTTTTCAGCATAATTTAGGAAATTTTTCTGCAGCCTGCTTCCCACTTCAAAAGAAAATATTTTATACTCAGTACCCCAGTAATAGATAGCCTCAATTGGCCACCTGATATATTTCTTAAGACGAGGAGGTAATTGTCTGTAGATGACATCTACCCATTGAATCTGGTATAATGTCACCTCGGGCACCCTTGCGCGTTCAGGGATAACGGATAGAAGCATTGGAATCATCATGGTCTCAATGGCTATGTGATGGGCAAATAGGATGAGCGTCGTGGTATTCCCCGCCGAGATGAATTTTGAAAACTGGGCTTCACTGAGGTTGTACCATGCAGAATAGTTTTTCTCATAGATTCGAAAAGTGTCCTCGGAAGATTCCTGGGCAGCAAAAAGGGTATTGAGTAGACATTTCCAGAAGTAGTGGTGGACTTCATCCTCCAAGAGAGGCGTCAGTGATTGTACTGATTCAATCCCACTCTGCAACAGTGCCGGGTCGACATTTACAGGATCTATGACCTTTGGAAGAAATTTCGCAAGATCGACAGTCTCTTCAACTGGGAACAAGCTTTTGCCAGTATTCTTCTGTCTTATCTTAGTCGTAACCAAAGAACATCCACGGATGAATACCACGAAGTCAATGAGAGCATCGAACATGTAGCCTGACTGCATGGTGAGGGCATAGCAGGCTGCAAGCATAGCATCCAGCTCTTTGCTGTCTAGATCCTGTTTTGCCATAAGCTGGTTTAAGCCCTTTATAGCCAACCCCCGGTGTTCAATTGCGTTCGCTGCAGTGATGGGATCTCTACTCGGGCGAATAACGGAAAGATGCGACGCACCAAGGCCTAGGATGGCATGCATAACGAACTCATGCTTGTATTTTAATGCATTTTAGTGGGTGGGAGGGACTTGCTATTAAAAAAACTGGGGTTATGGAGATAATATAGTTACCTGGTGGGCAAGTAGTGGGATGGACGCTACCCAAGCGTTATCACTACCGAATGGGAGGTATGGATGAGCAACCATCATATAATGGTGGAAGAAACCCATGTCCTGAACCGAGAAGGGTGTTGGATTCGGTTGAACACGAATGACTTCGATGACCCCGTTATTATCATCGTCACTCCGCACGCCACGCGTGGGATACTCGCATTTCAGCTGTTTGGATATGCAGTTCTCGCACTCGGGCTTCGTTTCTGAACACTTTTGTTTTTGTGATCAGCTGAGAATAAATATTGAAGTTCATGATGGTTTTTGCTGACCTTAATTTTGCGTGTCTTGCAGTTATAGCATCCGAATCGCGATTTCGTGTGTGGCCGCTTGGTGGCCGCTCTGCCATGTCTCTTCGAAATAAGCATGTTATACACCCGGAAACGGTTTGATGGAGAGGCGTTGAAGCTGAAGCTGTAAGCGCCCACATGTACTCTCCCAGTGTTGTGTGGATGCTTTATATCGGCCCTTTCGAGGTCCACAAGCTGTATATACCTCTGGGAACCCCAGGATATGTACCTAACCAGACAATATTCTAGCTGAAAGGTGACGAATGCAGTTTACGTAGTCAATATCTGCTCTGCTGCCTAGAACCTGTAGAGATGTAATACTGGGGCTCGCGGCACCCCCAATGAACCAGATGCACTGAATATTGATGCTTTATGAGGCAGAGTCCCCAGAGAACGTAGATGATAAAGCACTGAGGTGTTCGAGCCAGAGAGAAACGAAACATTCAAGCTGTAGATGCTTGTCTCTCGCCCTGGGAGCCCGTAAGTTAGCTAGCTAGTGAACTATTAATATCCACCAATAATCGTGCCAGCTGAATAAGAATATGAATGGTTAATATCGAACAGTTATAAGAGCAGTCACTGCCATGGTTGAATCTGGTGTTGTTACATACATGATATGTACCGGCATGGCTCCTGGACCCGCGTTGTGTATATATGCATGTCCTCTGTACTTGGATGGAGGCTGATGCAGCCAACTTTGCAACCTGCCGGCTTACCGGGGCTGATCCAATGGTTTGTCTTGCGTTTTGTCTCCGTGTCAAAACATGTTATATACAAGTCCGAATGGATGAAGTCTCCAGCGTTAACATCTACGTATCATTTATAAGATCAACTAATACGTAGTTAGCATCTATATAGCTGTTTATGTCTGGGAGAGAGATTACCCTACGCTATTGTAGTTGGTATTCCTTTTGTTATCGTATATTTAGGCCTGCCACGCTACGCGGCATGGCGGATGTAATCTCAGGAGGCATCTTCTATGCTACCAGGACTATCAGCATATGAGGAGTCTAGTGAAGAGACGAGTCTGCCATCCTCGAGCTATTGACTTGGGCAACTTTGGGGTAGATAAATGTTTAGTTGCTGAAAAAAAAAGTGGACCTTGGGATATTTCGTAAGTAGGCCAAAACCACCCGGCAAACGGCTTCAACAGCAACTCTACCGTTGTTTACGGTTTATAGCCATGCTCGCCCAAAGACGCCTACTATCATCCCTGGGGACGTTCCGACAGTTCTCTTCTTCCGCCAGATTGTCTCTGGATTTAGCACACCAAGTATACCATAACCCCCAGACATCTGGAGCTGCTCGACCCGATGGACGGCCGATTATATTCATACATGGCCTTTTTGGATCCAAGCAGAATAATAGGGGTATGAGTAAGTAAGCAAAGGCCTTCTCATCACGTCCTTAGACATGCTACACTTATTTACTGATGCGTTCGTGTTTCTGATGCAGAGTTCTCTCGAGCCAGCTCAACTCTGCGGTTTATGCCATTGTGAGTTGAACCGCCAAAATAATTAAATAACCAGGCTACTTGGACGAGTAACTGCCTATTGACATGTTTATCTACCAAATTTAGGACCTTCGAAATCATGGCGACTCACCCCATGTGCCGAATCACACGTATCGGGACATGGCAGAAGATGTTGAAAAATTCATAGACAACCACAAATTGGAAAAACCGGTCCTTCTGGGGCATTCGATGTAGGCGTGAAATCGATACCTTCTCGTCTTAAAGGCCATAGAATTGCTGACAGCTGCTTCAGGGGGGCAAAAGCAGCAATGCTCCTTGCTCTTCGTTCTCCAGATCTGGTGTCTGCAGTCATCTCAGTCGACAACTCTCCGACTAGCACTCGACTGAGTGAAAGCTTTCCATCATACATTAAAGCTATGCAAGAAATTGAGATGGCCAGTGTAACCAAACATAGCGAAGCAGATGAAATCATGCAACGTGTTGAGCCGGTTTGTTTTGCTTCATCAACTTCATCCATTAAGTGAGAAGCAAATGTAGACAGACTGACAATACCTTCTGCAGTCCCTGCCTATTCGACAGTTCCTCCTGACAAATCTTGTCCGGCAGCAGGGTGATCGTACATTACGGTTCCGAATCCCCTTGGATATCCTTGGAAAGTCTCTGCCATCGTTGGGCAGTTTCCCGCTGACTGAATCTGATGACGTTCAATTTAACGGTCCAGCTCTTTTCCTTCGTGGAACTCGAAGTCGCTATATCAAGGACACGTCGTTTCCTATAATTCAGCATTTTTTCCCGAATTATAAGGTGATGGACATTGACGCTGGCCATTGGCTTATATCGGAGAACCCTGAAGCTTTCGCGACAGGTATGTCTAGCATTTCTATTAGAGTTAATATCCTGTTTGAGTGCCTAGCTGGTAGTTGATATTGTTGCTGATTGTTGCTAACTACCCGTGCAGCTGTTGTGGATTTTATGAAAGGGTTGCCTTGATTAAGTCCATCGGGGTATCAGTCGGTGTATTTGTATAGCGGGGAGAAATGCGCATAGTCTTCAATATAGAAGGTGTTGGCGATAGATAGAATGTTCGGTAGACACATTGCAATTTATTATGCTTTACTGTTGAATCGCTATGCATATTGGCACAGAGATATTGTTTTGAAATTCAGGGATGCATACGTTAAGGATAGAGAAATACAAGTCGAACTTGATTTTAATCATGAACTGTTTGAATAAGGTGGCATAATGGAGGTCAGGTAATATAGTCAAAACACCTAGGAGAGGGTACAGAAACAATTAAACAGCAGTGCTCTTTTATTTATTTTTTTCCCCTCTGAAGAAAAGAAGTAAGCTCTGCCATTTATATCAAGGACCATACACAAGGGGAAGGGCGTTAAATTTCATTAATTTTTTTAATTCCCTCCTAACTCTCAAGTATGACCTAAACTGACCACGACTCCTCCCGCTGATATTTCCGTGGTGGTAAAAAGAGACATTATTTTAGATGCTTAGACGCTTTCCAAAACCTTCTCCTTGAATTCCCGCTCAACCTGTAGTATAGCGTTAATATCGAGGCCAAAGTTAAAACATATGTGTTGGCTTCACTGACCTTCTGTCCCTTATCATCAGTACTGGCCTCACCGTGGAGAGCCAAGAGAGCACCCAAATCGAACTTTGGTGACTTGAGAAGCTTAACCTTGCGGATGTGAACCTATATTACCCATCAGTACATAATTCGCATTTTATTAACTTGCAAAAAAGGAGGCGATGCAAGAAACGCACGTTTTGAAGTGGGTAGATGCCCTGGGTGGACTTCTCGATCTCACGGCCAATAACCTCTGGGACGAGCTTGGTAAGCTGGGTGAGAGTGCAGCTAGAAGCCTGGCGCTGGATGATCTCAGTCATCTTCTTGCGGATAGCACGAATCTGGGAGCTCTGGGCGTAGGTGGTCTTCTTGATCTGGTTTGGTCGTCGCTTGGTGAAGGCAATGGCGAAAAGACGGACGAGGTAGTCATCGGTGGTCTTGACGGTGACATTGGCTTCGATGAGGGTTTGCCATTTGCGAACAAGAGATCGGAGCTTGTCAGATGTGAAGTCCAATCCGTGGAAGTTGGTCAAGCAGTTCTTTCCCTGTACTTCATCGACACGTAGCTTGACCTTGCGGAAAGAGTGGGCTTCATCCTTCTGGAGGTCGGCGAGAGAGACTTCGAAGACACGGCCCTTCAAGTAGTCGTTTGCGTTCTTGAGACCGGTGGTTCGGTTGACGAGGGTTTTACCAACACTTCACACGATATCAAATCAGTTCGTTTGCTCATTGTTTTTTATTATAGATGGGGGAAAATTCAGAGATATTGATGGAGGGCCATACTCTCGGACTTGGAAGGTGGTAGGGGCCTATATTATTTCGATTTGTTAATTCTCCATACTCCCATGTGATGGCTTCTAATGGCAGATGCCAGCACATACCTTGACGAGGTACTCGTCCTTTCGCGTGAAAGGATCAACGGTTCTCTTCTTGAGGCCCTTCTTGCCCTTTGATAGACGCTTGTTCCTGATTTCGCGGTGGTTAGCGAAGTTCTCTATCGGCAGGAAACGTACTGCAACAGAGAAGGGAATGCTCACTTTCCAACAGCCATGTTTGCGATTCGGGTCTATCTTTTGCGGTTCCGAAAGACAGACAATCCGTTGGGCGTCGATGGGTTCAATCGTGGAGGACGTTGTCGGCGTTGTGATATTGAAATCAAAAATCCCACAAACTTCCCACTAAGCGAGTTGTGCGCGCTAACCAATTTCTGATTGTGTGCTTATGTAATATACAAAAAGCTACAGTTACGCGCTAAGCCTGATTGGGGTAAGGTGCATGATATGTTTTGATTATGTAATTCATCTCTACCAAACCCGCTATGTAAATGTGCATTTCGTATATCAAAAACGTTCAAAGATGCAACAAGCCAGCCCTTCTAATAAAAAAAATACCATAGATGGGAAGACTTCAAGATTTATCGGAAGATGGCGTAAGTCATCTGGCAGGAACATGCCCATTCGCTTTTTCAGTGCTTTCTAGCCGTTAGTACTGTGCGCTACGTCTTACGATAAGTACGGAGGTGATAGCTTACATCGACATCATCCCATTGGCGTCCTCGAACGTTCGCGAGTTCCTCCATATTCATGACCTTGCCGCTTGTGACTAGGAGGGACGCAGTTAGCTTAGATACAGCTAGATCTGAGGAGGGGGAACATACAATAACCAGCATGGATCTTGGCATCGATCTCGACCCTGCTGTCCTCGGGTATCAACTCGTCTGGGATGGGTACCCGTTCCAGTATGGGTATGCCTTGCTCGACGATTGCGTCGTGTTTCATGCTGCAGCACGGGTTAACTCTATCTAACATTCGAATCTTGATGGGGGAACACATACTTGGACATGCTGAGCATTCGATCGATCTTAGTGATACCCAGCCAATGCAGAATCTAATGCAGCCGTTGGTTAGAGAATAACAGCTTCTATGAACAGTAGGTTTCGATACTTACGTCTGGCATAAGGGCTTGGAAGCGCATATCCTTTTACTGGTTAGCATTCGGGATTTGAGCTAGAAGCAATCAGAAACATACCTTGACGCCGGCGATATTCTCGGTCCTCTTAAAGTACTCGCTTGCACCTTTACCTGGGATAAGTAATAATCAAAGAACGGGAAAGGGTTAAAAACATACGGTCAGAACCTCGTTTACCTTATCGAGAACTTTTGTTAGCATGCGATGCAGCGGGTGGGAGATATGGGAGAACTTACGGGCGTTATAAACCAGATATTTCGTGACTTCACCGAGCGCTCGCCCTTCCTTCCGGAAGTATATGACCACACCACTGCCGCCCTTTTGCGCCTCCTTAACAGCCTCTTCAACTCCAAAGATCAGGTATGGACGGCAGGTACAGATATCGGAACCAAATACATCACTACCGTTACACTCGTCATGGATGCGCAACGCGAGTTTGGCGTTAGGGTCGGCCATTTTAGCGGGATCACCGAAGATATATACCGTCAGCCCTCCAATTGGCGGTAGGAATACCTTGATGTCTCCTCGAGTAATGAGCTCCGGGTATGATCCGCCAGTGACTTCGAAAAGCGCACGACGCAAAGAACCCTCATCTATAGCGGAACATTGTTAGAATTAGCCAGTGAGAAAATGAAGACTGCAGGACTAACCTATGCCGAACCGCTCAGCTACCCCGGGAAGATACCAGACAGGCTCTACAGCGACCTTGGTAACCGCTAGCTCTCCCGTCTCGTTGAGACAAATTTTCCCATCAGGTACTAATCGGCCTGCCTTTACGCTTTCAGCAAGCTCCGGCAACTTCATGTGCGCGCGAGTGATGGCGATGGTTGGGCGTATATCTAGTTGGTGATCGGTCCTCAGCTCTTCAAAGAGCCAGGGCGCGAGATGGCCCCACGGATCCATGGCGACGATCTTTTTCTTATCACCCCATTGCGGGAAGGGCCCAATCTTCGCTGCGGGCTCGGTGTCAGTAAAGTCGGGCCTATGTTCAGTGTCTAGATTGTTGCTGGCAACGGCGAGAGCGTGGTAAATGGAGTATGACCCTCCGTGCGCCCCAATCGCTGCAGACAAAAAGAGGCTTATTAGCGGTGAACCTTCTATGCTTGATGAGTGACGTGTCACCTACCATTTCGTCTCCGGACGGTGTCATACTGCCTGCTCACAACAACTGGCCCTCTGGCCTTTGCATCCATGTTGCCCCAGTCCATCTTGATAGGATCAATACCCGATTGACCCGGGTAGGTGGTGAGAATAATGCGAGATGTACCACCGCGCTTTGGAGTTTTAAGTGTAGACGGCGATATAGGTGCAATTGTGGCTTCTTCCCTAGAAGACCTCAGCCGTTCATCCACCTCAGCGGAAGGAGCAGGCATCGACTCTGGTGGGAATTCTCTGTCCAGGGCTTGGTCCTCTGTCATCATCTTCACAATGTCTTTGTTGAAGGATATATTCTCGATACGTCCGTTCATTGCGTCAAGCAGGAGGCTTAGTCTTCCCTGGTCAAGCTCAAGCCGCTTGACAGCCGCCAACACTTGAGCTAGTATGGGGTTTTCTTCCTTCTCGCCCGCGGCCTTATACTGGGGGTTCTTCGGCCCATCCGAGCTCTGCTGCTCAACCGGGGGGTCCTTCGGCCCTGTCGATTCTGTCTGCGCGCCTTTGGAAGACATGACTGGTTTCAGATAAATCAGATAGTCTGCTGAGCAGTCAACTTGGGAAAGAGGTGCAGTTTTGTATGTCTTGATCAAGCTGTTATCGGTGGTCACCGCTAGTAGAGAGCAAGGTGTCAAGAAAGCAAGATTGAGGAATTTGAGTAGCTATTATCCAGCAGATGGTCCAACGTCTAGGAAGAAGAGGGAGAGGAGGTCTGTTATATATCCCAAGGATGCAACAAAACAAAGATGTCTAAAAGGAAGAAGAAGTGGAAGAAGAAGAAGTTGGGAAGCTATGTAGAAGTCCCCGAAGCTGATATTATGTAAACAGTTGCCTTTCACGGTCTCGTGATGCGGGGATGATCAGCTTCCTTATCTGGCAACGCTGATTGGCCCTAGCTTTGATGTGGGGCTCAGCAGGAAGCTAGACCCCTTCTGGACTAGAGTTAAGCTTATATAAGCAAGCTTCTTAGTCAGCTTGACGTTTTGTTCAAAGTCGCAAAAAGAGCTAGAATAGACTGGCGATTCTAATCCGTCAAAAGGGCAAAAAACAGCAGCAGGACTGATATCGTTAATACAGCTACTTTTTCGAAGGGTTCCCGGCCCGTGGCATCATTTATATACCTACAGACAGGCTTGACTAACCGTCGTCTGAGTCTCCTGTGAGAGATCGTTATAAACACCGGACAAGCCGCTCTACTCAATATGGTGTGAATTCGAGCTCACTTCCCTGATGGCGGATAACTCCCACTAACACAACTGTTCTTCCTAGGGAAAACGTAAGAAGTCGTCGCGGAGCACTATAAAAGGTCCCAAAAAAGTACATTCCCCTATACGATCTTAATACCTGATATTCGGGTATGGAAGATTTGAGAGTTCATGGATGTGGACTAACTATTGGTGCTTTGACTATATAGAGCGAACCTCTCCCTACGACCTTTGACTGTCTATTTTGCAACCACGAAAACTGTGTGCTCGTGAAACTTAACAAGAAGCTGGGCTTTGGAAATTTATCATGCAAAATATGTGGGCAGCGCTTCCAGACGGGGATCAACTGTATGTCCTGCTCTTTGCGCAATCTTATATACAGAAGCTAACTTATTTGGCTTCTTTGGCACTTTAGATCTCTCTGCAGCCGTGGACGTATACTCCGATTGGGTTGATGCCTGCGATGCCGTTGCGAAAGAGGGTCCCAGAGAAGGAGGGAGTTCTAGCGTCGCCAGGGCTGACGAGGGCCCGTCTGCCTCTGCTGCACCAGCTGTAGCAGATGAAGGACTTGATGATGATTACTAGATCGTTTTTCAACCCTACATAACGTGGGCTATTGTTTTTATTATTTATCGGCGTTTGGGGGAGGGCACTTCTTCTCTGGAGGGAAGAGGCTTATTTTATCTAGGCACTGCATATAATTACGGAATTACCAAGGAAAAGACTTGAGTGGAGTTCTTACTCCATGTTCGCTCTTGAATACCTCAATAATAATATAAGGTTGACGTGCGTTAACACTGGACCACCAGAAACGCCTTGTGTGATTCAAAACTTGACCAAGCTCTTCAACGAGCATGATATAATAAGTATGCCAACCAACAGAACACCCCTTCCGGCCAGCTACACCAACTACTCCAATGATAATAGACAGGCGGTTGCCATACGCTAGAGAGTATAATATCTGTCTCCAAAGTCCCCCAAACCGGGTATTATATACCTACAACAACGCATTAGTGGAGGTTATTCTTTGAAGAAGGATAAAGATAGAGACGAACTTTTTCTCATCCAAGCCCTGGTCAATGAATGCGGTAACGACCCTTAGCTTTGGGAACCTCTCGGCAAAGTCAGCGACCCCGGATGGGCTGGCAATGAGGTTTATAAATAGGATATGATCTTCCGGCACGCCCTTCGACTTTAGGACTTCAACCGCCATTGTTGCAGAGCCGCCTACCCCCGGTTTGATCAGCATAGCTCCTGAGACCTACATACTTCCGTCTGTAGCACCTATCATCCTTACCAGTAGCAAACATCGGGTCGAGCAGCAGTACCCATCTCGTTGAGATGTCTTGGGGCAGTTTCTCATAAAACAATGCCGGCTTGCAAGTCTCTTCGTCTCTCTGTATCAAGATTTTGCCGATGCGAACTGATCTACAGCAGTCGCGAAGGCCCTGTTCCATCGCCTCGCCGGCACGCATGATGGAAACACCGCATATCTTGCCCTCGAATCCAACGCCCCCGTACGTATGGCCGACTGGGGTGGTGACCGTCTTCTGCACGACGGGGAGATGGTTCAGGCCTTCTTCGACAAGTAGTCGGATTATTCGATTAGAGTAGAAGACGAAATCTGCTCGACAGGTCCGCTGGTCTCGAATCATACTGTTTAAAACGAGGGGGATATTGGCATTTAGCGTTCGCTTGTATTGAAATCCATGGTTGCTGGAATACTCACGTCAACAGGGCAATCAGCTGGGGCGTCTGTGGTAGCACACAGACATTCTCGTACTTCACGACCTTTGACACAGTCGCAGCTGGCTTCTTATCATCCGGTATGGACACTGGTCCAACTCCCTTGACCGGGCCGGGTTCGTTGAATGCCATGATAGCTCTCCTCTAGCTGTCACCAGAACAGCAGATGACAATATATCCCCCAAGCCTTGCAAGCAGACAAGAAGCCGTATATAGAACTATAAAGCAAGCTGCACTACCAGGCTAGTATCTTATTTCACGGGCTGTGAGAGTCGTTCGAGTTGGTGTGCTTGATACAATGTGGGGAAGGGAATAATAACCGTTTTATTTACTAGTTATGTGCGGGGAGGCGTTTTTTTAAAGAACATGTGATGAGGCTTTGGAAGATGAAGCAGAAACACTCTAAGTACGATATAATAGAAAGATATAGCAGCTTAGAGTCGTAGAGGTAGAAGTTCTACTATGTGCTTCGTCGTAGGTAGTTTAAGGGTCGGTTGGTTGGCTCTGCCTGACCCGAGATGGATGGCACAAGAGCATTTACTCGTTTTAGACGTGTTAATAGCTTATTCTGCACTATAAAATCCCGTCTTTGTTTATTGTTTAACTGTGCTCTTTGGTCCGATATAAACATTATTGCTGGGCCGGAAGTTCTGGGTTCAGCCGCGAGAAATCACGGGGTCTGGCCAGTGACTTTTCAATCGAAGAACCCAAACTAACTACATCATAACCAACACCACCGCCGCCACCAACACGAAAGGGCTACTACTGGCATCAATGGCCTGGCTGGGCTGGTTCTAAGCCAATGGATACCTGCTGTGCAAGCTGTGTAGAGCTATACTGTTGACTCTCCTATGGAAGATACCCATAGTTGCAACTTCTCCGTCCAGTCGGTGTTATCCCTCTAGTTTGACCACTATGCGCAATACGCGTTTGATGGACGGTTGCCGTCGCATATGTTGCTAGAATATGAGGAGCTAATGAACATTCTCGTTGCTTTATTAGGCCAATCCATCTTCACAAGCAGGCAAACTGGTTACCTTCCGATGATAGACGTTTTGGTTCGTTACGGAGCGTAGGTTTGCGCCACTTTCCAGCGTATCGTTTGGCTCTTTTAGAGCCTTGATTCGGCCTTATCTTCTCTCCGAAATTCAGTACCTGTTGGTAGAGAGAGCCCCAGCATGTCTACAACTGATAAATTCACGCCGTCGCGTAAAATAAGGACATATGGCAAACAGGCGCGCAGCGTGGATAACAGATTCCTAGGGCGCAGTTCTAGTGACGTGGGTAGGCCTCACGAAAAGACGAACGATTCCCCATTGGCGGAGAGGGAGGAGTCTCTGCGGACTGGGAATAAAGACATTCGAGACGCGGGATCTTTGACAGCTTTACGCAAGGCTACATCGCCCATCACACCGCGTACACCCAAGGAGAAAAAGGAAGTTGACATATACGACGTCCAGCTGTCTGATGAGGATCGTCAAAGTCGTTTTCAGCCATGGCTCAAGCGGAGAAAACTGAACACACCCAAGGTTGACTGGAGGCCAGAGAGAGTCGATCAGGTTGCACCGAAGAGCACCCCGCGACGGAATCAGGCTACATTTGGTTCTGCGGGTCACCGTGAAAGCAAAGATGTAGTGCCCCCCGCTATAAATGGGAAGAAACCTGCGCGAGTGGAAGTAGTTATCCGTTCCCCGACCAAGCCTAAGCAGGATTCCAACTCCCGGGTCTCTAAACAGAAATTGGACAGGCCTCCCTCCAGATCATCAATAAAAGGCGGAATTAATACCCCGTCGGATGGCCGCCTTACAGCTGCAAGCTCGCGAGACCTCCCGGTGCGGGAAGGAAGACTTTGCACGCCACCGAAAAGAATACCCCGTTTAACAAAATCCTTCTCCACGGGTACAGACCGATTGAAGCATGTAGATGGCCGTTTTGGTGTTGGGCCGATGAAGAGTGTCACATCCACTGCAGAACGGAAGAGGTTAGTGGATGCATTGGGTGGTAGACAGACGGCAGAATCTTCTAGCGATTCATCGAGTGATGAAGGTTCTGGCAGAGGCAGATTTTCGCGGGCTAGCTCGCACAGCCCTGTACCATCTCTCGGCCACCGATCTACCACCGATACCATGCAATTAGAAAGCGTAGGATGCATGCACCCAAAGCCTCAGAAGCTGAACAACACCCCTCAAGTGACGCCAAACGGGCTGAAGGTAACATATTCTCGACAACGATCTTTCCTGAATGAAATGGATACGATTGAGGAGATAGGTGGTAACTTGGCTGACCCTGGATTTCCCCTTCCGCCTGCACCCATGGCAAGAAAACTGGGCGGTGCTCCAAGTCACCCGCCGTTGGGCCGGCCAAGCCAAACACCTGGGCTCTCTGCCTGTTTAGAAGATGAAACTATGGGCGGACCTCCTACTATTCGAAGCATTCACGAACTCCGTCGCTCTGGAGATAATGCAAGATACCATGCTATGATCGAGACTATCTTTGAAGATATTGAAGATAGAACAGCCCCCGTATCCTCAAAACGTAGTGGAATGGTTCAGTTGTGCACGAAACTTTTCGATTCTCAATTCTCGCAGCGGTTCTTGAGCAATGCGCTGGAAAAGCGATTCGCAAAGATAAAGTACGGGGAATCTGACCTTATCTGCGGATATCTTACTGCTTGCATCTACACACTATTGTTAGGCTCTGGTTCGACATCACCAATGACATTGCATTATTGTTGGGATCAGATCTTATCGGTGGCCCCTTTCTTGCTCAAGGAAGATAAGAGCATACCAGAAATAAGCAAACGAAAAGAGTTGAAGATGACCAAAGCCAGTAAAGCAGATATTCAGGATATCTGTGAAAAAATAAAAGATGGCAAATTCTGGACCGGCCAGATTCCCGCTACGATAACACCTCAGGTCTTAACTCTTCGTTGTCTCGAGTTGACAGTCCGCAAACTTCGAGAAATGGGCAACTCCATGGAGACCATGCCTGTTCCTGTTTTGCATCAAGTTATTCAAATCCTGCTTCAGCATTCATTGGTAGAAGATATCGAAAAAGCGGGATCGGATAAACTTCTTATTCTTGAACTTACACTCTCCATTTTAGAGTCATATACCATACATACACTATCTTTAGAGGAGGAGCAGGAAGCGCTAAAGCCACTTTCAAAATTGGGACATTTACTATCTATTCTAGGACGTCAGTCAGATACTCGAAGCAGACAGATACAGATTCTTGAAATCCGCTTAATTCTCAACATTACCAACAACAACCCCGTACTTTGTGAAGAATTTTCTACGCCAGAGTTTATCGAAGCCCTGGCGCAGGTTGTCCTGTCCAATTTCCAATCTGTTGGAGACGAATTCGCTGGGGCGCAGAAGGAATCACTATTGGATACAGTGATTTTAGCACTTGGAGCCTTGATAAATCTTACCGAATGGAGCAGCGCCTCTAGACAAGTTCTATTGGAATCGCGGGTTGACTATACCACACTGATTGATAGGCTTGTACCACTGTTTACTGATGGGCTTGAAGCCATTTCAGAGGTATGTGCTTTGCTATCTATCCTCTACCTCGTTCTCCTCCATGCTGACAAAATCTCTAGGCTGATTCTGTTGTCCAAACACACTCCAACGTTGCATTTGGATACCTATCCGTCCTACTTTGCACTGCTTGTCTTGACGATGGTGCACGCTCTTATCTTCGCTCGACGCTTCAGGCTCGGATCTTCGAGCGCCTCCTTGGCACAGTAGAGGAGTTCCTTCATTATCATCGAAAAGTTGAAGATGAGCTACATGATGCTAGCGGAGATGAGGAGGATGCAATGACGGGATTTACCTCACGTCTTCAAGGGATTGTCGATCGTATACGTAACGCTGAACGTTCCTAAAAGCGAGACGTACGGGGGATAATGCTTCCATCATGGGAGTTATAGGAAGAGAGAGGATAATATAGATAGAACCAAAGATGCTTATAATACAGCGCCTATATCACTTATTAACTACCCTTACTAGTCCCCGCAAGCTTAAAAGGTTGGCCCCGCCGTTTGAGCCTCGAACGTTAAAAGTGTAGAGAAATAAACTATTCCATGAAGCTGCCTTGTCTCCTTACGTATCAAAGGCAATGTTTTGTTGACGATGAGCTGTTAAAGTGAGGCGGGCGTAGAGCTGCAGGCATAGCCACATCGTTATTTAGCTGCCATTCAGCCTCGTCAAAGGCATGTTTCGCCTCTTACACCTGCAAGCAAGGTTAAAGGCGTCTGATTATCTGCCTCCAGCGTGTCTATCTTCAAACCCATAACTATCATGTTAGGCCCCCTTAACCTACTTCATATTCTTAGTTGTTTTTATAGTTAGGGGGGATATAACTACATATTTAGCGACCTACGAAATGGACCCTGTAACCGCCCTAGGTGTTGCTGCTGCATCAGTGCAGTTCGCCGCGGCCGCCGGCAAGAGTCTCCAGGTTGGAATCCAACTGCTACGACGACTGAAAGAGACTCCAGGTCAACTGAGGGAACTACTAGACGATGTCACCAAATCGATAGATAGGATCACCCAGCAGCAAGAGGCCATCCTAGGCCCTGCTGCAAGTCTGAAGCACCGACTCACCCAGACACAAGAGCTCGATCTTCGTGAAGCTGCCAAAGATGCCGCTGATGCAATGGACGACCTCAAAGCTGTGCTTGACCGGCTCTTCCCGTCTCAAAATGGACAGACTCAGTCTATAGCTAGAAAGATATGGACTAGTCTTGTATCGGTCAAAAAGGAAAGGGAGATCAAAGGGAAGCTTGAAAGGATCAAACGGCTGAATGGATCAGTCACACATCAGCTTCAGCTTATTAGTTTGAATCTGCATACTCAACACATGTAAGCTCCCCCTTAGTTGCAGGGCTACTAGGGAGTGTGGGCCAAAGTCCAGTTAACCAGCTTATCTCTAGAGAATTGTCAGAGCAAGTCCTTGCTGTAGTTAAGCAAGGCCATACACAGACAGTGAGCCAACTCGATGGGCTGAAAAGCCTCACAGAGGGTGTCCGTCAACAAACTGACGAGACTAAACTGAGCATCAATCGACTGGATTATCGTGTTAAAGAGCTGGATCCAAAGTTGAACAAACTAGGCGGTTCGATACAACATACATATTCCCAAGTGAACATGCTGAGCAGCCAGGTGGCATTGATACAAAACAACCTATCTTCCGAGGTCACTGCCGTGGTACAACGCGAATCAGACGCTACACGAGAAGATATTCGAGAGTTGCAAAAAGCTGTCATGCTTGCCATCAATGGAACGCAACCCGGGTTATCCGTCTCCGGGGATATGGTTACGGGGAGCTTGTCAAGTACGAGTAAAATACAGCTAACAGGGCAGACACAACAAGAGCTCACATCTGGTCACTCCAGTTTTCTGATACCTGGGGGTAACATATGTGCTACATATTCTCCACCGCTACTACCACTGCCATGCCGTTGTCGCACGCAAAGGAACAGAACGGTAAACGGGTATGACCAGCTGTCTCTAAGCTATGAAACAATCCAGAGTCATGAATGGACATGCCCATTAAGTAAATCCGCTAGATATACCTGGAAATATAGGTTGTCTGTCAGGTTGCTTCCATTTGTGAAGAAGACGGTGGAAGTGGTGCTCGGGGGAACCGCTCAAGGTGGCGGGTTTCAGCTAACACGCCCATTATTAGTGGTACCTACGGTCAAAAGATCCGAATCATATATCTTCCAGCTTTTTGATAAGTTTCCAGGCCGGTGGACATATTCGAACAATAACATCCCCAATCCTGAAGTCATAAGAAAGGAATTGCAGCGGCTTCGTCGATCTGTCTGTGAAGCAGGACAAAATGGCCTTGGCCGTATCACCGACAGAGATGAAGATGGACAAACCTTCCTCCATGTATGCTGTCGAATCTATTTTGTCTAAATATGGAAGTATCATCGCTAATGGAACATAGGCAGCCATTTCTTTAACTAGATGCCTTAGGGTAGTATACCATGAAGTGGCTGATGAAATTGACCTGCTGCTACAACTTGCCGAAGACTGCGGCGTGGACCCAGAAGCGACTACAACATTTGTATTGTTAGACTCGTTACCTCCACAAATCCGCCGTAATTATTTCCATTACGGGTAGGTCTGCCAGGGGAGCTGTGAGGGTCAACTATATGGCACGCATGCTGATTCCTACCAGTAAATACCGCACCGTGGGAGATGCCGCTCGAGAATTTGTCAGGCTAGAGCATGGTGAACTGAAACAGTTCTCGTTCCTCGAGCGTCTATTCCGATTTTGTTCCAATGATCGTGAACGCAATAATATTAAATACCCAGTCTCCTCAATATTCCATCCCAAGTTTGCTGATACGAAGTGTTCAGCATTGGACATGTTGCGACGCGAGCCTTGGATATCAAAATGTAACTCACTATATCTCAAACAATGATTTTCATTATCAGAAACTAATGTCTAGCTAGATTTTTTTGCAGGCAGATTATCACAGGCCATACTTGCTAGGAATATTGACAGTCTAAAGCAAATAGCCGACACAGTCAACATAGAAGAGGATGCCTTTGGTTTCATGCCTGTCAATGCCCTCGACCTTGCGCTTGGCTGGCCTGACGGCCTACGATTTCTATCTACTATTTGGACTTGCAGCATTATTCCCACTATTGGGTTAGCAGCCTGGAAAGAGGACCCAGAATCGTTAGAAATACTGCTCGCTTCCCCAGCCCCTCTCTTCAGAGACCGCGGAGATGTACGTGCATTCGTAGGTGCTGTCATTAGCTCGGACACTCGTGCAATCCTTATCCAAGCATTAAACCGACGACGCAAGCAATTGACCGAACTAGCTATTGAATACCTGTCGGTAGAGGAACAGACCCGTTTCGGCCTCCTTGAACAAAAAACCCTAGACGCCAACGCTAATATGGTATACAACCTCCTTATGGACAGGTCTGTCCCGGTACCTCCAGGCTTATATCCCGGCCCACCTGGCTCAATATATACCCTTTCAGCCCCTATCTACACTATAGATTATGACGAGTTTCTTCTGGTAACAATATTTGAAGGTTACTATGAACTGTTTCTGGCAGGGTTTCGTGATATTGACGGAGGAACTACGCATGATGAGTCTCCCTTAAAAGAAATTTACAGTTATAGCCCAGAGCCATACTCCTCCTTTAACTGTGTAGGAATAAGCAGCTTATTTCTAAAAATGGGTGCTTCACCAAGATTCCACACCTCAGCTGGCCTTAGCAATTTATTGTTCAGCATTGCAAAAGATGCTCCTTGGAAACTATTGAAAATGGAACATCATTTGTCGAGGTTGATTGAATATGCAGCCAGCCTATTTTCACCACTAGAGTCAGACCAGTGTGTTTGCTTCTGTTCCTCGAATGGGTGTTTACCAGTGCATTTTATTGTTCGCAGGTGGAATGTACCGATGGGAGCCACGAAATGGATAAAGATATGTGGCCTCGAAGGCGATGAAAACGAGCTATACTTTGAGGAGGCCCTTCGCGCAGTACTTTTCGATGCTCTAGGCATGGTTCACACTTGTTGTCATTCTAGATATTGGGTGCAAGGAGATGGACCGCTGAGTGATGCGGAAATAAGAGAGATTCAAGGCGAATACTCAGAGATGGCGGTGCAGCTTGATTTGCTGATGGCCTCGTATAGAGGCGCCAGGGAATCAAAGTCACTACCTCCAACCGGCTCCGCCTTGTCTGGAAAGCCTATAGGAGGATTGGGTAAGGAATGTGATGTGCCGGATCATCGAAGGTGGTGGCGGTCCAAGGCGGAACAAATACTACCTGATTTTAGCTCGGGCTTAATGTGCGGAGACGATATCCAAAGGATGGCCTTGCAACAAAGAGGATATAACGGCTTGGATTTTGCTGATGTTATCCGGAAGCACTTTGCTGGATATATTTGCTCAGAGCCGAAATACCCGGGAGATAATGGGCTACGTGATTTGGTTGCTAGTGATATCGAGAAGGCGCGAAACAATTTCGTCCCAAGGCCCAAGCCTGAATTATTAGATGAGATCCTCATCTCACACTACCAGCACCTGGAACCCAACGTTCCTTTGTGGTATAGGGACGAGACGGACGAAAAACCCTTGAAACCTTTTCCTGGTAAGACAGGGATATCAGGTCATAGTTCTCCAAGGGCGCTGGAAAAATCGCTACGTATAATTGCCTAGGAAATTGGAGAATTCTGCAAGCTATTCTTTGATTCTTATCCTCACCTCGGCTGCTCTGCTATATCTTTTATTGAAATGTCTATATAGGGCCAACAAGAGAGAATAATCTTAAGGTGAGCTATATAGTTCCCTTAGATATAGATTTCTTTACATGAAAGACTATATATAGTTGGTTGTAATAGCCTGTAATTATAACCAAGTGGACGGGCTTGAGATTTTTGCTTGGCAGATAGGTCGCAGATTGGGCTGGATAATGCTATAAAGTGTTCCGAACCATATAGGACCTTAGTTTGACCTATAGAGTGAATATTTATATTCCTTGGTTATGAATAAATCATGCTGGACTGACAAGAAAGTAAAGCCTTGTCTGAGGTTTCATCAGAGAATTCTGTCTTCTCTGGCTTAGCATGTAACATGACGAAATGCGGGTGACTGGAGGATGCCATCTATATGGAACGCTAATGCCGGGTCGGGGAATTTTGGTGAGGTCCACGGAATCCGGAGTACCTCTATTACGTACATATCCGACTGCTGTTGTTTCTGGTTCAGCGGAGGGGGTCACCATGCTTACGAATGTACGCATGGAGTTGAGACCATCTGGAGGGCCGAGGGTGAGTATATGCAAAGGTGTTATAAAGTTATAGGGATTTGGGATGGGTCTTCTCGAGATGCAACTGTCTCTCTGGCCCCACACCGAGGAAGGGAGGAAGTCGTAGTTTAAAATGTTTAGCTCGTTCGGAGGCATGGCGGAGATTATTCCCAACGGTTAAAATATAATTAACGGGAGCTCCGTCTTAAGAGGAGAAACGGTCGCGTGGCCTTTTTTTCTCCGAAGGGTATATAACATGTTGGATATATAGGAGGTTGCTAATAGTTCAGGGTGAAGACGCTGCCATCTCCAGACCCACAGCTTGTTTCTAATTGCGACTTCCAACATATAGCCTGTGAAGTCAAGACGGAGCATAGCAACACTGCCACGGCCTGCTTGGTTGATCGAGCAGGAAGACTTGTTGAAGCGTCGTACTCCGTAGCTGGGTATCCGTGCTGGGTATCCGTTGCTGCGAGCCGTAAGCGCCAACGGCGTGATGGAGATGGCGGTGGCAAACGACCTGTGATTCCACATACCTGGAGAAGCAGAGAGAGAAGCAGACAAAGAGAAGTGATTAGTTGGAAGAAGAAGAAGTCAAGAAGAAGAAGATCTAGAAAGTGCTCACGTGAGGCGGCTGATGTTCCCAAAGCGGGCAGGTCGATAGAAAGAAAAGAAAAGAAAGAAAGAAAAAAGCTCAGGTTTTCGCCTTCGTTCCATCCATGGTTATCAACTCCGTACCTAGGCCCATAAGGGGCGGGCAACGGAGGCTCCGGTCGCTGGATGGCTGTCACGGCGGATACGACAGATCAACTTGAGAGAATGCGCCACCTCATCTTACAGTATACACTACGAAAGGCACCCAGACGACGGCCAAACTGCTAGCAACGAATGCGCAAAGGCGAGGCGGATGTACAGCGGTGGATCTGGTTCTGGGGCCGGTTCAGCTGACCAACGCCGATCCTTCGGGATGGCTTCTAGAAGGCGAGCTTATAGCTGTGTAATTAATCACGGCCAGGGGTTGTTTGTGTGTATACGGAGTACCTGTGGTATACGGTGTCAATATGTAACTCTCGTACGGGGTACGGAGTAACGGAGTACAAGAAGTTGCAGGTAGGGGAGAGAGAGAGAGAGCCCTAAGACATTTATCACGGTAGTTTTACTGATGAGCACTGCTAGAGGATTTTAGAATTCCACCACAAGATCGAAAAAGAGGGCTTTCGATCTGTCGGTTTATTTAGATCTCATCTGATCCGAGCACCTGGGAACCGGTCAAAGCAGGTTTTTTTTTCTTTCTTACTATGTATGTTGAACAAAAAAGAAGGAGAGGGACAGGGGTCCTGCGCCAATCGAAGGACGAAAGCAAGAGAGAAAGAGACAAGAGAGAGAAACGAGAGAAAGCCAACATGACGGGCGTTTCAAGAGCTCCCTGCATCCCTGTGCGGGTTATTTCAAACCGGGCTGACTGGTAGATAGATCACAGGAAAAGGATAGCAGCGCTTCAAAATGAAGAAAAGCCAGGGAAAAGCGAGAGGCAGCGAGCAGAAGAAGGGGAGACAAGACGCATCACCCGGATCCATGGGCCTCGGCGGTCTCGTCGCAGAGAGGCTACACGGTTAACCTTTTTGATTTCTTCAACAGTTGCTGGGGGTTTCCCTTTCCCTTGCTCTTATATTATGGGACTTCTCCTCTGAGAGGGCCCAGACACCAGGTCTTTCACGTGGAATATTACGGGGTTGAGATGGTATTTCGCTGTTAGGTTGTTACTAGATGAACGCCATCCGGTACACAGGGGGAAGGGCTGGTCGAACTCCACGCTCCGTCCGGATGTTGCCTCTTGGTGGCAGAGCAGGACTTACAGCAGATGCCAGGATGTACTCCTCTGTAGCAGGTTGATGATTACAGATATACAGACGATGACGATGATGATATATAGAGCAGAACAGGAGCAAGCCGGAGGACGAAGCTCAACGTCATCCTTCTGATGCAAGCTTTCCCAGCATCCCTGGCTAGATCGATGGGAAGCAAAAGCAAAAGCAAGCATAAAAGGCCAGAGCAAGCTTGCCTACATATACAGTTAAATCCTTATCACAATATATCTACTTACTTTTTTACTACTATATAAATATAATACACCTGGCCGTCTTTCTTCATAAAAAAATACGAGAAGAAACTCGAAGCTGGAAGACACAGAAAAACTCTATCAAATATCTCGTCCAGCTTCTCTCGTTCTTCTTCTTCTTCCTGTCATCGTCGCTCCGGCTGTCAAGTCTTCGTTGCTGCCATCATCATCATGCCTGCACCCAAACAACGAAAGGTCGCCATAGTGGGCAGTCGAGCCGTCGGTGAGTTCACAGCAGCAGCATCAGAAGAGCAAAGAAAAAAAAAAGCAAAGAAGAAGAACAACAGACTGACTGGTTGTAGGCAAATCCTCGCTCACTGTCCGCTTTGTCGAAGGCACCTTTGTCGACAACTACTATCCCACCATCGAAAACACCTTCAATCGCACCATCAAGCACAAAGGACAGGACTACATGACCGAGATCGTCGACACGGCTGGCCAGGACGAGTACAGCATCCTCAACTCGAAGCACTTCATCGGCATCCATGGCTACATGATCGTCTACTCGGTGGCCTCCAGACAGTCCTTTGAGATGGTCACCGTCATCCGCGACAAGATCCTCAACCACCTGGTGCGTCTGTCCCGTCTACGCTGACTGCTCAGTAATGGAATGCTAACACGGAAAATAAACATTGTACAGGGCCAGGATTGGGTCCCTCTCGTCCTCGTCGGTAACAAAAGCGATCTCCCCGCCGACGTGCGAACAGTCTCTGCGGAAGAAGGCAAGAAGCTGGCAGAGAGCTTCAACTGCGCCTGGGCCGAAGCCAGTGCCCGCAACGACACCAACGTCTCCTCCACGTTCGAGCTCATGGTGGCCGAGATCGAAAAGTCGCAGACGCCCAGCGAACCAGCGAATAACGGCAAGTGCCTCGTCATGTAGACGGGGCCACAGGACTCGTTCGCCTTGCCGTCTGGGGATGGTCATACACAGATCCGGTGCGTGAGGCGGGTGGAATGGACGGTCTACGGTGCGACTCGGCGTGTCACCAACAGCTTTACGGGCCCTTACGACTGAATAACAAACAAACAAAATCAGTAACGATTACGGCATTTTTCTTTTCCTTTCTCTCGACCGACCCTTGCATCCTCGAAACGAAACGACCTGCCTCGACAAAGGCCTTGGCTGAAATACGGTTATACCCCCTTTGCTTCACCTTTTATGTTTCATCTTTCCTGGTGACGTTTGCCCTCTTGTCTTCTTCCATCTCCTGTATCACTCGGGTTGGCCGGTTCGGCTTCTTCGTCTTTTCTATCTCTCCCCGGCCGGGTTTAATATTTCTTCCTTTTCTCTCTCTTCCTGCCAGGGATGGTGGCTGACGCTGATGATGATGAGCATACCCCCGTTCTCTTCTTCTCTTCTTCTCTTCTTCTCTTCTTTTCCTTGTATCTTCTTCGTTTCATGGGAGTATGGGTTGATAGACCAGCGTTAGAACGGATTGGGGTCAAGCACTGCGTGTATGTTATTTTTTATGTTATGCCTTTTCTTATCATGCTCTTTTTCTTCTCTTATGGTAATTAACAATAATAATATCTAATCATCCAAGTTATCATCCTGTCGTCTTCTCCATCTTTGCTGTGTTAGAAAGCTCTTATCCACACGACCAAAACGCCACGCCAGACAACTTTTACCCCTCCAGTTTTTCCGTGTGGACTTTTTTATATTCAAGACCATCAACGGCAGCAGAAGAAAAAAGACAGGCGACAGTCTCGAGGTCGCTTCAGCAGTTCGGCTCTCGTTCTCTCGTCCTTACTCTCTGTGTTTCTACGGGGTTACGCTCACTCTGCGCCGTCATCTATAACCACAGGATCACCCCGCATCGCCAAAAGAGAAGATAGAAAAAGAATAAAAGCTGTATAGAAGAGACGACGAGGATGATTGACATCGCAGACCTCATACCGGAGCGAGGAGGTGACCCGAAGAAGGTCAAGGAGAGCCAGAGGAGGCGGTTCGCCTCTGAAGAACTCGTCGACGAAGTCGTGGCCTTGTATGAGGATGCTCGCCGGAGTGAGTCTTGTCCTTTTTTCTTCCCACACATAAGCTACCAGTAACGAGGAAGGGCTGACATGTCTTCTCCCAGCACGATATGAGGCTACCCAGGTCGGGTCGAAGATCAATGCCGTACAGAAGGAGATTGGCATGAAGAAGCGGGTTTGTGACTCAGGTGCACAATACATCAAAAAGACACACACGCGACTAACGGGTTGGCCAAAAACCAGAATAAAGAAGACGCGTCTGACCTCCTTCAGCAGAAGGCGACGCTAGAGGAAGAGAAGAAAGCGATTGAAGATCGGGCGGTGCAGTGCGAACAGCTTCGTGATCGCCGCCTCAAGACGATCGGAAACTACGTCGATGACTCTGTCCCGATAGACAACAACGAAGACAACAACGTCGTTGTCCGCACCTGGGCACCGCCAGACACCAAGGTCGAGAAGAGAGACTGTCTCTCCCACCATGAAGTGCTGTACCGTCTGGACGGATACGATCCGGAGCGAGGCGTGAAGATCGTGGGACACAGAGGGTACTGCCTCACCGGGTACGGACTGTTCCTTAACCTTGCGCTGGTCAACTATGGGCTTGAGTTCCTGTTCAATAAGGGATACAAACCTAACCAGCCACCGCACTTCATGTTGAGGAACTATATGGCCAAGACGGCGCAGCTGGAGCAGTTCGACGAGGAGCTGTACAAGGTGACTGAGAGCGAGGATCCGAGCACGGACAAGTATTTGATCGCTACCTCTGAACAGCCGTTGTCGGCCCTGCATGATGGCGAGTGGATCTTGGAAAAGGAGCTTCCCATAAAGTAGGTTCTTGCATCCTCACCGACAGAGACAACGGAAGCTAAACCGTGGTATAGATATGCGGGATACAGCACCTGCTACCGAAAGGAGGCCGGTGCCCACGGTAAAGACGCATGGGGAATCTTCCGTGTCCATCAGTTCGAGAAGGTAGGTCAACTACAACCATATGACATCTGCTTGGTCATGCTAACAGCACACCCCCCGCAGATCGAGCAATTCTTGATAACGAAACCGGAGGAGTCGTGGAAAGCCTTTGACGAGATGATCGATACTTCCGAGGAGTTCTATAAATCCCTCAAGATCCCGTACCAGGTCATCGCCATTGTCTCGGGAGCGCTGAACAACGCGGCATCCAAGAAGCTGGATCTGGAAGCCTGGTTCCCGTTCCAGGGCGAGTACAAGGAGCTCGTCTCCTGCTCGAACTGCACCGACTACCAGACCCGCGAGCTGGACATCCGATTCGGATCGAAGAAGCTGACCGACGTCAAGAAGAACTACTGCCACGCCCTGAACGCCACGCTCTGTGCCACCGAGCGAGCCCTGTGCTGTATCCTAGAGAACTACCAGCAGGAAGACGTAAGTCATCTCCTCTTGTTATTTTTTTCCCCTTCTCTTGTCTGCTCTAACATGTCGTCAGGGTATCGTTGTCCCGGAGGCCCTGCGCAAGTACATCCCCGGCAACCCAGAGTTCCTACCGTACGTCAGGGAGCTGCCCAAGGACACCACCTCGCAGAAGGTCAAGGCCAAGGGAGGCAAAGGCGACGCAGCAAAGGCAGACCTGGCCAAGGGCGTCGAAAACATGAAGGTCTAGATGTTGTATATAGCCCTGGCATCTCGAATAAAAACAGACTACGTAGTAAAGTATTGTTAGTCGCACCTTTGCATGAAACTAGTCCACTGCAGCACAAGGGGCGTCCCGATGCCGGACGGAGGGAAGTAGATACGATAACACAGGTAGAAAACGACCGGCTGTCAGCCGTACAGACCAGCATCTCTCTCCATCTACCATTATATCTCTGCCTCTATATCTACACCCTTATAGGTACAAGAAGAACAAGCGAAAGTAGGATAAGGCGGGTTTTTTTTTTTTTTTAGTCAGCGGGGCTCTTTTTTTAGACGGTGCAATTAGGAGGAAAAAAAGGCAGAGATAAGAGTCATGCAAGAAGGCGAACAACTCACGGCGATTATCCTGTAGACAAAAGATATATAAATATTAGTTTCCCTCGTCCTGGTCTCTTCTTCTCTTCTTCTCTCCATCTGCATCGTCGACCTCCATAGAGACTCCTTGCAATGTCCCCTCCAACAGACATCAGCGGTGCTGCCCGCAACCTGACAGACCAGGTCTCAACCAGCTTGAATCTCTCCGTCTCGCCATCAGCAGCCCATCTGTCTCCTCTCTCCAGCTTCGATGCTCGAGCAGCAAGGCAGACTGCCGCCTCCCGCCTCCCGCCAAAGCTCCTCAAGCCCTTCGCTACACAGGATATCAAGGTGCTGCTGCTGGAGAATGTCAACATCACCGGACGCAGCATGCTCTCGGAGCAAGGTTACCAGGTCGAATTCCTCAAGTCTTCGCTGCCAGAAGACCAATTGATCGAGAAGATCAGGTTGGTTTGCCTCCGATGCTGCTCATCCTTTTTTTCTTTTTCTCTCTCTTCTCTTTCTACTCGCCCACTGCGGTTTAATCCCATGCAGCAATTTTCGGAGAATTACAAACTAACGGGCTATTTACAGGGATGTGCATGTGATCGGTGTCCGATCCAAGACAAAACTGACGGAGAGAGTGCTTCGGGAGGCTCACAACCTGCTGGTCATCGGTTGTTTCTGTATCGGAACGAACCAGGTCGACCTCCAGTATGCTGCCAACAACGGTATTGCCGTGTTCAACTCTCCGTTCAGCAATTCTCGCAGTGTTGCTGAGCTGATGATTGCTGAGATCATCACCCTCGCTCGTCAATTGGGTGATCGTTCGCTTGAGATGCATAATGGGACCTGGAACAAGCTCAGCAATAAATGCTGGGAGGTTCGTGGCAAGGTTCTCGGTATGGTTCTTTCCGTGTGCTTACGGTTATGGTTCGTTGCCTTTTGCTAAATAGTGTTCTCCAGGTATAATTGGCTACGGACACATCGGGTCCCAGCTCTCTGTCCTGGCAGAAGCCATGGGCATGACAGTCATCTACTACGATGTAGTCAACCTGATGGCTATGGGGACTGCCCGCCAGGTCCCCACGATGCAGGAACTGCTCAACACAGCCGACTTCGTCACGCTCCATGTCCCCGAGCTACCAGAGACCAAGAACATGTTCTCCACCGAACAGTTCGAGCAGATGAAAGACGGCAGCTACCTTCTCAACGCCAGTCGTGGAAGCGTTGTCGACATCCCTGCCTTGGTCCAGGCCATGCGCACCGGGAAGATCGCCGGTGCAGCCTTGGACGTCTACCCCCACGAACCTGCAGGGAACGGCGACTATTTCAACAAGGATCTGGCGCCTTGGGCCGCTGACCTGCGGGGGTTGAAGAATATCATCCTCACCCCACATATTGGAGGTAGCACAGAAGAGGCGCAGAGTGCCATCGGTATCGAAGTCGGACAGGCCTTGATAAGATATGTCAACGAGGGATCGACCCTTGGCGCCGTCAACATGCCAGAGGTCACTCTTAGATCTTTGACCATCGATGAGCCAAACCATGCCAGAATTATCTTTATCCACAACAACGTGCCTGGTGTGCTTCGGAAAGGTTTGTTTCGCCCTGTTTCATACTTAACACCATGTTATATCAACGCTAACACTTCTCTAGTTAACGAAATTCTCGGTGACCACAACGTTGATAAACAGATGACTGACAGCAGAGGAGACGTATGCTATTCACCTATCCATCCGCAACAATGCCGATCAATTGCTAACCCCGTGTTGATTCTAGGTCGCCTACCTGATGGCTGATGTTAGCAGCGTTGATTCTGATAACATCAAGGATCTATATGATCAACTCGAGGGTCTCTCATGTATGTCCCACTCAAACATTCGCACCCCAAGACCAGAAGCTAACTCATGGTACCTCTAGCGCGAATCATGACCCGTATCCTCTTCTGAATGAAGCATAGCTGGTCTAATACGTAAAGCCATACACAAAAAGGGGATATCCAGACGTTCATGAACGTCTTTGTCAATACTTTCACAACCTGCACACGTGGGATTTTCGGGCGGGGAGAACGACTGGTAAATTGCTCTTATTTGGGATAACGAACGATGACGATTCTCACGGTGTCATGCAAGGTCATTTTCTTTCTGTTTATATTTATTCTTCATTCAACATTTCTATGGACAGATTCAACGACTGGTCCATAGACAAGGGTTAATACCATCAAGTATGACGAGGCCATCGTCTATCTTTGCCGACCCTTTCATATTGCGAACATAGTTTCAAGTAAGCTTTCTGTCTAAAACTCAACTTCGCGCTAAATTGCAATCACGTGATGCATACGCTGAGTAAGCTGAGTTTGGTGAAATTATAAAAGGCTTTCATTGGTCACTTGGCCTTTTTATCCATTTGACCCATTGGCCAATATTTTGTAGATGCTGACCAATGGTAATTATTAGATATCGATATTATTCCAACGGGATACAGAATGTAGACATCTCGAGCTAACATCCATCTCCGTATAACGTTCTACCGAGAATAAACTAATGGTGCGTTCGCAAAATGGGGATGTAGGGTTGAAAAATACCATAAATGCTCAACTTCAATATCCCAACCTCGGAAGGTTGTCGCTGCATCTGTCTTCCGGTGAAAAGGGATACTCCGTATGGATATCGGAGATGCATCGAGTTCTTCTTCCGCCCATTCTAGCTGATTATAAAGCTGCTGTAGTCAACCTGCTGCTGAGAATGGTTATCGCGTCAACAAGGCTCGTACTCTCAGCCAAAGAAAATATCAATAGTAAGCCTAGTGGGGGAGAAATCTTGACGTTGAGACAATAAGATATCCTCTCGAGATACTATTTAGGGGTCTGGAATGCCCATCCCCTTCCCCTGTTCCAGTATTGTTAATGTGGCAAGTAGCAGTAGTGAAATGTGCCTTGATTCATCCGTTGTATGCTCGCAGAACTCCGGTTTCGTTTATCCAATGCCCTGCGCTCTTCGAGGATGAAATAAAGAGGGAAAAAGGTTGTTTTAATAAGAAAAGGCTCAGGGCCATGAAGCTGAAAAGAAAAAAAAATTGAAAAATGAAAGGGTAGCCCATCAAAGACGAACAAGTTAGCGTCTGTATAGATGATGGGGGAGTGCACCAGGATCGCCTGTTCGGCTACGGTCTCTCATCTCTGGGCTTCGACTTCGGCTTGGTCGCCAGTATCGATCTCTAGACACCGGGTCAATATTATCCCGGCGCATAGGCATGGGTCCGTCACCTCCTGATCGGTATCGGTCATTACCGCCCCCGACGTAATTAGGTACATACGAGTCTCGGCCTCCATCGTTTATACCTCCGCCTCCTCGAGGTATCGGTGGTCTATCGCGCCTTTGATCCTGGCCAGGCCCTCCACCACGACGAGAACCAGCTTGCCATTGCGGATTGGCTGGGGCGGGTGGTTTAGGCGGTAAGTTCGCATCACGCTGCCATGCCGGGAGGTGACTATTGGGTTCGCCCGATGCTTTTCGTTTATGGCCATGAATTGGATCAGGAGCACGACTATCGTATGGAGGTCTAGAAGATGGATGCATGTTATTTCCATAACCAGAGCGTGCTGCGTGTGGAACTCGGCTTTTCTTTGGGTCGGTGGTTGGTGCTTGAGCAGAGCCTGAAGTCCATTCGCCATGGGCTCCCATTCCAACTGATCCGCCTGCGGGAGCTGGGGGTAATGCAGCCTTCTGGCCGCGGAACTTCCTTCTGTCAAGCTCATGGGAATCCTCAAAGGATGGAAGGTCACCAGGTCGAGCAGGTAGAGGAGGAGTAGTGAAATATGGATGTTTGAGAGCGTCAATGGCATTTATTCTCTTGCGCCAGTCGAGTCTCAGGAGTTCCGCTAAAAGAGATATTGCAACAGGCCCTTGTCTGTGATATACACCTTAGCTTCTGGTAGTTGAGAGAATGGGAGTTTATTCCTTTTTGAGGGTGACCTACTCTTGAAAAACAGTAGCAAGGGTTGGACGCTTGAAACCAAAAGACCGAATTGGTTCGGCTCCCGGCAGCGAGCTCCATCCTGGCATGTTTTCTTCAGTGGGAGAGCCCACAAGATTAAAGATAAGCTGTGCTTGATTAAGATCACTGCTTCCAGCAAGAATAGGCTTCCCTTTGAACATTTCACCAAAAACACATCTATAGTCTTCATTAATATCTCATATGTACTTTTGTTTATCATAGGAGGTCCAACTTACCCAGCACCCCACAAATCAATTGCGGTAGTGTAGCGACGTAGCTGGAGAAGAAGTTCAGGGGGGCGATACCACCGAGTGACAACCAGTGTCGTGTATTCCCTCTTCGCCTCTCCACCTCCTTTACCGGCAACTGGCGGCGCTTCGTCGTAGGGTCGCGCGAGCCCAAAATCTGCTATCTGAAGCACACCCGCGTTATTAATTAATAAATTCGCTGCTTTCATATCCCTGTGTAGTATTCGATTCTTCAAATATCATATTAGTATATTGTGAATAGGCGACTAGGATAATGGAGGCATACCTCATGCAGATACTGAAGGCCTTTTAGAAGCTGTATCATGTAGCATTTTATCTGAGGTTCGGAAAAGCGGACATCCGGATTCTCCAGTAATCCAGACAAGTCATGTTCCATATAAGGTGTCACCATGTACATAGATGGTTTCTTTCGTCCTTCACCTATTATGACGGTCAGACCCGTGTTTAGAGACCAAGCTATAGCTTGCGAGGTACAAACCTCTGCTTCGTTCCACTGCCATCTCCTGCAGTTGTAGAATATTTGGATGTGATAGGATTTTAAGAAGTTTGATCTCTCGTAGGGCCGTAATTGGAAACTGGGATGGAAAATAAGTCAGCGTGCATGTGTTTATTTGTGACACCATTTGAAAACGCACCCCGTCTTTCTCATTGTGCATTAATATCTTTTTCAAGGCGACTAACGAGCCCGCTCGTTTTGACCTAGCTTTATAAACCTCGCTTTGAGGGGAAGAAGGTCGATTAGCAACGGTGTAAAACAGTAGGGCCGACGGCACCGTGGGCAATACCCAAATGTTCCTTCACCAAGCTTCCCTAAGAATTCAAATTCACGAATAGAGGAGCAGCCCTGGAAGCGCAAACGGCCATCCTCGTCGCGCTCCAGGGAACGTTTAGGTCTAGGTGATGAACTCGAGGCAAGCATCGCGGAGGCTCTCCTAAAGGCTGATTCTAGGCTCAGTCTCCGAGACTTGCTTGGGCTATGAAAAGAGCCTGGGAGCTGTGATTCCACGATTAGCAGCTAGGCGAACGCGCGCAACTTGGACATGTGAAAGAACCCGTGGACTCCAGAATAGTGATATTATTTTCAGCCCTTAGACTCGTCGGGACAGCTTAGACTTGTCAGGACGGTAAATGCTAAGGAGTTGCGACTTTTTGATAAAGTTTGGGCAGTGGAAGTGTTTTCGGAACCTTTGATATTCCGCTCCGAAGACGGTATTACATAAGCAAAGTAGTTACTACTTTATTACTAATCAAAGAGCCTCACTAGACTATTCTTGGTGTAGTTAGTTCTTAATACAACGACATCCATATATAAGCTGCAGCAATTTCCTATCTTTTGTCGGTCATTCTAATATGCAACAGATTGTATAATCAAGTTTCTTGATGTCGGGGGCGGAGAGAAACAGAAAGTGATTGGTGGAAGTTTCTTATGGAATAAAGACTCCGAAGAGGTAACATAAGAGAAGTGAGGATCTATTCTCACCGTAGAATAGTGAAGGGGAGAGTTATGTTGATAAAATCAAGTGAATTGTTTTACAAGAGGTCATATCTAAGCCCGTACCCATCCGTCGTTCTCCTTTTTCTCTTCTTCTCTCCATGTCTTTTTCTCTCTAGCAATGGGATACCGACACCAACTTATATATATGTATATTCTTTGGTGTTTTTGGGTCTTGCTATTGACCTTCTACTTCTCTACTTCTCGAGCATTTTAGATTCGCTTGGCTGGTTATTCTTTTTAACTTTCTCCATCTACTTGAAATTCTTCTTTCCCGTTTCTATTCCTCGATAGGATGGATGTCGATTATAAAATCGGCATCGAAATCGAAATACTTGTACCATCTTCGATAGTAGATTTTGTTAAGACGCTTGTTTCAGCTACCATGCCTTTCCGGATGAATTCATTCCATCTACTGCTGTGTTGGCGGACATCCGTATCTGAAGCCAATAGACTTCTAGAATGGACGATACTTGAAGGTTGTTTCCTTGGTACGACTACTCACAGCAGTGTATGTCTCTAATATATCTTATGATAGTGGATTTTCTATCTTCTAACAACGAAGTAGTCACAAGAGATTACACATGTTATGTACCAATCACATGGAGAACCTTCGTCGAGTTAATTTGGATTATATACCCTCCAGTTAAACATGTATGGGGTTTCCATGCCAATATCAGCCGGCAGGGCGCCTTATGGAACTTGCAAGATCTTAAGCGTAACTTTTGCTCGATTCTCTATTTTGAGTCGTATATTAAACCAATTATCCCTGAGCATCGCCGGGGAAGCATCTGGTGGAGAATTAATGACTGCAACAATATCTGAGCGGTCGTAGTTACGGTTGGAACATACTCGAAGGCGATAACTTCATCATTGAGTGCGTCACTTGCTTCCAGTGTGTTGGTGCGTCGCATATACCAATGGGAAAAGTCATGTTATACTTCCTTTCTAATGTTGGAATTTATCCTGAACAAGCTCAAAATCTCCTTAGACAAGTTTATTACGGGAGCAAGGTTTATCGACAAAGCTATCTAGAAATTGCCACAGATTTGGGAGATGGTGTTGGTTTATGCACCTCTTTTTCCATCGTTGTTGCATCTCCGTTGAATGCGCGCTTACCATCCGCTGCTACCTGACATGACTTATCTCGTCAGTTGGTATAAAAGCTGCTGAGCGTCTACTTCCTCCCTTTCCCCCTAGGCTACTGCATATTATAGATACAGCAGATATATACTCATCTTTCTATTGTTATCACTTGAGGCGAGGGTCCCAATCCCCCAGGAGTTGGGGTTGTTTTTAACTGTTGATGCCTATCATTACATCAAGGTAAAGACGGGGGCAGAGTATAATGCTCCGAGTGAGGAGGAGATGCTCGAACAACAGGCAATGGCCTGGTGGTTTTTTTAGAGAAGATTGAATAGATAAGTATAAGACATATATCCTAGGGTATTGGCGCGTCCCCAGGCTTAAGAAGCCTCGTTTTGATAGTGAATGATGCTTTGGCAGCCCTGTATTAGCTAGTAGTGGCTTTGCAATGATTTGGCTAAAGCCTTATGATTCTACCTCATATCCTGCCTCATTAAAAGCCCTTCCTTCTATCCTAGTTAGTTCTTAATTTTCAGCAGCGTAGTACGGTATACCTCGTCTTTAAGAAATTAAGTTATTTATATGCCTGTGCCCTGTAGCGAAACACGGTTCAAGATAGATCCCCTGGATAACTAATCCGGTTGGGATGTATATTAATTAGACATGAAGGTGAATAAAGCTCAAATTTACGGCGACGGTGAATGGGTGGCAAAAGTCCGCCTATTCGGAGTATCTGTAGTTTCTATACGACGTTTATAAGTAGGTCTTTGACAATCGGAATGAAGATAGTTATTAGCCTTGCAAAACAAGCCAAATGTACAACCCCAATACTAATCAGTGTTCCGTTTGAAGGGGCAGTTCTTTATTCCATCCCACCATACACATCCTCCCGAGTCACTCTGCCATTCTTCTCCGGAGGCCTCTGGCGCATGACCTGGTACCCACTTGATTGCCTGTGCCGAAGAGAAGCCGGGTTCAACCCACGTAAAACGATGGTTCCTGTCCCGCATATCTTTTACAATATGTTTGTTGTACATTCTCGTGTCACTTGTCAGCGATAGGTCAAACTCCGTGATATTAGGGGAAAGCTGATCGTGCAAACGCGGTGCGCTAAGAGCATCCCCCACAGACATGCCTCTATCGAGCGCATTGACAATGGTTTGGAGGGTGGCGGAAGGGATTCGCATCCCACCAGCTGATCCTGTGATGAAATACACATGCCCTGCCTTGTCTGTAATGATGGTAGGTGACATTCCGGAAAGGGGCCTTTTACCCCCTTTTGCGATGTGGTTATTAGCAAACTCCAGGGGGTCAGTGTGGTTTATACGCTGAAAATCAGCCATTACATCATCAAAGATGACTCCGGTGGTGGGATCCATGATTCTGCTGCCGAAAAATTCGCCAACACTGGTGGTAAGGGCTATAGCTAATCCATTGTTATCCAAAGCCACGACATGTGAAGTTCCTCCAGTATATTTGACAGCATCATCTGACGGGCTGGATGAAGGCTCTTGAGAACTTCCAGGGTATGGTAGAATATAGCTTTGAGGATTTGATTGAGCTTTATCCTGGATTTTGACATTGTGCGGGAACCCATTTTTCTCATCTATCAACCACTTTTGGTATGCATCTATATTGATATTTGGGTCAAACTTAGGGTCAGGGTCGCCCAATCTAGACCTCTGTAACAATAAAAATTAGAGGAAACATCTCAGTGATAAGGTAGGCAACAAAGAAAGCATACCTGTGCGTATCCAAATCGCAATGCTTCAATAAGCCAATGGGTACTTAGCTTATCGGCCCCGGGGTTGAACATGCCCATAAACTTTTCCAAAACTTTCAGTATGCTAAGAACAACTGTCCCACTCGTAGGTACCGGAGTCGTCGTGACTGTATAATCACGGTATTGAATGCTAATCGGATTCCGGATTATGGCCTTGTAGTTCTTCAGGTCATCCTTCGATATTAAGCTTGACTCACCGTGTAGAGTATTATAGGTATGATCCGCAATATAACCATTGTAAAAGATATCCTCGCTTCCACTGTTTGCAATGGCATCTAGCGTTGTAGCATACTTGGCTCGATTTAATGGGGTGCCTTTCCGCATAAGTTCACCATGAGGGCAAAAGGTTTCATTCCAAGGGTATTGCCCTAGCCAGCCACAGTGAGGATTTGCAAGCGCCGTGAAGTCAAGTGGCGAGTCATCCAGGACGTGTTGAATAAAGTAGATCATATCGTCGTTCGCTTTGAAATCGCCTTTGGCTGCTTTGATCGCAGGCTGGAAAAGAGACTTCCAGGGAAGTTTTCCGTATTTGTAGATTTCCCGAAGCCCTTTGAGCTCAGCAGGCACTCCACTGGGTCATTTCAGTTAGCTCCGGCTGATACAACATATTTGTATCACAAGGATTTTTACCTTGATGCACCTCCAGTGTGAACACCATGGGTATCGTAGTACTCATCAGTCGCGCTGCTTGGAGCAGTTGGGCGGAAATCAATAGCTTCGAATTTATCTCCGCTTTTCACAAGCGCGAAGCCTCCTCCTCCAATTCCACTGTGGTACATCGCTATAAATGTTTTAGTTCGTGGGATTTATGAAAATTTCCGGGATCTGGTACATACCGACGGTCCAATGCAAAGAACCGTATTTATGAGCTATATCATAGGAACATCATCAGTTAGCCCCACGACCGGACATCACAGGAATGGGTATCAATCTGGATATATCGTTTTGTTGTGGGCTTAACTTACCGCATCAGCTGCGGTAGCTTCTGGATTCTCCCTGAATAGCTCAGTTGCCTTGTCATTGCAATACTGGCTTTCACTAGCAATCGTAATCCCACGGGTCTGTTGACTGGTAGTATCACCGCCATTGCCCCCTGCATTAGGTACAGGGGGTATTGCCGATGCAGCAACCAGCACGGTTGACTGGAGAAGCGCTGAGAAAATAGTTGGAAAAAGCATTCTTTACAATAGCGCTGCAATGCTGGGGTGTGAAAGAAGCTGAGACTACCTCCGTCGGGGTAGAATCGTAAATATATATACATATAGTATATATATAATAATAACTATTCCATGGTTCTTGAGATGGCCCAATATTGGTATTTCCATTCTCTCTGGGCTGTCACCTCCCTTGTGTGACCGTAGGTAGCTGTAATGAAAATCTGCTGTCATACCCAGCAGACAGAAGCCTCACTGTGTAAAGATGCAAATTATAGCTCATGTGTCGGCCCACGATTGTCTCTCTGTTATCTCTTTTGGGTGCATTCCGAGTCGCAGATCGAAGAGGGGTCTTGATCCTGACCAGCTGCTTGAGGGCGTACAGAGTGTACAGAGCGGGAAGATGGCGCTCTGCGGCATGCTGATGCCGGGTTTCTTCAGGCCCAGAATCTGCATGATGCTAGAGAATTCAGCCAGCCCAGGCGTGAGTAGTTTGCACTTATCAAGATCAACAGATCGCCGACTGACAGAGCCTGGCAAAGGGTGTTCAAGGCGTAGTTGTTAAAAAAGCTCAGAACAGCCTGAAAAATCTGCACCAATAAAATATACCAAACGGCCAGTCAGCTCTGGTAATTGAGTCGCCGTTTAAGTATCAACTGGTTAGTTGAAAACAGGCTAAGGTTTGGTTGGATGCCACAGTTAACTCACATTCGAAGTAAACATTCAACTTCTCCGTACGATATTAGATATTCCTGGAAGTGTTCCTCAATATGTGGCCATCAACCTCTAATTTAGGGACTGCCCATGCATAGCTGGCCAATTCCACCATATGAACCCTTGTCCACTTATGTCTTGCTTAGGTTTCCAGCTAGCTGCCCATACGCGATCCTTTCTACGTATACCTACTCTATTTCTAGACCCATTAATTCATAGAAACCAGAATAAATCCGCTTAAAATGACCTTGGGAGGGCTCTCATCCTTATAACATGTGCCAACACAGGTTGAGGTGAGTTTTCGGATATTAAACCCTAGGGATAGTTTCAGAATAATCTAGTTTTGTTTGCTTCAAGGTTGGAGATCGCAAAGGCGTCCGTCTTATCACATCCTCACTGAGTGCGCTAGCGGCATTTTATGTAGCATTGAGGCTATATGCAACGTTGTCAAATGTTTCACCAAACGGCACATCTACAACAGAGCCACTCTCCATAGATATAGCATCAGGCAAGTCCATAGCTGTAGCATTAAAGCCGGCCACGGCAAGTTTGGCTATATGGGTATACTCTTGCTAGCCTCGCGGATTGGTAGGTGGCATTTTTCGTCACTAGAGGGCTGTTCTTGCTCGCCGAGCGGAGTGATGGTAATAGTTGGCGCTCTACATCTACACCCGCTAGATGATCTAAGCTGATCACTAGCTGGTTCGCCTATCGGGTTAGTGAAATGGGATTAAATTCGCTGATGGCCGAATCGGCGCATGTTCTGCATAGGGATGGTGTAAAGACGTTCAATGTACCCCCGGGGTGTTCAGCCACTGTTGTGGGCTAATATTATTGAGGGGAAGAGGGATGAGCAAGCTTGACTCTTACCGATCACACAAGCAGGACTCTTGTCGATGAGAAGTGGTAGCCTATTAGCGTGGGTACAGGTATTCATACCTAATTAGGCATCCAAAAGGTCATACTTACGGCTTGAAATAGTCAGTCTTACACTGCTGCTGTTAATCCGGGACATAAGTACTGATGTTGCACTGCGTCATCGATAGTAGTCAGTAATTGCGATACGTATGGCCCTATATTAGGTACTCCAGCCAGTGCCAGTTAGTTTTATATATCAGAAGCCTCTTAGGCACATTTGAGGCACATTTGCTAAGGGCAACGGTGTTAAGCTTTGAATGCCCTACCCAACCATGGCACTGTCGCTATTTCGCTGGCGTGTAAGTAAGCTAGTGCCTCGGCCGCCTTGTCCGTGGTTATGCTGGTCAGTCAACATGGGTAATTAGTAGAGCTATAGCTGCAATAAGAGTGAAGCCATTAGAGTTAGGCTCACTTCTTCCTGGTGTTGCTTTTCTTCACCCCTCTTCGTCTTTTGCCGGAAGATTCCTAGCTTGCATCGCGGTTAATTGCCCGAGCCTATTTAACTCCAACATATCTGTATTGCCAGCGAAATCGGATCGGCCAGGTCGGCTGTTGGGGACAGGATGGGTGGGTAGTAAATTATGTATCCCAATCACATCTCAGCGGTATTGCGAGAGCGCCCGATGAGTGCCCGTCTTTCTAAAACCGCTGATGAAACTAGATAATGAATCTTACCCACAGCAAGGTATCGATGTCATAGGTAAGGCCTGGACCGCGGCGGAATTGGAAAGGTTGATTAGGCATCAAACTAGCCTATATGTTGGTGAAATTAGACCTTCCACGATAGTTAGCTGTGGATGTTAACTGACGGTTGATGTCAGATGCGCCTGGGGTATGCATAGTATAACGTCGCGGTTCGTTCAACAATGAAATTGGACTAGAGGAAGAAGGTGACAACGGCTGACTATCAGCGTGGATACTTGGGGTATAAGAGCTGGATGAGCTGGGGGAATGTTCAGGAGAAGTAGATGCCTTGTGCTAGCGATCTTCTTGAGAGAGTCCATGATTGTTATTGCACGGCTAAAAGTTGGGTATCAGTTTGTAGATTACAGGCCCTTGTGGGGTATTCAGTCATGATCTGGAAGGGCCGATTTTCTGCTATTATGGTGATCTTTTGGTCATATTCAGGGGTAGGATAGAGATAGCATACAGAGAGTTGAGGATGAAAAAAGAAGTTGTCGGTTTTATTGGTTGGCGCATGACGTCATCAGTGCGGGTACCTCGATCATGTGATCGGTGTGATTATATAAGCATCAGGCCGGCCTTTCTGTTTTTCCAGTTACCGAAAATGTCGAGCGTGAGGTCAGCGCCTGGAGATGCTCAAACAACCGGCACAATCACCGACAACCAGAGTCTCGTTGTATAATCATAGCTTGGAAACCTGGTAGGATTATTCAGGTAAGTTGAATTCGGTTAATTGTGCTATCTGGACCATTTCTAACCTATTCTTCCGCTGCAGACGATCGACCGCAGTCCCTCGACCATGCCTTCTACCAACAATCACCCTATCAAGGTGCCTCCAGGCCCACCGCTATACAGATTCGCTGCAACTGCTCTCGGTGCCAGTATGTGGTTCTGGGTATGTTTTTGAATGATACGCTTCTGAATATGTTACGACAAGCCTGTCAATGGTTCACTTCGGTCAACTAATCAGACATATTCAATGTAGTTGATGTACCGCGCAAAGAAAGACGGCCCTGTGCTCCTCGGCTGGAAACACCCATGGGATCATTAAACAACTCGCTTGCGTTTCTTCGTTTTTCGCCGGTTATTCGTTTATCGCAAGGAATACAGGGTAGTATCACTCCGGCTATCACGCGGGCATAATATCGAATCCCAAAACGGCAGCATGAAGCAAGGATGAGGCTTCTCTCCATAATGATGCCTCGTATGCTCAGAAAAATTTCTGCAATTATCTGCGATAAATTCCTTGTATCACCAGGAACCACACTTTCTGCGCCCCCGCATGATGTATATATTTCATAGAAAGCATTGTTCAACAATCTTTTTTTACCACGCGTCTGCTGAATAAAACTCGTAGAAGTAAGCACCCCTTCTCTGCTAGGTAAATATAATTATACATACTCGCAATGTCTTGATCTCTATTAAAACATAAAGGTATCGAAAAATGCCTAACTCCCAATACAACAAGCTTGGCCAACTGGTACTTCCATATATGTGCAAAAAAAAAAGGCCAAAACATCTATATATAAAAGCTCCAGAAACTTATTACGGCCCGCCTTCAAGCAGCACCTTATATCGGCGGCGTTGCTTTTTGGTATGCGGGCGTAACCAACGACTTAAGCGGCCGATGCCGCGAGCGAGTTTAGGGAATACGTGATTCTCACAAACCCAGGCAGCCGTGAAACCACCCAATGCAAGAACTAGAATCCAGATCTTGAACTCAGGAGACATGTATGTCAACTCCATCAGCTTATACAGCCAATCTGCGGGCTGAAAGAGCATATACGAGGAGAAAAGAAGAATGGTAATAATTGTGGTAACGAACGGAACTAAAATAATCCCATTAGTTACAGCTTGATGTTGGGACTCGGCATAAATGAAGAAAAAACGTACCATTCGAAGTTGCTGGTTTCCGGAATGGTTTACCGGCACTCAGCACTACACCAGACAACACGTACTGATAGCAAGAGACAAGGAAGAGTGCAGTGTTTTGAGAGTTTTTTATGTTGGTCTCCTCGTGGCTTATTTTTGGTGGAATGTACCTAGAAACGATTAATACTCGAAACAGGAAAACGGACAATAGTGTGGGAAGAGTACGATCTTACCATTTGGGGATTTTAACAGTCTCGTATGCAGTGGCTTGAATAAGTATGCATATAAGGATTTGCCCTAATAGAGGAGTCAAGACCTTCCGCGATACAAGATTTGCAGTTGGTCTCTTGCGACAGAGCACCGGACTCGGACCAATCCATCCCACTAATAAGGGTTAACTACAGCCCATCTGCGTGTGGGTGAATAGGTACTTACTGAAGATAGCAACGGGCAATATAATCACAAGATCAATGTATAGGAACTATACCGTATAGTTAGAATAGGCTGGCCTCAGCAAAAGTGATTTGGAAAGCTTACCTGGAAATCACCTAGATTCGAGGCAGTTGCGTAAAGGAAGCTGACGGAAGTAAACTGGATCGCAGAGTAAAGACTCATATACTTGAAGCAGCAAAAGCTCGTAACTAGTGCCGCTCTTCCTTCCCTATATTCCTATTAGAGAAGAAGAGCAGATTGGTTTCAATACAAGTGCAATCACATACCTGATGAGTTTTGGTACACAGGAGATGTCAAATACTCTGCTAGTAAATGGTGCGGCTACTGAAGCTTCTGCCTCAGAAAGAGAGATGCCTACGTCTGCAGCTTTTAGGGCACCACAATCATTTGCACCATCACCGCAGAATCCACAGTCGTAGTCGAGTGATTGAAGCTTCTCGACGAGCTCGTGTTTCTCATCGGGAGACATTCGAGCAAAAACCTGGCCTCGGACGAGCATCTGTTTTTAGATTAGACATTGCTATCAAAGGCGTTTAGTGATGCGGTTCATACCTTATTCAGCACCTCTTCGGAACCATAGTCGACTACCCAACGGAACACATCCCCAGATACTGCGATGGCGTAATTGGGTTTATTGAAATGATGGTATGGGACAGAAACATCTGCTCCAGTACTATGGGGAAGAGGCTATGAAAATTAGCGCTCGAATCCAAAAAAAATTCATCTGACATAATTACCGTTAATGTGTTTTCGTCAAGTTGATGGTCCGGATTATCAATGCTCTGCCAGCAGAGGCGAGAGTTTGGATCCGAAGAACATCCTAGCTACATGTTAGAATATGGAATGAATCTTCTCAAGCTATCCATAGTTGACACTTACCTTCAACAAAGTATGGAATAAAACATGGAGCTGACCCTTCAACAAAGCCGCATTCCCTGGCAACACTGACTGCGGTCAAAATATTATCGCCTGTACACATCACACTACGAATACCGGCGTCATGTAGCTCGGTAATGACCCCTTTTGAAGTGGGTTTAAGCTTGTTCTCGAAAATAATGAATCCAATGAACTCCAGGCCTGTTTCGGCATCTGCTCTGCTCATGGAAAAGATATCCCTGAGGGAAAATTGTGGAATGTGTTTTGTTGCACAGGCGATGACTCGGAATCCACGGTGGGTATAGTAGTTGAGTAACTCCGAGAAGTCGGGCGGTACTTTAACAGAGGTTAGTACACTGAGGAACTAGATATTGAGCGTTTGGATACTGACAGCTTTTAGAATTACAGATGTCTTTCATGCACTCTGGGGCGCCCTTGACAAAGATGTCGACACCGTCACTGCCCGGCTGTCGGACTACAACACTGGATCGGCGGAGTTGAGAAACGAATTCAAAGATACGAAGGATTGACAGCTCAGTTGTGTCGTTCGACTGCTAGATATCATGGAGTTAGAACGGGAGATAAACGGTTTTAAAGTATATCAAGCTCACATTCGCCGCCCCAGCGTCACCCCAGGGGACAAAATTTAGTGGAGATCTCGCAACAGACGGAGATATATTTTCGTAATCCTCGTAGACTTCAGCAGTATTGTGACTACCTTCTTCGTATGACCAGTTTGTGAATTCAAACATTTTAACGTCGAGGGGGTCGCCTATTAGTTCTCCATCTATCATCCTCAGTGAATGGCAGGTCGCCATGGTGTAAAGAATTGCTGTATTAGGGCCATAGTCCTGAGTAGGATCACGATCAGATCGTAACTGGGGGAGAATGAGAGGCGCTTCCGTTAGAAGCTCGCTGAACCTATATCCAAAGGGGAAGTTAATTATCTGCCAAGGGTGTATAGTATGAACAGGCTTCTTGCCTTTGTTCTCGTTGATGGCTGAGTCTAACTCCAAGCACATCGAGGCCATCTTCGGTTAAGGTTCCAGTCTTGTCAAAGCAGACAACGTCAAGCTTTCCAGCAACATTGACCCTATAAAGTTTAGCCTTTGACATGTAAGACCGTTTTAGTCTAATTGTAGTTTAATAATACCTTTGCGGACTTATACAGAATATCTGCTGTGCCTTGAGCCTGGATATTGCAAAGTTGATGCCAATAGTAAGTGTCGCAGGTAAAGCGGGTGGCACGACAATGGTAATAAGATCAAGTGCCCGGACAATGATGGTGTGCCAGACAATCTGGAGAATACATTAAATACTATTATAAATAGTGATGATGGAAATCTTACCTCTAGACGAATGAAATTCACAAAAGAGACGATAAATCCGATAGCCGCAATAGCAGCCATCACGGAAATATAGCGGAAAGAGTCTTGGTAGAATTTAAACCCTGATGGTTTAGGGAACAGCATTGACCGAACAAGTGCACCTTTAGTAGTGTTGAAGCCTGTCCGCACAACCATGGCGAGAGCAGCGGCTTCATCGTCTGCGGGATCCTGCGGTCGGCGAGCACGAATGAGTTTTGTGCCGCAGAACAGAAAATGCCTGGCGACCCCTGGATCGACAGATGTTGCAGCTAGGTTAAGCTGGGCCAGAGAGTGATCAGTTACGGGGAATTTCGAGACTGGAACGGATTCACCTATTAGAGCATTAGAGAGACTTATTATAGGGGAAAGGAGAGGCGATATTTGCCAACCTGTGAGCATGCTCTCGTTAACAATACAATCTCCGGAGAGAAGAAGACAGTCACACGGGATCTGAGATAGCGAGGGGTCGGAAATCTCGAAAACGTCGCCCGGTATGAGCTCAGTTGAGGGTACGGTGGTCCCTGAATACAGCCATAAATATTAGAACTAGATATAGGATGTTCCAAAGAGCAAACCTACAGAATCCACTCCTTAGAACTCTTATCTCGCACTCAAAATGTGCAATCTCACGTAAACGCCGCATAGTCTAAACAGTCAGCAAAGTGGATATCAGTGGATAAAGGTGAGGCCACCTACCGATCTGGTTTCAATAGCGGTTGCCGTGATGCTGAAAACAGAAATAAAGAAGATACAGGTAGCGTAGTAATAGTACTCATCCATTGACCAAAGGGTCAAGCTAGCAATTTGGAAGATGTAGAATGGATGAAACGCCTACAGAGCAGTCAGTACTTGGGAACTTGCATATGATCAAAGTCAAAAGAGAAGAAGCTCACTTCATCAACCAATATCTGCGGAATCGTCTTGGCCTGGATATCAATAATATTTGCGCCAAAGACTTGCTCACGGCTCTCTCTTTCATCTGCATCCAACCCACGCCGTAACAGCTTCACATCCGCCCACGCAGGGTCCGCCCAGGTTCCGCTGATACTGAACCTGTCTTGTACGGGCTGATAGAAAAACCGGACATAATGGTAATCCAGGTAGCGCAAGTTTGGCATCATAGGATCGTCATCATACTCGTAGTTAGCAGCCGTACCTTCTTTGCTTACTCGCCCGAAGACGGTAGAGAGCTGGCGCCCATAGGGCTGGTTCTGAACATCCTGTATGGTGAATTGACCCCATTGGTTTTCTATAGCTACCCACTGACACTTATACAGTGGCGTGGGCGTACCTACCAGCGATACTCGCCATCTCGGCACCCATCGAAAGACAAGGTAGCCCAGGCCACAGGAGAAGATACAGATGGCAAGGTAGGTGGCCAAGCCAGCCATGCTGGTTGAGAACCCGGCGATGGCAGCCGTCAGGTCCTCGGAGGCAATGTATATCTTCTGGCTAACTATGCCATCTGCTGCCTTTCCGCCGGGATGGTCCGTGGATGACGCACGACGCCAGAGCAGAGGGTCTTCCGCCGAGTCATGCGAGGGAGTGGGGCCGAAGTAGCTAGACGGGCGAAAGGGAGTTTCTACATCGGATTCCTGAACACCATCATCGTCTCGTTCATGGTCGTGGTCTTCGTGCTCGTCTGACGGGATGCGGTGTACGTGCAAGTCGCCGTTTTCAAGCTCCGGTTCGACGACCACCTCTTCGTCACGGTCATCCGGCCAGACAAACGAGCCATTATTCTCCTGGAAGTACGTGAAGCTGACATTCGACTCACGACGAGAACGACGGCGGACGAACGAAGCAACGCTCGAGGGAATGCTTTCTGATATCGGGCCGGCATAGACCTTCGCGCCGGGGTTAATTAGCTATCCTCTTTCTTCTACCATGTGAAATAGTAACGCTCACTTCATCCTGTGCCATCTCTACATCGGACAAGAGACTGGTTCTATAAATAATTAGCCTATACTACCGTCTCCAGCTGGAGGAATAGTGATGATGGGTACCTGCTCCGCATGAAGCTGCCGCGGTAGATGCTCTGCGATCGAGGTCCATCGTGACGGTCCTCGCGGCTGATGTGTTCGTCATCCATCTGGGGCGGATCAGGGGGTTACAATGCATCCTAGCTGGCCCCAAATAAGACGTCTCCAGCTGCTATAGGCCGAGCTCGAGAGGTAGTAAACAACTTCTCTTCAAGCTCTCGAAGCTTCAGCTTTTGATAAACCATCGAAAATGACTGGAGAACGACCAAGTCACGGGGTCAAGGATCTTATCTCCACGTGATGCGATAAGCCTTTGGAGCTTGCGGGACAAAAAAACATGGAGAAGACAAGGAGGATAAGATGAGGACGATGAAGAGGAACGCAGGAGGAGAGAGAATAGGATGAGGAGAAGAGTGGGATGGCTAGAGAGTATAGTATATATATACAGAGAACCGACCAAGCCGTGCCAAACCCTACTATGGGGTAGATATGAGAGGCCGTCTGCAGTAGGATGGTAACCTATCAGTAGTTAACTGTCATATAACCAGGGCTTGCCTCTCCCAGCCCATCCATGTCTCGAATACAGATGACAGACGGAAGACGGAAGCAAGCTTGCCCTGTAGAGCCACGCTATAACAAGAGCCTGTACATAACTATATGCCTGTCGACCGGGCCCAGGGCGTCTAACGGATAGCCTAGCACAGCCCAACCATAGCAACCAACCGTCTCCTCTCTCCGTTCGACTCATCTTCTACCGTTATATGTTATATCAACATCATCGTCTTGCATCTGCTCCCTTTTCTCTCTGTATCAAACGCCAAGCCTTATTGCCCGATCCGTGATAGTCGCATCCACGCCAAAAAAAAGTAGCCCACCAAAGTTTGCTCTTGATTAAGTCTTTGAAAAACCGCTTGAGAAAAAAAAAAAAAATAAACCACCGCCTTCGTCTTCTTCCCTTTCACCACCCGCAACCACCACGAACCTCGTCCAGTCTACTTCATACACACTCTCTACTGTCTGTTTATCACGATGTCTGAGCCCATCAGAAGCAAGAAGGCTGAGGTGACCGCACCGTAAGTGTTATCCGAAAGTTGTTGTATCGTCAACGGCCTGGCTGACCGTACTTTGAAGAACCCCTCAGAACACGCCCGCGAACAACGCCCCTATTTCTTCCCACGCCCAGCAACCTGGCATCGCCAGCATTAAAGAAGGTGTGTGCCGCTGTGCAATTCTAGTTTCTTTTTTTCCCTGTCCTGGTTTTTTAAAAAAGGAAATTATGTCGTTTTATGCTTTTTTCTTGTGCAATATATATTTGTAGCCGCTGACAGTCAGTGTAGAGGATCTCGACCGAGCGGCCGCTGCCACCCTCTTCTCGCAGAACCCTAAGCTCATTTCCATGATCCAGGGAAAACTAGGATCTATCATCGGCCGCTCATCCGGCTACATCGAATCCCTTCCAGCTTCCGTCCGCCGCCGCGTCGCAGGCCTCAAGGGCATCCAGACTGAGCACGCCAAGCTCGAAGCCGCTTTCCAGGAAGAAGTCCTGCAGCTTGAGAAGAAGTACTTTGCCAAGTACACTCCTCTCTACCAGCGTCGTTCTGCCATCGTCAACGGTGGCGCCGAACCCACAGATGCAGAAGTCGAGGCCGGCAAGCGTGATGAGGACGAGGAGGAGGACGAGAAGAAGCAGAATGAGGCAAAGCAGCTCCCCGTCGAATCCGAGGAGACGCCTGCCACCGGTATTCCAGAGTTCTGGCTGTCTGCCATGAAGAACCAGATCTCTCTTGCTGAGCTGATTACCGACAGAGACGAGGGCGCCCTCAAGGAGCTAACAGACATTCGCATGGAGTACCTGGACCGCCCTGGCTTCAGACTCATCTTCGAGTTCGGCGAGAATGAGTTCTTCACCAACAAGACCATTGCCAAGAGCTATTACTACCAAGAAGAGAACGGATATGGCGGAGACTTTATCTACGACCACGCCGAGGGTGAGAAGATCGACTGGAAGGAGGGCAAAGATCTCACTGTCCGGATAGAGAGCAAGAAACAACGTAACAAGAGTAAGTCCGGTTCGAAACCATAGCCATTCAAAGCTCCCCATGCTGACCATACACCCTGCAGACACCAAGCAGACCCGCGTCGTCAAGGTCACCGTCCCCACCGAATCCTTCTTCAACTTCTTCTCTCCACCAAAACCCCCACAAGAAGACGACGATGACGTTGCTTCCGATATCGAAGAGCGTCTCGAACTCGACTACCAGCTCGGTGAAGATATCAAGGAGAAACTCATCCCCCGAGCCATCGACTGGTTCACCGGCGAGGCTCTACAGTATGAAGAACTCGAGGACACCTTTGAAGGCGAGTATGAGGATGATGATGAAGATGATGACGACGATGACGATGACGACGATGAAGACGACAAAAGAGGTGACGATGAGGAGGACTCTGATGAAGAGGTACGTGTGGCCTTCTCCAAGTTAGGCCTCGAAGGCTTTACTAACAACTATGATAGGATGACGGTTCGAAGCCCAAGAAGGAGGCCACCGAGTGCAAACAAAGCTAAATAATTTAAAAAGAAAAAAAAAATAAACATGACGACGAAAACAGAGTGACCAAAAGAAAGAAACATGTTGATTAAAAAGATATCATCTGAACTGAACAAAAAGAACCAAAAAAAAAAGCTGTCTTATCACTCTACCTCCAAACAATACTCCATTACCCTCCCCCATCCTACCTATCCGACGTCTCTTCTTCCCTTCTCTGTCCTCTCCATCTCCCTTTTCCCCATCCGATGAAATGTTGCATCTGTTACCTTTGCATGTCTACCTTACTTCCTCGCTAATCCAACACCTTTCTCTCCGTTTCCATAATTTGACCTCCCTCTTGTTTCTATGTGCATTTTTTTCCACCTCCTTTTTCTTTTCCGTGCAATAACGACTCCTTTTTCCCCAAATCATAGTAACTTTAATATCAAAATATCAGGACTTTTTATTCTCTTTTCTTCCCCCTCCCTTTCTATTTCTTAGCTCTGACCTGCTTTACTTTCATCTCATGTTTCCTCTTTCCTTTGCATGATACATGATTCCTACCTCCCTCTTTGGCATAGAAGAGCCGAGCCTGAGTAGGGATTAGATGACGGTGATAAGTGAATAGGCGTCGGGGCTTCTTCTATAAGATCTATTTTCTCCCAACAACAGATTTTACTCCCCTAACCAAAGTGCATCTTCTTCATCTTTTCTCAAGGCCTCTTTTTTTTCTTTTCCTCAACTTATCTAGAGAACTCGACGAGGGCCGGCTGCACGAACTTGGCTTATGTTTCTTATTATTATCTCCTGCCTTATGGTCTGTACTATTGGCCATGCACAATAAAAGTTTTCCCACCTTCATGTCCACTTCCTCTTCCACCGCTCTTCGTATTTGACAGCACAGCAGATGACGATGTGAAACGCCCCCTTGGCACCACTCGAGCCCAGCACGTATAGTTTATCATAACTAATAGAGGCGAGCAGGTATATTATTCAACTCCGTACACCCGTCGACTCTTGTAGAAACAAAAACCCCTAATAAATACTCCGAGATTGGTCGATGAAACATTTTGATAAAAGCACTCCACGTGACTCTACACAGACTCAACGACCTCCTCGCGATTGCGCTAATAATTCCTTATTTTAAGGGGCTTGAAGAAAGTCGAACATCCTAACCAGACGCTATTTCTACGCTCCAAAAGCAGACTTGAGAACCTGCTAACCTGGCCTCCTTCGTCCCGTTTCCGTCCCTTTATTCTTAACGGCCTTGTGCGAGAGAGACGTTTGGCCCTCCGTCGGAGCTGTCGTCATCGCTTGTCATTCTACTACTTTTTTTTTCTACTCCGGCGGCCAGCGATCTCCTTTATACCTCCTTTTTTTTTATAACACCCATTGTTATTCTAATTCTGGAACCAAAAGACTAGCAAAGAAAGCCATAAGAGCGCCTTCGAAAGAGCCTTCGTCACACGTTTTTTTTTCCGCCTTTGAACACCATGCTCTAGACCCACACGCGGGCTACGTGAAACGTTTTTACCTGATTTCTTGATATCGATATCGTTGACCATAGCCGTGACGTTGACCGTGATCGTGGTCTTTTTCGTGTTATTTACTATTTTCTAATCCTGCCGGTACCAGAATACGCGCAATGGTGCATACATATGAGGTCGGCACGCGGGCGTGGCAACCAGACCCTACTGAGGGATGGATTGCGTCCGAGGTGACCGAAAAAGTGGTGGATGGGGAGAAAGTGAAGCTGGTGTTTACCTTGGAGAATGGCGAGGTGAGCCCTGTTCGAGCTTTCTTCTACTGGGTGTAGCTTGGACTAACACTATCTTTTTTTGGTAGACGAAAACCACCGAGACAACGCTGGCGGAGCTGGCCTCGGATACGGGTGAAAAACTGCCACCGTTGATGAATCCGACGATGCTAGAAGCGAGTGAGGATTTGACGAATTTGTCTCATTTGAACGAGCCAGCTGGTATGCTCAAACCTATAGATAACATAGCTATACCGGGATTTACGCTTACAGTTACTCTCCTATAGTCCTCCAGGCTATTAAGCTACGGTACTACCAGAAAGAAATTTATACATATTCCGGTATCGTGCTTATAGCGACCAACCCGTTCGCACGCGTTGATTCTCTCTATGTCCCGCAGATGGTTCAAGTTTATGCTGGAAAGCAGCGAGCCTCGCAAGCTCCCCATCTTTTTGCTATTGCGGAAGAAGCTTTTGCGTGAGATACACCCCCCGATCCATATCTACTGTTTGACATATCTAATTTTCCACGGCCAGAGACATGTTGAGGGATACGCAAAACCAAACTATCGTGGTATCTGGAGAATCCGGTGCCGGAAAGACCGTCAGCGCAAAGTATATAATGAGATACTTTGCCACGCGAGAAACTTCAGATAACCCCGGCTCATACTCTACCGGACGGGCTGACTCGATCAGTGAAACCGAAGAGCAAATTCTAGCCACAAACCCCGTTATGGAAGCCTTTGGTAACGCAAAGACAACGCGAAACGATAACTCATCACGATTTGGTAAATATATTGAAATCCTTTTCGATAATAGGACGAATATTATAGGTGCAAAAATCAGAACATACCTTTTAGAACGGTCGAGGCTGGTCTTCCAACCCTTGAAAGAACGAAATTATCATATCTTCTATCAACTTATCGCCGGTGCTACCGACGCTGAGAGGCAGGAGCTGGGCCTTTTAGCCGTCGAAGAGTTTGACTATCTGAACCAGGGAGGGACACCCGTAATCGACGGTGTGGACGATAAGGCCGAATTGGAGGCTACGAGGAAATCTCTCACCACAATCGGTTTGGATGATGAAATACAGGCTTCTATTTTTAAGATCCTGGCTGCCTTACTTCACCTCGGTAACGTCAAGATCGTCGCTACCAGGAATGACTCTTCCCTCGAGCCAACTGAGCCATCTCTTGTCCGAACTTGTGAAATGCTGGGTATTGATGCAACTGAGTTTGCTAAATGGACCGTCAAGAAACAGCTGGTTACCCGAGGAGAGAAAATTATCTCTAACCTCAATCAGGCGCAGGCTCTTGTTGTCAGGGATTCAGTCGCCAAATTCATCTACTCCAGTCTCTTTGACTGGTTGGTTGAGACCATCAACCGCAGTTTGGCAACCGAAGAAGTTCTCAGCCGAGCTACTTCGTTCATTGGTGTCCTTGATATCTATGGATTCGAGCATTTCGCAAAGAATTCCTTTGAACAGTTCTGTATCAATTACGCAAACGAGAAGTTGCAGCAGGAATTCAACCAACATGTTTTCAAGCTCGAGCAGGAAGAATACGTTCGGGAACAGATCGACTGGACCTTTATCAATTTCTCTGACAATCAGCCATGTATCGACCTTATCGAAGGCAAACTTGGTATTCTAGCTTTGCTTGATGAGGAGTCCAGACTGCCAATGGGTGCCGATGAGCAGTTTGTCAACAAGCTACACCACAACTTTGCAGCTGATAAGCAAAAGTTCTACAAAAAACCCCGGTTTGGCAAGTCCTCCTTCACCGTCTGCCATTATGCTATTGATGTTACCTATGAGTCGGACGGCTTCATTGAGAAGAACAGAGACACTGTCCCCGATGAACACATGGAAGTTCTTCGTAACTCTTCCAACACCTTTATCAGGGATGTCCTCCAAGCCGCATCAGCCATACGAGAGAAGGATTCTGCCTCAATGTCCTCGAGGCCAGTTGCGGCTCCTGGAAGGAAAATTGGTGTTGCTGTCAACCGCAAGCCTACACTCGGAGGTATCTTCAAATCTTCCCTCATCGAGCTTATGAACACGATAAACTCCACTGATGTCCATTACATCCGATGTATCAAACCAAACGAAGCAAAGGAAGCCTGGAAGTTTGAAGGCCCTATGGTTCTCAGCCAACTGCGAGCTTGCGGTGTTCTCGAGACCGTGCGAATAAGTTGTGCTGGTTATCCAACCAGATGGACTTATGAAGAGTTTGCGCTCAGATACTACATGCTCTGCCATTCCTCGCAATGGACGTCCGAAATCCGAGCCATGTGCCATGCTATTCTTTCAAAGGCCTTGGGCGACATTACGCAGCAACAGCAGGACAAGTACCAGCTTGGTTTGACTAAGATCTTCTTCCGAGCTGGTATGCTTGCGTTCCTGGAGAACCTTCGTACCTCACGATTGAACGAATGCGCAATCATGATCCAGAAAAATCTCAAATGCAAATACTACCGACGAAAGTACCTTGCTATGCGTGACTCTATCCTTGCCTTCCAAGGCCTTATCCGAGGGTTCTTGGCGAGACAGCACGCTGAAGGCGCTCGCCAGGTCAAAGCCGCAACCACTATCCAGCGAGTTTGGAGAGGCCAGAAGGACCGGAAATACTACCACAGGATCAGAAACAATGTCATACTTGTCGAGTCGTTGGCCAGGGGTTACCTCTGCCGCAGAAACATCATGGACAGTATCCTTGGAAACGCTGCAAAGGTTATTCAACGGTCGTTCAGAACATGGCGACAGCTTCGCAAGTGGAGAGATTATCGCCGCAAGGTTGTCATTGTACAGAACTTGTGGCGTGGTAAGAAAGCTCGTCGGCAGTATAAGACTCTCCGCGAAGAAGCTCGTGATCTCAAGCAGATATCATACAAATTGGAAAATAAGGTCGTGGAGTTGACTCAGTCTCTCGGCTCCCTTAAACAGCAGAACAAGTCATTGACCTCCCAGCTTGAGAACTACGATGGACAAATTAAATCCTGGAGAAGTCGGCATAACGCTCTTGAAGCTCGATCCCGTGAGCTGCAAGCCGAGGCTAACCAGGCTGGTATCACTGCTGCCCGTCTGACAGCTATGGAAGAAGAAATGTCGAAACTTCAGCTCAATCATAATGAGTCGCTCGCAACAGTCAAGAAGCTACAAGAGGAAGAGAGGTCGACCCGAGAAACCCTTCGTCTTACCAGCCTGGAGCTTGATAATGCCAAAAATGCCATTGCTGTGCACGAACAGGAGAAGACCTATCTCCGCCAGCAGGTTGTTGAACTACAAGATGAGCTTGAATTTGCCAAGAGGTCGGCTCCTCTCAACGGCCTTAATGGAGACTTGAATGGAGGCCCTACTCAGCCTAGTCTGTCAGGCTTGATCAACTTGGTTGCCTCGAAGAAACCTAAACCAAAGAGACGCAGTGCAGGGCTCGAAAAGGTTGAAATCGATCGTTTCAGCGGGGCTTATAACCCAAGACCTGTCTCTATGGCCATACCCACCGGCGGAGTCGGTCGTAATGATTTTCGAACTTCAGCATTCGCCCCTGGAATTGACTCTGTTGAGATCGAGCTTGAGAATCTTCTTTCCGAGGAAGATGAGCTTAACGACGAAGTCACTATGGGGCTCATCAAGAATCTTAAGATCCCTCTTCCTAGCTCTGATCCACCACCAACTGAGAAAGAGGTCTTGTTCCCCTCCTATCTCATCAACCTGGTCACATCTGAGATGTGGAATAATGGTTTCGTGAAGGAGTCTGAACGCTTCCTTGCCAATGTCATGCAGGCCATTCAGCAGGAGGTTATGCAGCACGATAGCGAAGATACAATCAGCGCTGGCGCATTCTGGCTTTCGAACGTCCACGAAATGCTGTCCTTCGTCTTCCTTGCGGAAGACTGGTACGAAGCCCAAAAGACGGACAATTACGAATATGACCGCCTCTTGGAGATCGTCAAGCACGATTTAGAATCCTTAGAGTTTAACATCTATCACACCTGGATGAAGGGATTAAAGAAGAAGCTCTTCAAGATGATTGTCCCTGCTATCATCGAGTCTCAGTCCCTTCCTGGATTTGTCACGAGCGAGACGAACAGATTCCTTGGAAAACTCCTCCCTTCAAACAACAACCCTGCATACAGCATGGACAACCTTCTCAGTTTGTTGAACAACGTATTCAAGGCTATGAAAGCATACTACCTTGAAGATTCTATTGTGACTCAGGCTGTCACAGAGCTTCTCCGACTAGTTGGTGTCACTGCCTTTAACGACTTGCTTATGCGACGCAATTTCCTCTCATGGAAGCGAGGATTACAAATTAATTACAACATTACCCGTATCGAGGAATGGTGCAAGAGTCACGATATGCCAGAGGGTACACTGCAGTTGGAGCACTTGATGGTATGTCTCCGTCACCCCAATCTCTCTTAGTTTCACTTCTAACTATATATGCCATTACAGCAAGCAACCAAGCTACTTCAGCTGAAGAAGGCCACTCTGAACGACATAGAGATAATCCAGGATATCTGCTGGATGTAAGTATTGCAATGATTAGCATTTCCTATGTTGAACTCGGTTACTTACGCAATGTGAACAGGCTTTCCCCGAACCAAATCCAGAAACTACTCAACCAATACCTTGTTGCTGATTACGAGCAGCCGATCAACGGTGAAATCATGAAAGCCGTTGCATCGCGAGTCACCGAGAAGAGTGATGTCTTGCTTCTAACTGCGGTGGACATGGAGGACAGTGGTCCTTACGAGATCGCTGAACCCAGAGCCATTACTGCACTTGAGACATACACACCATCATGTAAGTTCTATACACATGTTCAACCATTCCCAATTTAGCATACTGACATAATATTAGGGCTACAAACTCCCCGACTCAAGCGCCTCGCAGAAATTGTTTCTCTTCAGGCAATGGCCCAGCAGGACCGCCTTGACAGCCTAGAAATGGGAGAACCACCAGAGGATTGAATTCCCTCTGCCTTTTTTCATTTCCCATCGTAATGAGCAACAATCCTCCTTTGGCCTTTCCCATATCCACCCTACTACCCTTGACTCTATAAACCATTGGTTTCCAATTCCTCGTTTTCAAAGAAAAAGACCATTTGAAAAGGTGTCCAATGGATATGCATTGTTACCCCCGTTAAGGGCATTAATTATTTTGTTGATTTTTCTTTTGTTTTTTCATATGCTTGAGCCATGGTAATGTCTAACTGTCGTGACTGTGTGATTCCTGTTAAGACCATATTATGTTTAACCATCTATTCCGTTTTCCGAGATCTTTTGGTTCCAGGGGGTTTTACTTTGTTCTTTGGTCTCATTTCTAACGGTTTTATGCTCGTCTCTACTTTTCACGTATCCTGGTCCTCTTATTTATATGCGCCTTAAAGTTGTTTGGGATTCTTCTGCTGTTTATCCTTCGCAGGAGCCCGTTGTTATATTCTTGTATTATATTTCTTGCACGTCACTTGCTTTTAAGTGTAAAATAGACACTGCTTCGATGTTCCCGTAGGAGGGAACCTGTAGAGAGAAGAGAGAAGAGAGTTATGGCTTAGAAGAGGCGTTTTATTCAAGCTCGCCTCTAAACTAATGACAATATCGGACATTTTCCTGGTCAGCTTCAAGAACGCTCGCAGCTTTCTCCGTTACCTTATGATATCAACGCCCTTCGAGTTCGGATCGGGTTAATTTGTAACTAGTTAACTTCTAGTGGGGGCCAACCTGGTCTGTTACTCATAACTCGAGCATCAATTTCCCTTAACACACGATCACGGTTATATCAATATCAGACAACCAGGTACCACAGCTGGGGGCAAGTGAATAAATATGAAATCCATTAATTTTGTCACCGGAAATAAAAACAAACTCGCTGAAGTCCAGGCGATTCTTCAAGACACTATTGAGGTAAAGAGCGTATCGGTTGATGTACCAGAGCTCCAGGGAACAATAGAAGACATTGCAAGGGAAAAATGCCGAAAGGCAGCTGAAGCCGTGAGTAGTTATCAATTCCTTGTGGGAACAGTTATTTTCCCGCCATGGTCACTAATTCAAGATTGATACAGGTCAACGGGCCAGCATTGACAGATGATACTGCGCTGGAGTTTAATGCGTTGAATGGCCTGCCAGGTCCTTATATGTGAGATATCCTTTCAATGTGTATACATCATGGCCATGCAGGCCATGTTTTGTTCTCGTTATTTTTTGTTTTCGTTATTAACATCATACATGTAGTAAATGGTTCCTTGAAAAGTTGGGCCATGTCGGGCTTAATAAATTGGTGGAACCATACGAGGATAAATCTGCTGTTACAGTTGCTACTTTTGCATTCTGTGCAGGCCCAGGAGAAGAGCCAATCCTTTTCCAGGGAAGGACTGAGGTGAGTGGCATATACGGATGTGGCTACCATAACCCCTTTAAGGGGCCTACGTTTATCAACGGGGGAGATCAAGAGACTGTCCGCTTTATAAGGTTACCCTTTAAAGGCATATATCGAGGCCAAGCAAGCCTTATTTTAAGTGTCAGACAAAATAAGGGGTAGTAGATATCTATTGGGTGGACAAGGCCATATTTATCTTGCCCCTTTGGTAAAGCGTAGGGTGGTAGCCCTCTCACGACGCCTCCTGCTGGCTTATGCTATGTTTGCAACGCTGACAACGAGAAAAAAACCATCAGGGCAAAGTAGTGCCCGCTCGTGGATCAACCAATTTCGGTCAGTTAACGACCCCTAACATTCACATAAACATATGCAAGAATAGTAGGCTGACACCACGGACACTAGGTTGGGACCCGATCTTTGAGTATGAAGGCCAGACGTATGCTGAGATGGATCCAAAGTACAAGGTAAATGCACTTTGCTTTTCTACCTCCCCTGTGCCCTCTATACTGACTTTATACCCTTCAGAACACGATATCCCACCGATATAAGGCGTTGATGAAGTTGAAGGCGTGGATAGAAGAGCAGAAGCAAAAGCAGCAGCAGTGATTCTCCAGGCACCTTTCAACTTTTTCAGAAGCTGGTGTGGCTGCCCGAAGACCGTGGAGTATGATAGATCCGATCGTTAGAACAAATCAATTAGAGCCGGAGGCATGCGATTGCTTCCAGGAATCTATCCAAGATTTTATCCTCTGACAATTGCTCTCGATGTCATCGTCCGTCTCGCTCTGGAGTTCAACCACAATCTCCTCATCATAGGCTTCTCTAGCTTCCTCAAATAGCACCCCAAATATTTCGGCATCAAGATTCTCTTGGAGCTTTTCTTCCGAATATGATCTATAGAAAGAGAATAGATGCGTTATTGAAAATTGCCCTAGCAGATGGTATGAGGGGAATAGCTCACCTTGCTGCCAATCTATCATAGAGAATAGACGTAGACGGACACCGTAACACCACTACAAGATCAATCCAAGATTTCGGAAATAAATCGCACGCATGCCAGTCAATTAGGTATCCGCCTTTTAATACGTCTGCTTCGATTTCATCAAGTAGCTAGAATTGGTTTAAAGATTTAGTATGCGAATGCAACGCAAGCTGAAGCAGATATTAATTACCTTATCCTCGTCAACGATATGACTTTTAAGCTTCTCATCAAAGCCATCGTAGCATCCTCTTTCCTTTGCAACTTGATTGATGGGTAGATGCTTCAACTCTGTCTCTTGCGCTAGTTGTTCGCAGTGAACCGTCTTCCCCACCCCCGGAGTTCCAGTGATGATAATATTCGGTGAGGTTCTCATAGCTGCTATAAGTTAAGTAAAGTGTGAATTCCAGATGATAGATGGATGGTATATTTCTCTAAATCGAAAAGAGCCTAGCAATCATATAGAAATCTATGGTTTGGTTAAATGCAAACGTTTTGTGAATTTATATAAAATTTCCCTTTAAAATATTTGTGCTTAGTCAGATCCCTTGACAGCAGAGATTTTTACCCTTCGACAAGATGCTCAACAAGCTACCTTTGTGAGATCAATGTATTCAACTATTTCCTGCTGCGTATACTCATACTTGATAAACCTGCTCCAGCTATACATTGCGTTGATAAATTTCCCACCTTGCAGCCAATTGACCCAATCATTTTAACATCAAAAGTCCCCCTGCGTACTCCGTTATATATTTACTACGAAGCCTCTCTATATCCAGATTTCAATACTTTATCATCCATTTCTAAATGGCAAGCTCCTCATTCTTTTACCTCGCGACTCATTTTGTACCGTGATCAGCTAGGGTATATTATAGCAAGATGATACCCGCTTCAGGAAAGTTCATAAAACATACATCAGCAGCTCGAATGTGTCAAACTGCCGTAGATATCTATTACATCTTCGGAACGCCTTTAGGTACGTCTCAGGCTTCGCAGTAGTACACTGTGTCCCTATGAGCCGCGAAATTGCAGCTGATGTCTTGAACATTGGGTCGAAAACGAGGAGATTAACGCTGCCATTATCTCGAATTTCGAATCCGACAATAGTCATCGAGTGCCCTATTCGTCTAACATATCAGCTACAATGAACGGCCGGTATAGCCAAGCTTTTCACTGGGGAGCAGTATAGAGTCGCCATACCGGCATGCTGTAGATATATCGGAGGGAGGTCCGTTTGAACGACCTTCTTCTCAGTAACTGGAGCTTTATGGTTGAGGAAATACTCTGCCACTGTTAAGTAAAGCGATTCAAAAGCTTTATCTTCCGTAGTCTCGGTGCAGACTTTAGGGCGACACCTGTACGAATGTAAGCCGCCCACTAATCAGACTACAAGTTTGGTAAAGGGGTATCAGCTTACGGTATCTCCAAATTTTGGAACAATGCTGCAGCCTATTTCATAAATATAGATTAGCACTTCCATATACAGCTGTGGATACAAGTAGCATATGTAAAAGACCTACCTCAGGGGTCCCTATATACTTGCGTGTCCCCTTTATTCCTCCAGTCTCTACCCTAGCATGGCTGTTGAACCCATTATCCCAGGCCTGCTCAATCATGCCCTGTAACTTTAATATCGATGGGGTTCGGCTAGGGAAATGTTTATAGCCCACGGCACGGCTGTCCTGGATATAGGAGATAAGCATTTGGATGTTACGATATCCACAAAATCCGCCCTCCTTGCGCATTTTAAATATATGCCTAACATTAGGGCTGCAGAGGTATGCTTGCTCTACCGAATAATCTTGTTGACAAAGCCGAGCAATAACCTGGATAAGGCCGCATGTTTCATTTGAGACGATCTCAACCTTGCGTAATGAACCATCCGGCAGGATCCTATTCTCACGGGTAATAGCTGGGCCTTCTTCAAGCATTTTGCGCAACCATGAAGGCATCTTGGCCTCTCGAGCGTATGGCCCTAGCTCGGTAGTCTGTCACATTCCATGTTAGCAGGGAACGTACGCCTGATTAGCACAACGCGCGTAAAGAGAAACAGTAATATTAATGCCATACCCCGAGCTGGCCCGGATTTTTCGTTCTCTTTTTCTGCTTTGGGGTTTTTGAGTAGACTGGCGCATCGCGGTGCCGTTTCCCATCATATTTCCCCAGTGCCTTGCTCAGTTTGGGCGACAGCTCCTCATCTTCAAAATCCTCAGGATCGATATTTCCAGGTACTTCCATGTCTGATTCCTTCGCATCGATTCCCTTGAGCTCTTCTAGCGCCAGTCCCTCCGCAAGATGTAAATCCAAATGACTCGTTAGTTGAGCCTCAGTCACAGCCTCCCCGCATCCAGTGGGACAATCAATATATTTGATGATGTCTGTCTCTGCATCTTCATCTGTGTAAAGTCGCGTATCACCATGCCACCAACCGGGCTTTCTGGCATTTTCAATATCTGATTCTTCTTCTGTCTCCAGAAATGGAGATGTGCCGTTTTCGGGGTGACATAATTCTACGTGTTGTGTCAAAAAGTACGCATCAGTGTCAGTGAAATGACAGAACGGGCATGATAATGATTCTGTGGCGTCCATGTTGCTGCAAAGGGATACAAGGGTAGAACAGCGAAGTTGATAAGGAGTAACAGAGCCCTAAATCGAATCAAATTTTAAGCTGAAAATTTGGTTGCTCGTTTGAATGATTTTGAATGGTTGCCGACTGAGTTTGTGAAATACAAAGTTGTGTCATTCATTCACTGGCAAACAATTGACGGGATGTATAAATGATAGTTAAGCGAGTCGATTTTTTTACACATCTTCTCATGTTGCCGTTGGTTGCCTGGAGTATGTAGTAATTATTACTGATTCAATATGTAATAGTTCTTCTATTTAAGGGCACTCTGCCACATGGCCGCCACAATCATAATGAGATTCATTTTTACCGCAAAAATGGAACCATACGAGGCTTATACAGTCTCATCATGACCAATTTCAGTCAGCATACGGCCGCTCCGTGTTAGTACGTACTATGAGGTTTGTTCCTACATGCAACAAGCTTTACCACCCTAGATTGAAGAAAGGTGTTAACAAGGAGGAAAGGGAGCTTAAAAAAGAGAGGATGAAAAAGAAAAGTTTAGTTACGTATTTAATGTCATCCTTTTCACATGGATGGTATAATCCAATGAAGAATCCAGCGAGACAACTTAGTTCTCGCAACCAGAACCTTCTGACCGGTCGACCACGATGGATTATCCAGCAAAATATATGTGCGGAGGAAGATATATTCCCTATTTTTTCAATAGCCTTTCCGGGTGTGTTCCGGGTTAAGAGATGGTAGAGGTTCATTCCCGATAGCCTTTTATGTTCGACAGACTTTCGGTCATTTTCTACCCGCAGCATATATAAGTAGGTATATATACTTAGATTAGCATGGCCTGCGCCAGGGTAAACATGATTATGCGTCGTCCTGCGGGGTTTCTATCCTTGCAATATGGCTCCCAAGTGGTTGCCATTCGAGAGAACACCAGGATAAGAACAAATAATAATTTTCTCTGATCCTCTGACTCCGAATTCCCCTAGCATGGCCCACACCCATGCACCCCTTGATGATTGACATGGCTCGACGCAGCGGCCTATGAAATGAATGTTGTATCGGCTGGGTGGAAGAGCAAGTCACCAAAGAGGCATTTCGCTCAGCCCACGGCTTTCCACGGTCCGTCCCGGGTACCGGTGCCCCCCCCCAAGGCAGCGTTGCAACCTCCGGGATGTTGAAATACTGTCATGAACAAGAACATATCGGTAAGGCCCAGGGAGTTTGAAATAGAACTGACAATATCCTTTGACGTCTGCCGCGGCTTCTCGCGTGGTTTCCAGTCTATATTGCCATCGAAACCACGGGTTGAACAGCCCACCCTTCCAGGGATCAATCACCAGACTAAAATGTCTAGCCAACAGACTGCTGTATATGTAACTCGTTGCATGCAACTGAACAGGGTAGGTAGACCAGGGCCGCAGTCAACCATCTATACACTGCCCCGGCAAATGATATATATGTATCTTCGTCTCTGCCTTGTCGCGTTGCATGTTTTTTTCTTCTTCGTCGTCAAACTTGCGCCCAAAGAGGAAGGACAGAGAAACAAACAAACAAACCAGCCAAACAAGACAAACATCCCCAAGTCGCCTATCGGTTGCTTATCGGAACTAGTCCCAACTTGGCCTGCTGCGGAAAATATTGCGTGATCCTAAACCGGCGAAACATTCCGTTGTCGGATCTCGGAAAAACCCAAAGAAGTTAGTTCCGCCGTGGAAACGCTTTTTTTGCAATTTAAAAAGCTGTTTTTATACCAGATAAGGTTTGAAAAATTCCCCCAAAGTCAAAATGCTTAAGTCAGCGTGAAAAAAAAAGATAAAGGCGGATGAAAAGAAAGTCGACGAAAACACCGCCAGTCCTTTTTTTTTCCGTTTGAGAAGAAAGATGATACACCTGGATTAGATATCGCTTCTTCTGCTTCATTCATTACCGTCGTTCATTTCCCTCTGCCATTGTGTGCTGATACTGAGATCTGAGCAGCCTTAGGGAGAACCAGTGTACAGCGGGGAGCCCCGTTATCCCCCACCGTTTTTTGATCTGTGCTGCGTGCCCGTCTTATATCCATCATGAATGGCAATGGACATATAGTAAACGGCCACACAGCTGTCCTACCAAATGGAATACCTCGAACTCCTCCGTCGGACTGGGTAGTCCAGAAATTTGGAGGCACAAGTGTCGGCAAGTTCGCGCATCAGATAGTTGAGCAGGTCATCCAGTATGCCATACCCCTGAATTGTTCCCGCTTTCCGTCTGGTATGCAGGATTGATGCTGATTTCTCTCTCTTTCTAGACCGAGCACCCTCACGAACCGTGTTGCTGTTGTATGCTCTGCCCGGAGTAGCTCCTCCAAGGCGGATGGGACCACTAATCGGTGAGTCAACCTGCCCGGATGGGTGGTGCGACTGCATCAACGGGTTATTAACGACCTAATCATACGGTATAGGCTCCTACGAGCTGCACGCGAGGCAGAGAATCCCAAATCGTCACAGTACAAGACCCTAGTCGACACAGTCCTATCCGAACATATCAGCGTGGCCAATGAACTTATCCATTCGGTGGAGTTGAGATCACGATTGGTCTCCGAGTTTGATACCGAATGCCAGCGAGTGCTGAAAATACTAGAAGCTGCTCAGACGCTTGGAGAGATTAGCAGCAGATGTGTCGACATGGTCATAAGCGCTGGTGAAAAACTCAGTTGTCGTCTGATGGCTGCTTTGTTGAACGATCGCGGAGTTGATGCTGCATATATCGACCTTTCTGATGCTATAGATTTTGCACCTGGTGTCCAAGCACTGGATCAAGAGTTCTATGACCGCCTAGCCAAACTCTTTGCTGAAAAAGTGCTTGCCTGTCCTGGTAGGGTACCTGTGCTAACTGGCTACTTTGGACTCGTTCCAGGAGGCCTCCTGGACAAGATTGGCCGTGGCTATACAGATCTATGTGCTGCACTGGTAGCTGTTGGACTATCTGCACAGGAGCTACAGGTCTGGAAGGAAGTAGACGGAATCTTTACTGCCGATCCCAGGAAAGTTCCTACTGCCCGGTTGCTATCTGCCATCACTCCGGCAGAGGCTGCCGAGCTGACATTCTATGGCTCCGAGGTCATCCACCCCTTCACCATGGAGCAGGTCATCCGTGCCAAAATCCCTATCCGGATCAAAAACGTCATGAAGCCCAAGGGCAATGGTACCATAATATTCCCGGATTCGCGCTCAGAGTTAGAGCGAACAACTCCAGGACATGACCCCAAATATTTCCGCACACGAGGCCCTCACTTCTGGGCCCACAGTGAAGGCCCCAAACGACCAACTGCCGTGACGGCAAAGCATAAAATTTTGGTCATTAATATACACTCTAATAAACGGTCTCTCTCCCACGGGTTCTTTGCTGGGATATTCTCAGTCCTCGACAAATGGAGGCTATCGATAGATCTCATCTCGACTAGTGAGGTGCATGTCTCGCTGGCCCTGCATTCTGAGCTCCCTCTTCTCAATGGCGTGGGTCGGGATGAATACCAAATCATCGACGAGGATCTTCGCGGGGCAATCCAAGATCTAAGAAGATACGGTACAGTCGACATTATACCAGAAATGGCCATCTTAAGTCTTGTCGGTCAGCAGATGAAAAATATGGTTGGGGTTGCTGGTCGCATGTTCTCCGTTCTAGGGGAACATAACGTGAATATTGAAATGATTTCACAAGGTAAGGGAATTTCTCATCTCTACTAACGCCAACATATTGAAAGCTAACTTCCTTTTTACCAGGCGCCAGCGAAATCAATATATCCTGTGTGATCGAAGAGAGAGACGCTGACAGAGCCATCAACATACTTCACACTAATCTTTTCACCTTCCTCGAATAATCTAGCCTCTGCCAAATTGGCTACTTGCATTACCTTGAGCGATACGTCATTTACGTCTATATCGACCAGTTTCCTTTCTATTTACTCTTCATATTCTTTTTTGATACCCCTTCCATTATCTACAATTTCTTCTTTGACTCTTCTGTTGTTTCTCCCGAAGATATTAAGGATATGAGAAGTGGCTATGCTCCATTCCAACAATGGAGCTAGACTTGCAAATTCTACATCTGCATAACCTGTCAAGGCGCTAGCTGCGAACTAACAAGGGTTAAACACTGTTTCTTTTTTTTCTTTCCTATTTTCAGCGTTGTCATTTGGGTCTTTGGCCTTTGGAAAGCAATAGACTCGAGCTGCTTTCGATTCTGCATGCGCACTGCATTACGACTGATATACAAAATTCCTCCAGGATGGAGTCATTTACATAGAGAAAATAAGACAATAGTTACACAACACTGAGGCGTGTAAAATTCTAAGCATTGGTCAATATTAGCCCTTTCCATGTATAGCTTACATATTTACCTAAATATTCGCCCGTATAGGCCTAGCCGTATCTTTGCCAGGCTAAACGGCAGCGTAAATACTCCGTGCACATATCCATTTGCTTCTGAATTAGTGATATATCTATAATACAAGGGCGTAACCCACTTAACCCCTACAACATTAAGGAGAAAAGCAAGCAAGCCATCCCTTTCAAACAAGGACCAGCGGTATCCTTACAGTGCTGTATAGTTCCCACAAAATGCGCAAAGCCACATGTACGTTCACAGAGGCCGTCCGTTTCTCATCATCTTGCATCTCAGTTTCCAATATCAAAACAACCATAAACCCGTTTCGTCTATTGGCTACCTCTCAGTGTTTCCAAATGCTTCATCACAGAGAGATTGGCATCCATCCATCGGTTAACGCAGTTCTGGGCACATGAGAGCTCATTTTTATCCAATGCACCGCCGCTGACTTTTCCGGGGACACATTTCTTCCAGCATACGTCGGTAAGGTGGTGAACAGCTAGAAAGCATATACGTTAGCTATGCTCTGATTAGGCAGGGAAGACGGCGGTATATCACTGGGGAATAAAACGGGTAAGATAGGGGAAATTGTTACTTTGTTGGATATTTGTTTTCTGGGCCTCGTTGGCCAGTATCTGCTGCAATTCCTTTTTATCCGATGCAGAGAGCTTGGAAGGATCGAGTTGGATTTGTTGCTCCATGGTTGCTGGGTAAGGGATGTGTTCTCGGAGACGGAAAAGGGGTCAATCGCAAGGACGTATGGACGATCCCGGTAGTATAAATGTTGTGATTATAGGTGGTATAAGATAACTGCTTGAGCTGTTGATTTAATTGTATTTGATAACCAAAAAACTTCAAAGATGTTTCTAAAGGCGGTGGAAACGGGCAAAAAATGCCATTACGTAATATACATAGCTTCTACAAAAATCAAAGTTTCATCTAACGATAAGAAGCGGAAGCAGACGAAGAAGAGAAGAAGAAGAAGAATTAGATACTCATGACAGTTTCTAAAACGTCTACGCATAATACTTAAATACTTCTTCTACCCGCCGATTGCTCGCCAGTTCTACCTCTTAACTCCTACGAACTTATCCCGCCTTCATCCAGCATGCCTCCCATCCGCAGCGCGCGAACACGCAAGGCTCCTCCAGATGGCTTCGACGATATCGAAGATACCCTCCTTGAATTCAGCAATAAGATGAAAGATGCAGAGAACGCCTCTCATGAAGGCAAGAAGAGACACGAAGTATTATGGCCTATTTTCCAAATCAGTCACCAACGTAAGTTTTCTCCTTGTTCTGCTCGAAGTAGAACACACACTGACATGAAAATACATATCTCTCGAATAGGGTCAAGATACATATATGACTTATACTACGAGAAAGAAGCTATATCGAAAAAGCTTTATGACTGGCTTTTAAAAAACGGATACGCGGATGCAAACCTGATAGCTAAATGGAAGAAACAAGGGTATGAAAAGGTGAGAGGACGCGCGCCCACGCCCATGTCTAATTTTTCAGAGTAGATACTTTGCTACGCGTTGGAGACTAACTGCCTTCTTTATCCGTAGCTATGTTGTTTACGATGCATTCAGACCAAGGAGACGAACTTCAACGCTACCTGTATATGTCGTGTGCCTAAAGCGCAGCTGAAAGAGGATCAAGGCATACAGTGCGTGAGCTGTGGGTGTCGCGGGTGCAGTAGTAGCGATTAAGGCTGATGAGAGACGGAAGGGAAGCGTGGTGTTTTCTGATGTCGTGGCGAAAGGCTTATGATTGAGACTTGGATTGATCGCGCTACACGACAGACGGACGTGTGGAGGGGTCTCTTTGCTTTGCAGATGCAGGGAGTCGCGTGTGTGACAGCATTTATTTCGGGCGGTCTGGAAGCGGCGTTTTTGATTCTGGTTTAAGAACAAGCTGCATTGAAGGAATTGGTGTTACTATATCTGTTTCAGCCCGGACTTTCTTTGTACGGCTTTAGTTGCCTTATCTATCGGATTTGCGGATTGTTTCTGGGGTTGCTTCGAGAGATTAATATATAGATACCCACCTAAAAACTTGCTATACAACTACCATTCCTTTAATTACCAAGGATTGATCTTACTTAGTTCCAGGCATGGAGAAGCTTAATATATTGATATGGTAAGAATAACATTTTGTTCAGAAGGTACATCGATAGCTGAAGGCCCATCAAAATACCGGTAAAAACATAGACAAGAGAAACAGGAATTAAAACCTCATTAGCCATGATCCGTAAACATCAACACATTCATTAGGGTCATTGCAAAATTCCACCCGTTCCTTGTCCCATCCCTGTCCGTTGAAGCACCTTGCAAAATAAAACGTACGAACCAATGCTAAGAAATAAATGAAGAGGGCCGGAGTAAAGGTGAAGGTAGGTGATATGAGGTAGGCGGGAGAAGATGGAGATGGAGTAAAAAAGACCCAAAAGCAATGCAAAGAGCAAGAAAAACAAGACAACCCCCCGAGCTCCAGTTGTTCCTGACTGTCCGAAAAAATACCAAAAACATGACCAAGTAAAGAGACAAGGGAAAAGAAAAGCATGTACCAACAATTTAATCACATATCCTGCCAGTCGAGGCGGGTAGCACGACTGGTGTAAAAAGATGTAACTCAAGAATGAGAACACTAGAGCCAGATATTGGGGAGAGGAATCTGATAAGGGGCAGCGGAGGTTAGAGGATGTGAGAGGGATAAGTGTGTCCATAGATGACTGTGAGGAAGACACCAACAGGGGGAACCCAAGGGCAATGACCTAAATGAAGGCCCATGGGATAAGAAGAATTCCCGGTCTAATATGACGCAGATATTAACCAGAGAACAGGGGAATGGTAGAGGCAGAGTTCGAGATATCAAGATGTAAAAACCAAGTATTTTGGAGGTAATGGGAAGATAATGGTGATTAAAACCGAATACCACCCTTGGATCCATGACTAGAGCGTGGGCCTTTCCCAACAAACTGCTTGGGAGAACGTTCTTCTTTTGAAGGTTGCTGTCCAATTTTCTCAAAACCCTGCAAAAGGTCCACACCATCAACCTCGCCAGCACAATCCTCGCTGAAGAGATTGAAGGAGAATAACTCATCGTTGGACGCGTCATTGTAGCGACCCGAGTCAAGGCGCTTGCAAGGAGACTCTTGGAACCTGTACGCCTTGGCCTTGTCGATTGGTGTTTTTAGGCGTGTGTTGGCGCTGAGGGCGGTGATATCGTTAAGGACGCCGGTTCCAAGACTATCGCCCTTGACGGAACGTTTTGCTGGCGAACCAAAAGTGGGTGTGCCCGTGTTGGCCAAGTAGTTGTCTGAGAATGGATCAAAGGGTAGGCGAAGGTGGTCATTAGGGGTATACACTTCATCATGGATATTGAATGCTGGGCTCCATGGCTGCTGCAGGTCCTCTCCCAAGCCAAGGCGCTTGATTGGAGAGTTGACCATCTGCTGGATCTTGCGGCGGTGATTCTGGAGATTGGTGTTGGGTGAGAGAAAGGGTGGTGGTTTGGCTGGCTTTTTGAATTTGACAGCCGGAGTCAAAGGGGCAGCATGGATGGAAATATATTCATTTCTGAGTGGCGACGAGCCAATGGCTGCTTGTGCTGAATCTCGAAGAGACCCTAGGCGCATGGGACTGATGTCGTGTGAGGAGCTTCGGATGCGAGCAATCTCCTCTTCAGCACGGCCTCGTTTGATGCGTGGGGGTTCAATATCTAGATCCGAAGTCAAAGTATGCCCAGCAGCAACGCGAGGTCGCATAGCTGACGACTCGAGGGAGGAATAATAACCGCTGTCATTCATGTTTGAAGGCTTGCGCCTCTTTAAACGCGGAACACCGGCTGAGGCCGAAGTGGGCCGGGAGGGTGTTGGAGGGGTGGCCTGACGGCGGAAGATGCGTGGAGCTACTGGTGGGGATGAGCGCATTGCCTGGAGCGGTGAGGAGAAATGTTGCTCTGTCTGAGCTAGTGACTGTGCCGGCTGCTCGTCACTCACGTCGTCTTCTTGAAGAGCAGGGTCAGAGGCAGGTAGAGTGGCATCAGAAGAGAGGTCCTGGGCATTTGATGGAAGGGCAGGGGCCTCCTGCTCGGCTGCGGATGGTATATAATTGATGGTAGAAAGACCTGGATTGCTCGATTGGGGTAACTCTTGCTTTGGCGTGCTTAGCGGAGCGGGTTGATGTTGAGTGACTGGAATGGTTGACATGATAGGGCCTTTACGAAACGGCTTATCTTTGAGGAATTGGCCTTCCATACCGGGTTCGATGATCCAGTAGTGGCCCTTGCCGGGATCATCCTTTGGACGTTCTTGCTTGATAAAAGCCTTGTGAAGACTGAGGTTATGGCGGATGCTGTTCTGCCATCCAAAGTCTCCGGCACGATAGAAGGCGAAATTGTCTGATATCCACTTGTAGATCTGAGCCAGGGTAAGACGGCGGTTGGTAGCTCGAAGAATGGCCATTCCTATAAGAATCGCATAGCTGTACGGAGGCTTGGAACCGTCGTCTTCCACGGGAGGCATCTCATGCGGTTCAGGCAGCCGTGTGGGTACGGGTGCCGATTTCTCGCGCTCCTCGCGCCTGATTTTCTTTGATGAAGGCATCTCCCGCTGGGAATCACTGCCGACGGTGAGTCGACGTTTGGCTGGAGCACGCATCCCCGAGGCAGAAGAAGTAGTGGCAGAAGAGGAAGAGGAAGAAGAAGAGAAACGTGGAGGGGGTAGAGAGGTGAAGTTTTCCTGGTGCTGGTGCTGCCTGGCTGTGGGCCCAGGCAGCTTGGTAGGAGCACTGGGGAATGTCGTAAACAGTGGCAGGCGTGACGGTGGAGGCGGCAAGGAGTGCCGAGGGTGCTGTTCATGGTCCAGCAGCTTCTTAGCAGGCGAGTCCGTGGGAAACCTGGCAGGTTTCGGAGCGGAGATGGGCATGTATTCAAGCTTATTGTTGTGCGCGATGTGGGCGCTCGTGCGACGCTGGTGCTTGATAGGAGACTGACTGCTGAAGGGGTCCAAGGAGGGAGGGTTCAAGACGAGATCGCGGTTGTTCCTGGCCGAGTTCCCAAGTGGCTGAAGGGGCATAGGCGACGGCTGCAGCTGTTTACGCTGTGACTTGTGTCTTGATGCGCCGTGGCTCTGGGCTGGCTGAGATGGTTGCTGTGTTGGTTTTGGTGGTGAAGCGCCTGGAGGGTCCTGGTATATACGTAGCGGAGGCGGATGGCGCGTCGAAGCCATCGTGAAAACGGCAGCGACAGTGAAGATAATGCTGAGTATGAGGATATTCAGTCTCTTGACGCGTCGAGAACGTCTAGTTCACGCGATGTGCTGATGGTCTGGCGATGCGCCGGCATGCGACGGTGTAGCAGCGAAGCGGTGATGCAGCTGATTGCGCAGTTACAGCTAGTCTATCTCGCGAGTATCGAGTTATAGCAAGCAAATGTCGACAGCGTATCGATAGTATATCTAGTTATAGCGATGTTCAGTGGCGATGGCGATGGCTGTTGGTTGTGGTGAAGTTTGGCGATGATGTTGGCGATTGAGGGGAGAAAATAAAGAGGATGTTTTTTTTTTTTGGTTTTCCGGGAAGAAGGAAGGAAAAAAAAAAGCTGAAACACCAAGCGAAGCCTTTCTCTCTCTCTTGGACGGTTGGTTGGCCACCAGCGCTTCTTCTCCTCTTCTCTTCTCTACAGTTAACAGGGTCAGGGTCGTCTTCTTATTTTCTTCTTCTTCTCTGCAAGTCTTATGTTTTAAAAGTGCGTAGTTTCACCGCAACTCGCACTGGCTACAGATTAGTAGATCTACCGCAGGCTACTGTACGATTACGGGTCCAGCAAGTCAAACCCTGCCACTAGGAGATCGGGGAGTTTGTCTTTTGAGAGGAGGGCCCGTTCGGGCAGAGACAGGCAGGGCATCCAGTTAGGCACCAAGAGAAATCAAGTCGGGATAAAGGAGAGCTTCGTCGAGGGGGTAACTTCACATTTGGAGGCCCAGTGGCTTTTTGGGGGATGTGCTAATTAAGATAGCTAGCAGAAAAAGATGGGACCACATCGAGTCAGTGGAGGCTAGTGGTTATTTTTCTTTTTGGTCACGGACATGTCGACCTGGAGCCTGTTCTTCTTTTTGGTGATCATCACGATGATATCTGTAGCATTTTTGTTCTCTTTTTGTTGTAATAGCCGACTGATATCACAGATAGAATAAACATAAAAAAAAAGACCATCATTTCATCCATTAAACAATCCCGAGCTTGGTGGCAGCAATGTCGAGCGCATCGATGTCAGGCGTTAGTCTGGCAAAGACCTTCTTGGATCCGTCCGGTCTGTCTTGTATTAGCATCTGGCTTTGTAACGTGTATGATGGTTTCTTGTTTAAACAGGTTCTGGGGACCCACCGGATGAGAGTGTTGAGCTTGACGGTTTCTATGTCGTAGAGCTTCTTGAGAGCGAGCTTGATCTGTCGCTTGTTGGCCTTGACGTCGGCGATGAATACCAGGGTGTTGTTCTCCTCGATCTTCTTCATGGCGGACTCGGTGTTGAGCGGGTGGACGATGACCTGGTGGTGGTCCAGACGGGGCACATGAGGAATCGACTTTCGGGGGTACTTGGGCGATCGAGAAAGCTGGAGAGTCTTTGGTCGGTGGAAGGTGGCCGATGTCCTGACCTTGCGGACTTTGTGAGAGTGAGCCTGTTCCTCTGGTCAACTCTCGTTCTTCTGTCTCTTCGTCTTCTACTCGTCTGGGATCGCGCTTCTTACCCCCTTGAGGACGGCCTTGGAGGCAGCACCAGCCTTAGAGCTGGCCTTTGTGGCTATTATCCATCGTTAGCATCTCATCTCTGTAATATCCATCTCTATCCATTGATGTATCGATGCGCCCAACTCGACGCCGCACACCACACGGAGAACATGAACCGCCTACCTTGCTTGCTGTCTTTTGGGGCCATGGCTGGTCGACTTCACGGCGTTCGTTGTCGCTTGTTCAAGTTTCTTGCCTTCGTCGCTTTTTCAACGCGAAATTTCTCTTTCTTTTTTGGTCTTTGAAGTTTCTCGCTTAGTTGGGAAGTTCGTGGGCCACGTGATGCTTAGTAAGATAAGGCTTGGCATGATGATGAAGATAAATACATTAGATATTAGATATTATACGGTAGTATTGGATAATAAGGGAAGAAGAAGGGAAGAGAGAGAGAGAGAGATGAAGAGAGGGAAGAGAAAGTCGCTGTCGCAAGGACGACCACCGACGGTGAAGAAACCGGTGGCTTCTCTGTCGGCCAGAGCGACCAGGAACCTGATCAGGTCTCACCACCAGCTACATAAGGCGCGAGCCCGGGCAGCGGCAGAAGGCGACGATGTGTTGGTCCGGCAGCTGGACGAGGAGATTGCTGCAAAGGGCGGGCTGAAGAGCTACCAGATAGCCAGCAAGAAGGGTCAGTCCAAGGAACGAGGAGGTGACTCCAGCCATGTCCTTCTCCAGTGGCTCGAACCTCTACTCAGCCAGATACAAGCAGACGGTGGTAGCGATACCTCTGGCAGGAGAAAGCTTCGTCTGCTCGAAGTCGGCGCACTCAGCAGTAGGAATGCGTGCTCCATGGCAAAGGCGCTGGACGTTACGAGGATAGACCTGCATTCACAAGAGGCTGGCATCCTACAGCAGGACTTTATGGAACGGCCATTGCCCAGCACGGAAGAAGAGACCTTTCACATCGTCAGTCTCTCGTTGGTGCTCAATTATGTGCCGGAGCCCTTAGGGAGAGGAGAAATGCTACGCCGGACCGTTCAGTTTCTCACCACGAATATCGATTCTACTACGTCTGCAGGCGAGTTTCTACCGGCTCTGTTTCTCGTCTTGCCTGCCGCCTGTGTGTTGAATTCGAGGTACTTGACTGAGGGGCGGCTGGACGATATCCTTACGTCTCTGGGATACCAGCTACTGCGGAGAAAGGTCTCTTCAAAGCTCATCTATTACCTATGGAGATACAGTCAACCCAAGGTCAGGACGAGAGGGGTAGGCTATGCAAAGGAAATTATCAGCCCTGGGCCGGGAAAGAATAACTTTGCTGTCGTGCTGAAGCCTTCTGGATGACCTTGAGCACCTTGGATATGCAAATTACATCAAGGAATCCATCTACGGCGTAACGTGGAGTAGGAGACCTAATCAGGTATCTCCCAGGTCTTCAGCCATGGATCCTCCAGCAACTCTTTCGCTGTCTTGCGGTTTTCCGGTCGCCATGTCAACATCCCTCTTATGAAGTTCAGGAACATTTCCTTGTTCCTCCCCTTGAGGATCAGCTCTGCCTTCTCCAAACTTTTACCCTCTGGAATTGGGCAATCCGCGATCCATTTACCTGTAGATCGCCATATTAGCCACCACTGGATGGCACCAGACATCGGGTAACCGCACAAAAGGTGGCAAACTCACCATCATCGGAGAAAAACTCTTTGCTTCGGACACCTTCTCGGAGTAGATCTAAAGGTGGTGGGCCGAGAAGCCCGATTATCTCTGCCAGATGGGCCCTGGTGGTGTAATAGCCCTTCTTCGGGCTAGGGTCTATGCCATAAAATAAGTGGCCGCCCTCGAATACATCCCAGATCTGCGGTTCGTTAGCGCCACACCAACTCCGTCATGGGTTCCTCCAAGGTACCGATAAGGCTGACTGACCATGGCACCGACGTTCCATATATCTATCGGGTAGCTCCACGCAGCTTGGAGCATAACTTCTGGTGACCTATACACATCAGGCTGCGCGTTGTGGTTCCGCTTCCTATCTCCATTAACGGCCTCGCCAAAATCGCTCAGTATGATTCTGCCAAAGTCTTCCGGCAGGCCGAATCGTCTGGACATGTAGACGGGAACACCGTTGACATATTTTCGGGGGGACGGTGCTTCCATCTCCTCGTTGGCAAAGGACTTGAGAATACCTTCATCGGCAATTGCATGCAGTATATTGTCCGCTTTGATATCTGTTCACACTTCCATGTTTAGAAAATATCATATACCTGGATGCGAGGTCCTACAATATGTACCTGTATGAACAAGCCTGCACTCTGTGTGAAGATAATCAAGGGCCAGTAGGAGATGCCGTAAACCGCCCTTCAGAAGCGCCACGGAAAATCTGCCGCTTGGGTTTCTATACAGAAGGTCCCTCCAGCTATCCCACATCGGCGCTTGGACAAGACACTGATGATCACCCCCTGGTCGTTCTATGGCAAACATTCCCTCCGCAGTCCTGATGTGCGGATGCCCAGGATGTGAAGGATTTGCTTTGTTTATGGCCTCATAGATCCGAAGTTCATTTTGGCAGGCCCCGCCATGATTTCGTGTAAACACTTTCAAAGCACAATATCCACGATTCCTAGGTGGTTAAAACTTTAGTATTGAGAAGGCCTGACGATCGAAGGCTTCTCATACTGTAAGTTACGAGCAAGCCAAACTGTCGAGGTTGATCCAAATCCTAGCTTGCCCAGTATTTGGTAGGATGAGTATACATCGCCAATCTTGATCGGACAGTAGTTACCAGCCTTGAACTCGTCATAATGTTCCTCTTCGAGTACTTTGGTCCAGGGGACGGCTTTGAAGCCAGTCGTTGGGAATTGTAAAGGAGTTAATGGGCTTCGTCTGAGTAGACCTCTGGTCCACCTCAGCAACTGCGCCATTGAAACGATACATAAAGGAGTATCCTTTCTTCAAAGTCAATTATATGTTTGCCATCACATCGAATGATTATCCAAGTAATATCAGTAAAAACAGCAGCAATTGGTCTTCTATAAAGCCGTTCAACCGTCCATCTCAAGTTTCTATTACTTTTCCCACTAAAAAAAAGATCATGAAGTTGGGCAGCCTCTTGCTGACATAAGCATTTGTCGTTGGCTCTTTTTTTTTTCTTCACCCCACAACCAGATTCAGGTTGATTAAAAAAATACCATAACTTCAACACGCTGAGCAGGCCAGTGACATCCAGATACGTCTCATACGGCGTAGAGCGTTGGTTTAAAGGTACTTGACTTCTACGGGCCTGTGTGGGCAAACAGGCTCACCGATCAGGTCCATCCAAAACGAGTTCGATCGGGGTTTTGGCTGAGAGTCATCCAAAATGAGCGCGCCGCAACCAACTGGCGAGGCGGAGAAGAATATTGAGATATGGAAGGTAAAGAAGCTGATTAAGCGCCTGGAGGCGGCACGAGGAAACGGAACTTCTATGATTTCGTTGATTATTCGTAAGTTGGGATCTTTTTGATGATTGCTGTAATCATGGTGCCCCGCTAACCACGGCGGCACAGCTCCAAAGGACCAGATCTCGAGAGCAGCGAAGATGTTGGCTGAAGAATTCGTATGTCTCTGATTTATTACCCGTAAAAAAGAAAGGATTAGTTTTCCTAATTAATATTCTAGGGAACTGCCTCCAACATTAAATCCCGAGTTAACCGTCTATCCGTCCTTTCAGCGATTACGTCTACCCAGCAGCGCCTGAAGCTTTACACCAGAGTTCCTCCAAATGGCCTTGTTGTCTACTGTGGTGAAATTATTACCTCCGAGGGAAAAGAGCGTAAAATCAACATCGATTTTGAGCCCTTCAAACCCATCAACACCTCCCTCTACCTCTGTGATAACAAGTTCCATACCGAAGCCCTGAGCGAGCTCCTTGAGTCCGATCAGAAGTTTGGATTTATCATTATGGACGGAAACGGTGCTCTGTTCGGTACCTTGAGTGGAAATACCAGAGATGTCGTTCACAAGTTCAGTGTCGACCTGCCCAAGAAGCACGGTCGTGGTGGTCAGTCTGCTCTTCGTTTTGCTCGTCTTCGTGAGGAGAAGCGTCACAACTACGTCCGTAAGGTTGCAGAGCTTGCCGTCCAGAACTTCATCACTGCGGATAAGGTCAATGTCGCCGGCTTGATTCTTGCTGGTTCTGCCGATTTTAAGAACGATCTCAACCAGTCTGATCTCTTCGACAACCGCCTCCAGTCCAAGGTCATTAAGGTTGTTGATGTGTCGTATGGTGGTGAAAACGGATTCAACCAGGCTATCGAGCTTTCCTCTGAAACTCTAGGTAATGTCAAATTCATTCAGGAGAAGAAACTCATCGGCAAATACTTTGAGGAAATTAGCCAGGATAGCGGCCGTGTTTGCTACGGCGTTGACGATACTCTGAAAGCACTTGAGCTTGGAGCTGCCGAGACCCTTATTGTATTTGAGAATCTGGACATCACTCGCTGGGTACTCAAACCTTCGACTGGATCTGACATTGTACTACACACCACCAAGTCCCAGGAGTCTGACAGAGAGCAATTCATGGACAAGGAAACCGGACAAGAGATGGAAATCGTTGAGCAGGGTTCGCTCCTTGAATGGCTTGCCGAGAACTACAAAGATTTTGGTGCAACTCTGGAATTCGTTTCCGACAAGTCCGGCGAGGGTAACCAGTTCGTCAAGGGCTTTGGTGGTATTGGAGCAATGCTTCGTTACAAGGTCAACTTCGAGCAGTTGGCCGACGTTGAAGAAGATGACGATGATGAATTCTACGATGGTACGTTTGAATGACAGCTTCCACTTCGTGTATATACCTACTAACGACGGTGCTAGATTGACAATATGGCAACCTCGCGGGTTGCGAGGAAGATCGCCCGGAAATCCCGTCGGGGAGTGTTCTGACGACTAGCCCTTTGAGCCGCACCAACGGCGTCAGGGGCAATATAAACGCATCAGCCGTTCAGATCTGTGCCCCACATTCCCTCACTGGTTCGAAGCTGCTCAGGGGTATGTTTAATCGCTCCCTCCCCCTATTGTTCTATCATCACTAACTCCGGGTATTCTAGGACCGTCCAAGCTTCGCAACATGGCCACTTCAAATTAAGTGGCCATAGCAGAGACCTACGTTATGAGGGTAGACTGTATGGCGGATGTTATTCTAGCGTATCCTCGTCGCTTCGCCAAACCCACTTCGTACAGAGTTGAAGATTGGTTGAGATGGACGCCTCTTCGAATCTGTCTGTTACCTGCATATTCGATCTGAGCTGGGATAATGCTTCTAGGTGGAACCCCTTTGCTTCCTACTAAATTATTTGTGTGATTTTTGCTGTCCTCTTCTTGCGCCCTGCCTCGCTCTATGATTTGGAACATGAAAGTCAGTGCTTAGAAGTTTGATAACCTGATATCATTTATCAGGATGCTAAACTAAAGTATGGACTCACCCAGGGTTCAAATGATAGTGTTGTTCATTTATATAAAAAATACACGCTCGTTACCCGCAATGTTTCTGGTACAGGATAAATAGATCAAATATAAATGTGTTGGTTATCCGTAATCCCTCTTTCCTCTTTCTCCCAAGTATATCACTTAGAATAAGGGCAATATGTACATATAAGGGTATATAAGCCGTAAGTTTGTATGCCCCGAGACAACACTAAAATCATGAAAATTGGTCCATATCTAGTCTACTTACCTCGATAAATATCAATATCCAAAAAGTTAAAAAGCCCTCTTTATGAGCTCTCCACAAGTTGATCTTCCCAGCTCCCTAGGTTTCTGCATGTCTGCGTAATCTTCTTCAGTTCACTGATGACCTTGTCCACAACTTGGTCATCGTGAACACCGTGAACCCTCTGGCATTCCACAAGGAACACGTACTGCCATGCCTGGACACCTCCAGGGCGAGAATTAATACTGGTCAAATTTAGGCCGTACTTCTTGAAGACGTGGAGCGCATCGGCTAATGCACCGGGCGATGTATGATCAACCATGAAGGAAATGAGTGATTTGCATTTCGACCCTGGTTTTGAGCAAGACTGCGACTTCTGCGGAGGCTTTATGGCCTGGGTACGGTTCGATTTGAGGTTCTGTAAAACGAGGAATCTGGTTGCGTTCGAGGAGTCATCCTCGATGTTGGCTTTTACAACCTCCAAACCGTTAAGCTTGCCGGCGAGTTCGCTTCCAATAGCCGCACTCTTCGCATCGTTGTCCTTGCTAACAATCTCTGCTGCCTTCGATGTTGAAGATGCATCTTGTTTCTCTACTCCATTATAACCTGAGAGGAATCTTGTGCACTGTCCCCAAACCTGAGGGTGAGAGTAGAACTTTGACACTTCCGGGTTAGTTTTAGAAGTATTCTCAGATCCGTCTATATCAGTGGCCGTTAGCGGTATAAACGCAAAATATAGCATTAGAAGCCGTACCTTTGGCTTTCTTCATCAATAAACAATGATGAACTGCGAGATAGTATTCTCCAGACACAACGATATCGGGGTATAGGTTGTCACGATCCGCTAGCAGATCAAGAGTTTGAACAACGGCACCGTTAGAGGAGTTCTCCAGCGGTATGATGGCGTAGTCTGCTTCTTGTGATTGAACTGCTGAGAATGCATCGTTGAAAGAGACCTCAGCCTGTAGCGTATTGTTCGTCGAGCCGAAGCACTCTATAGCTGCCTATAGAATAAATATAAGCCCCGAGAACTCAGAAAAGATGGCAACCTATGCTCACTTGATGTGAAAAGGAACCCAAAGGCCCAAGAAATGAAATGATGGGCTGTAACATAATGTTGGCATCGTTTAAGCCGGGGATCATGGAGGGCATCATAATAGACTCGCGTGTACGGAACTAACAAATTCCCTCCTTTCAGATACAGTGCACTCTATAACCGTTAGATATAGCCATCTATTTTGGTATTTGGTAAGGGATACTGAAAAGTTGGTCTAAATATCCAGTCAAAAGCCCCCCACGGAGTTGAGTCCGAGGTCGGAGAAGCCGCTTTTTATACCGCAAAACGCCAAACTGGTCTCTAGTTTATTTATATTGACTATCAACTATAGCAGACCGAAGTGAATGCCACGGATGTGCGCCTCTACAGAACACTCGAGGTAGCTATGTCCCAATTGGCCAGAATATGCTCTGGTCAACGGCTTACAACCCTTCTGCAAAGGCGTACGCTGAGTACGGCACCAGAATTATCGAAGCTCGAGGGTGAGCTGGTACGGCGCCGACTGCCTCTGATATACGACTATCTTTCGCCCCAGCCATCACATCTATTGAACCTCTCGCTCAATAGCCTTCTCACACCGTCTCAAGCTTCATCTGCTGCTACAGAGTTCCAATGGCGTCTTCCGTCCATCTCCGGGCCGACCTCCATGCCTCGCGGACACCATCTAGTATATTTTCCACCGCAAGTTCCTTCATCTGAACTCCTTCCGGATGGCTGCGATGAACTGCATTCCCCCGGACAGCCGTATAATCGCCGAATGTGGGCTGGAGGATCAGTTCGTTTCTTCGATGATGGCGGTCCGCTACTTAACGGGCAACGAGCAGTCTGTGTCGAAGGAATACGTGAAGTGAATGTTAAAGGCAAGGAAGGCGAAGAGAAGATATTTGTGGGAATTGAAAGGCGGGTAGCTACAGTGGACGAGCACGAAAGCGATGATGCGATCAGAAACAGAGTGTGGACTCAGTCAGAGGAGGAACGGGGGGATAGCATTGTGATTGAAAGACGCAACCTTGTCTTTATGAAGGATCGGACACCAGAGGAGATAGAAGCTATGAAAGCTGCTGATCTTCCTCGAAAAGTAATCAAAGGTATCTTATCCTCTATGTTTGTAACCCTATAGTACGTTACTAACACTGTAGTTCACAGTTCATACTACGCCGGAATTCACTCAAACCATCACACCTTCGAAAGCCCTTTTATTCAGATATTCTGCTCTCACTTTTAATGCCCATTCCATACACTTAGATCGAGACTATGCGCGCAACGTTGAAGGATACAGTGACCTCCTTGTCCATGGGCCGTTGACCCTCACGATCATGCTTACCGCATTTCAGAAACATGTGTCCGCATTAGGACAGGCGGTATCAAGTGTTGAATACCGAAATTTGGCGCCACTTCTGGTTGAGCGTGAGATGAAGGTTTGCGCAGCACAAAAGCCCAACGGGTCAAACGGTAGCTGGGATATATGGGTCGAGGGTAAAGATGGAGGGTTGGCAGCTAAGGGGACCATTAGAACAGTGCCAACCGCGTCCAATAGCCTCGCATCCTGAGCGTTCTGTAGTTATATATATACAAGCTACAGTGGCATAGGACGAAATGCAATCTAAGTGAGTATTGTCACTGACTACTTTCTTTGGCCAGATTATATCACGTGAACGGTCCAAGGTGGTCCGATAGTATAAAAATAGCACTCTTTGAGCTGAAGTCCGGTTCCTCGTCTTTTCATATTTTCACAAACGCCATCATTATGGCGCCCCGTACGAGGGAAGAACTTGTCGCCCTCGCGGTCATGGACCCAGCCATGGCCGCTATTCTGGAAAGGGGCCCAGCCGTCAGACCACCCAATCCATCAGACCCCTATTATGGTCGGAAAGACCACACAGCTGCCAGGGAGCACAGAGCCACTATATTGAAGGAAAAGTGGAAGCTTCGATACCTTCCCGGCCCCATCACTGAAGTTACCGAAGAGGACCGGAAAATCCCCGTTCGTGATGGATCAGCGATCACAATCAGGGTCTACAAGCCTGCAGCGAAGAAAGACGGCAGTAGTCCCTTGATTGTCATGTTCCACGAAGGCGGATGGGGGATGGGAGACTTGACTGATGAGGAGGTTAATTGCCGACTGTTCTCTCGAGATCTGGGAGCTGTTTGCGTCAATGTGGAATACAGGCTTGTACCTGAGCATCCATTCCCAACCTGGATCAATGACTCGTGGGATGCACTTCAGTGGTGTGCTAAGAATGCCTCAATGCTTGGTGCCGACCCTTCGAAGGGGTTTATAGTTGGGGGAGGATCGGCAGGTGGTAATATAGCAGCTGTACTCGCACACATCGCACGAGATGAGCAGCTATCGCCTCCTCTAACAGGCCAATATCTTTGTGTTCCTGCTATTATGTGTTTCATGCCGCCATCTCATCTTCCTGCCCAGTATCAACCAGAGTATATCTCTCATCCTATCGTGACGCCTTGCAAGGACCCTATTTTCAACTTGACGTTGGGATCTTTCAGCCCCCTTGCTTCCGTTGCCGGGTTCATCCTGAGTCTTCTGCCCTTGAGTCTTCTGGCAAAGGTCTTCAGTATGGCAGGCATGAGGGGCGATATGTCTAGCCCGTTATTTGTGCCATTTCTCTACGGTAAAGAGGAACGAGGGCACAGGGATCTTCCACCAGCTTACTTCCAAGTATGCGGGCTGGATCCTCTGCGTGACGAAGCACTGATATATGAACGAGTCCTAAGGGAGGAGGCCGACGTGAATACCAAGGTTGATGTGTATAAGGGCTTGGGTCATTACTTTTGGACGAATTTCCCTGAGCTAGAAATGAGCAAGACATTCGTCGAGGATACCATCAAAGGTATGAGATGGCTACTGGAACAAAAATAGCACATGTTATTTGGCCCAAGGGTTGAACCCCGACGGAATCGAGAATTATCGGGAATTATCAATATCAGCCCTTTTAACGATAGTAGAATTGACTTAAAGCCCACTTTTTATCATATTTTCTTTTTGATAGAACAATTATTGTCTTATTTTTGCTATCAGAATCTCAAATTTAAGCTACACACGTGACTAATGGAATAATATAAATCCGCCATAGCTTAAGGCAGAAGTTTTTCCCTTCGAAAAAAGCCACATATAAAAGCCCACAAAAGCTTTCCTTCCACTCTTCAGAGTTGTTCAGACTCCAACAGGCCAACACTTTGTAGCAAAGCAGTTTGGTAGTAAAGATGGACAGATACTGGGCGGCACCGCCAGTTAGCAGGTGAGCCATTACATCCTAGCAATGGAGTCTCAACATCAAGCTAACACTGTTTTTCAATAGAACACTGACAGCAGCTACATTTATCCAGTCAGTCCTGGTACATGGAGGATTTTTGGATGGCCGCCATGTTATATTCTACATGCCGAAAATATTCAAAATCCTGCCACAGCTATGGCGACTGTTGACGCCGTTCATCCTGACTGGAGGCGGGCTTAGCTTCTTCCTCGACCTATACTTCCGTACGGGTCCATTAAAAATGACTTATTACTGCGCCCTTGATGGACCTCACTAACAGACCTGCAGTATACTCATACGCCAGTGATATAGAGGTCAATTCGCCTCGTTTCTCAGGGCCGGGTGACTTTGTCACCTATGTGATTTTCGTAGCTATCGTTATCCTGGTGAGTGGTCATCCATTCCTTGCCCGGCGCGAGGGTTTCCAACATGACCAGCACTTTGTGTTTTTGCTGCCACCTATCTCTTCTTTACGTCTTTTCATTTTTGAAATACACCTCTTAAATCTGCCCGCCCAGCCTCTTCTAGCTGCAGCGGTTCCTGAATTCGAGGGAGATTGCCCCTGCACTTCGTGCATACCCATCATTCGCAAACGTCAATCCATTAGGGATGCATGCGGTGTAGGCATGGTGGGATGGCGGTATACTTTGACCAGTATTGATGAACTATGTCATACTGGTTATACTGCTGCCCTACATCTCAACAACATGTATTCCTATTATTTTGGTTTTGTATCTAATATAGAGAATACCCTTTATATCAATATCTCTCTTTCCTCGCAACATTCCAGTGTCTGGGACTGACGGATGTGCAGTTAACCGCGGGCTTGTACCTGCAATCCTATGTCTTCCTCGGAGGTATGATAATACCTACTACCATCCGTATTCTTACCTCTGCTTTTTTGCCCAAGCAGGCTATCCTCCAGTTAACTAATCTTGATAGCCTTGTCTCTTGCCTTTTTGACTACTCTCTCCCAAGATAATGCTGGCAAGAAGATGCCTTTTATTATTTTCCAGCTTCCGGCTGAATACTTGCCTTTCGCCAGTCTTATTGCAACGCTTGTCCTTTCCGGCCAACACGCCGCGCTCACCCAAGCTTGTGGCATCCTAGCAGCCCACCTTTATGAATTTCTAACACGAATCTACCCTAACTTTGGAGGAGGGACCAACTACATCCGTACACCTCGCTTCATCCAGAACTTATTTAGGACAAATAAGTTGGTCCAGGCACATGGTGGTTACCGCATGTATCGCCCACCAGCAAATGATACCTCAGGCCCAAGCACTGGCCAGTCCAGCGGTAACTGGTTTTCTGGCATGGGAGGGTCATGGCAAGGTAGAGGAGCTGGTAGGAAGTTGGGCAGCGGTTAATTTGTCATTACGACAGGGGGCTGAACATGGAAGCAGATAATGTATGCAATAACGAATAATCTGCGTTAGCAGGCTAGAGGTACTCCGTAGTCATTATTTCATTAACCGTCTTATTCCTCGGGTGACCATCTTAACGTTACTAAATGGGGTGATGTACGACTGGCCTTACATGGTAGATTCTGATAGTGACATGGGCTATGTATCCGTCCACATCCCTTGGTGTCTGTATAACTTAGAAATGGGGAAACTTCCTCCATGAAGTTAGTAGCGCCAAGGTGGACATCCGGTCATCCGAACGCTGAGGCTCTTTTTAGTCTGCTTTTCGCTTGAATTATCCAACTTCTTGATTTATAGCATTTAACTGACAAGCCCATTCACCGAGCTCATAATTTTATAATTTTTTTGATTCAGCAGTAAACCAGCAAGATATAATGACTTTTTACTTCCCTGCTATTGCCGCTGTCGTTGAAGATCTTAATAAGGAGAATATCCCTGTAGTAGAGTATGGGGACCTGTTGAATGCACGGTTTGGGCATCCTATCTGCATAGTGGTAATGTCTAACGTCAACATGGTACTTTTATGTAAATAACAGTGCCTAGCTAACACGGTCCATCTATAGACAGTCAGATGGGCAATACCTGACTCACGGGTATCGCGCGTATCTAGCATCCTCTTGGAACACAATATACCAAAAGGCGGCATTATCCCACATTACGCTAGATCGTACGGCAAATGGGAGACAGCGGGCGAGATGCACAAATGCGAGAGCACCAGGATCCATTTGATACCTCTATCAACCGTGCACTTATCCCTCGAAGACTGTAAAGAAGTGGCGTCAACTTTTAGTTTTCAACTAAAGGCGCTTATCCCGGAACCACGGCCGTATCTTATATCATTGATTCGCATTCTACAGTCTCTACCACCTGGGTTCTCACGGCTCCCTATAGTTGGTAATACGGCTCTGTTTCTCAACTATTGTGTTTTCCCAAGACTACCTGATGGTGAAGACGAAGAAAGCGAAAGCGAGGAGCATTTTCAGCAACGTGTCGAGCAAGCGTTATCCGTTGTTCGTCAGTGGGATTGGAGGCCTGAAGAGAAGAAATATCTGGATCTTTCGGAACGAATAATCCGCAACTGCCAATTACTTTATACCTTGAAATAGTCATCTAATCACCTATTAGTCATACACTTACCACACCGTCGCAAGGTATTTCCCACAAATACTTGCGTTGATTATCTTTTATTCACTAAGAATGAGCGTCTACAGCTTATTCTATTCACAGATCTCACCACACTAACGTGACACACAGGAGTGAATGGGCTGGCCCAAGGATAGGGCGAAACCTTAAGTACTTAGTTCATACGTTGGGATCCATGGAATCCCTCGGGCATGAACACTGGTACAAAGCAAGGACTTCATCCACGACACCCTTCCTTCTAACTTATACCACCCACCTTGTTCACCATCAACTCTGACTACTACTCACTTTGCTTTCCCTTCTCTCGTATAGAGAATCAAAAGCCATGCAGCAACAAGACCATGCGAAGCGCAGCCATAATGCAAAACTTGACATGGCAGCACTTGCTGTTACCGAAGTCTTGTCCCGCCATGGGGTAAAGCATGCCTTCATCGGTGGATACGCGGTCTCTGTTTTTAGAGATATCTGGGGCATTAACTGACACAAGTCTACTGCGGGACGTGGACGTGATCGTCGGAGAAGATGCACAAGCGGTTCACCAGCAGTTGCTGGCAGGAGATGGAAACTTTTCTCTCTCCGCAGCAAACAAACTCGTGTTTCACCTGGTAGGTTATAAATTACATACCTTCTACTCTTGCCCATATGTTGAATGTGAACTAAATGAATCTAACGGAGTTCCGGATAAAAGGAGGATCAAGATATTGACATCGAGGTGGAACTTTTACGCGGGGGTAAAGACCAGCCGATGAAGCTACCAGATATCAATACTGCAGCAATACTCCAACGGAACCCTCGGGAGATTGAAGGCTGCCGAGTGGACAGTCTAAGTAAGCTCTACTAAGAACTTAGTATTAAGATATATAGACACTGACAAGTATTGCTAGTGCCCTTCTTGCATCCTGGAATTTTAACTCTAACAAAATTAAAGCGCTGGATGCATATTGCCGACTCTACTCGCCCAGCCAGCATGTCAAGAGCTGCAGATGATATGAGCGACATGAAAACGATTCTTGAATGGCTTGTGAGTCATAGCCTAAAAGTCAATTTCGAGATGTATCCAGAGAAGAGCAAGGAGGAGCTTCTCCCGGGAATGGCAAAGCTCCTAGAAAGAGGCGATACGGAAATCGCAGGTTTATTGAAGGAGACTTTGTTCCCTGAAGACTTTGAAGCACTTTCTTGATTTTTCTCCAGCTCCGATCCCGAGAGTGGGCGTTACATGTAGAGGCCTTGTTCATGAATCGACTTCTTAATTCCTCATATATTCACCTCGGTGCACACTAGTTTTGTACTGAAAACCTAAGGAGTAGTTATGCCTATTAAAAACAGCACTGATACAATACTTATCACCATTACTACGTATTCCCACTACTACCACAACTACTAGTACTCATTAAGCATCTAAATATAAGAATATAACCTATGACTATCTAAATAACTAACCCTAAGCGGTGACGCGCGCCTAATTGCGTCTAATAAACCAATAACATGCTTAGTCTCTGCGGTCGGATCAACTTTTTGCCCACAGCAAATTTTAAGCAACCAAAAATTCCAAACACGAAAAAAAAAAAAAAAGGAAAGCTTCGAAGAATTTATTATATCTCGCAACCCAATTGACAACGTCCGGAACAGGTGTTGTCTGCGCGCTCCGTATTGGGTCTGCATTGTTATTTGAGCTCTGATTTTTCATCTTGAGCGCTTTTGTGTGTTCTGTCCCGTGGTAAAAGAACTAGATTTTGACTATGGAAGCTGCTACAAAGGGCAAAGGCGAAGTTGCAGACTTCAGCATCAAGCCTGAAGCTGTTGCTCCTCCGATTCCTACATCGGAATGGCCTCTTCTATTGAAGAATTATGATAAGCGTATGTATCCCACCTACGGCCTGTGTGGCGGGGGTAGGAGGAGAGAATGCAGCCGTTCGCTAACTTGTGCGGTCTTGAATTTTAATAGTACTTGTGCGAACCAGTCACTTCACTCCAATCCCCAATGGCTGCACTCCTCTTAAGCGCGACCTAAAGTCCTATATCAGCTCTGGTGTCATTAACCTCGATAAACCATCAAACCCATCGAGTCACGAGGTTGTTGCATGGATGAAGAGAATGCTCAGGTTTGCGATCCATTCTACCTCGTTACTAGATAAATTAGATAATTAACATGCTCTTTTTTTTGCCAACTATAGGGTGGAAAAGACTGGCCACAGTGGAACTTTGGACCCCAAGGTTACTGGATGTTTAATTGTGTGTATTGACCGTGCGACTCGCCTGGTGAAGTCGCAGCAGGGAGCTGGAAAGGAGTACGTTTGCGTTATCAGGCTGCATGACAAGATCCCTGGAGGCCAGGCGCAATTCGCTCGCGCCCTCGAGACGTTGTCTGGTGCTTTGTTCCAGCGACCACCGCTGATATCTGCCGTTAAGCGTCAGCTTCGTATCCGAACGATTTATGAGAGTAAGCTGTATGAATTCGATAATGACCGACACTTGGGTGTCTTCTGGGTTAGCTGCGAGGCCGGTACCTACATCAGAACTCTCTGCGTGCACCTGGGTTTGCTTCTGGGTGTAGGAGCCCATATGCAGGAGCTGCGCCGTGTTCGCAGTGGAGCTATGGACGAGAAGGATGGCATGGTGACGTTGCATGATGTTTTGGATGCTCAGTGGATGATGGATAACCACCGTGATGAATCATACCTAAGGAAGGTCATTAGGCCGCTGGAGAGCTTGCTGACTTCATATAAGCGTATTGTTGTGAAGGACAGCGCTGTTAACGCTGTCTGCTACGGAGCCAAGCTTATGATTCCAGGTCTCCTGCGATTCGGTAAGCTCCATGACCAACCACATGATTTCCCATTGCTAACGTGCTATTTTCAGAGGCTGGAATTGAGGTGTATGAGGAGGTTGTCCTTATGACTACCAAGGGCGAAGCTATTGCCATTGGTATTGCACAAATGTCTACAGTTGAACTATCGACTTGTGACCACGGAGTCGTTGCAAAGGTCAAGCGTTGTATCATGGAGCGTGATCTCTACCCCAGACGATGGGGTATGGGTCCAGTTGCCCTTGAGAAGAAGAAACTCAAGGCGGACGGAAAGCTTGATGTAAGTTATCCTGTTGATCGTTTCTCTTTTTTATATCCATTGCTAACTTTGTACCACCAGAAATATGGTCGTACCAATGCATCCACCCCTGCCAAGTGGCAATCAGAGTATAAGGATTATGATGCTCAAGCATCTGGTACGGCGAACGCCGCTCCACCACCTGCGGCTGCCACGCACGCAAAGGCTGCTCCTGCTGCTTCATCACCACAGAAGGATGAAGATGAGGAGATGGAAGATGCCGAGAAGAAGAGAAAGAGAAAAGATGGAGAAACCGCAGAAGAGCGAGAAGAACGAAAGCGCTTGAAGAAGGAGAAAAAAGAAGCAAAGGAAAAGAAGAAGCAAGAGAAAAAAGAGAAGAAGGAAAAGCGAAAATCCAAGCAGGCCGAAGATGCCAGTGACAGCGAGTAGAGAACTGGACATACCAAATAGGCGGTTGTTTTCTCACTTTTTCTTTTGTATCATATCCCTTTTTATACCGTTGGAGTATGGGACTGATCCAAAATGGGTTACCTATTTATTGCCGGAGTACATGGTTGTTGTCTATTTCACTCTAGTTCTTTCAATAGTTTGCCTGGATAGTTAGGTTAAATACGTTTCTTTGATTATTAGAACCTGCTATGGACCTCATGGCCTCTCATTCAGTCAATAGATGACCGGGGAAACCGTCTCCATATGGTTAGTTTGGTTGTTTCGTCCATCGATGTCAAACCTCCTCAACGGCTTCATCTTAAATGGTGTTCAATCTCACAAATCACTATACATTTGTACACTGATTAAGTGCTTTCTCATTTTATGGATCGACTATACCAATTTATCCTTCTCGCAGAGGATAGATAACTATCTCGAAACTCACAGCGCAGAACCCTCAGGCATCCAGGCCCGGTAAAGCCGTACGGCTTTGCTCTATACCAAAGACTCTGGGATATAAGGCATATACAGGCTATGAATGCATGAGATATAATGTGGACGTGATATTTTTGATATGAGCATTTCAATATGCTGCAATCCAGGAGTAGCTTTATTTGCAACTACCGGCAATCTGATTTGTGGCCTCATACTTTGGCTTGTTTAAATACAGCAAAAGCAGCGTGGCGTTGACATGAAAGGAGTACAATATCAATAGGATTGAAGGAAGACAAATCTTCTCGGATTAGCCTGAGGCGGTTTTCTTAACCCAGACAGCCATGGGGTTGTTTTCCGAGTTGAATTTAAGAGCCTTGTGCGCTGCATCGCTGACCTCTTCCGCACCGGCATTAATGGCGCTCTTAGTCGAGTCATCTGGAGGCGGCAGCACCGTTGTATCCTTTGCAACCTGTTGAATGCGTTCATCCATACCAGAAAGAATCTTTTGTTGCTCCTATAAAATGGGTAAGAATATATTGCTTTGCAATGCCTCTCAGGAGAGTACTTACGTCACCTGCAAGTTTCTCGATGTTTCCCTGAGCAGCGGCGTACCAGTCCCTAAGCTGTTTCACCTTACTGTTGACCTCATCCCGAGAGCCTACTGGATCCTTGGATCCCTTCTCAGCCACACCCGCGCTGATGTCGTTCAAGAGTCGAACTCCTGGCATGATATTCTCGACGGACAAATCTGACCACATCTTGGCAACTTCTCCGAAAACTTCAAAGTTTGCGCGCATAAAGATGGCGCTCTTATATATATGCTAAGATATCTTTGTGAGACGTGTTCATATATTTTTTTTTCCTTTGGGCGGGTTTTGGATCTTACAGTACGAGCGAGATCTGTTAAATTGTACTTCCCAATCTTCAGATCACTCAGCTCTCCATCAGGGTCGTTGTTGGCCACGTTCTCTTTGATCTGCCTGACGAAGTCTTCCACAACTTCGTCGACAATGACCTCGATAGTCAAACTGATAGAATTAAAGAAGGTAACCAGATCCATGACTCTGGTCTTGACAACGGCAATAAGACGGATGGAAGCCTCAAGAATTTGTTTTACGGCAGTCTAATGGCCAAACTGTCAGTCGACATTTTCACGATAGGTATGGGATGGGATGGGAAAACGGGGGATTACAAGTGATTTTTCATCAGTGTTCAATTTTAGGAGATTGTTCTGAGCATCAGCTAGATCTTTCTGGTCTTTTGCGAGTGCTTTGGTGGCGTCCTGGTAAGCCTTTGATGACGCGATATACGCCTGCTGCGTAGTGTGCAATCGGTCTTTGGCGGCTTCAAGAAGTGCTTTGCCTTGTGCCATCTGAGGGTCCGGGGCTGATTGCTTATCAGGATTGGCCATTATTGTCTCCTATTGAAATGGTCAGACCGTATTCTCAAATATGAGAGCCTATACTTACTGTGCTTGTTGATCCAGGAAGTGACTGGGAAACAGCATATAGTTGATTTGCCTGGTCATATACCTCCTTGAAGCCACTCTGCCATTGCTTGACTTGCTTGTCATCTGGACCTGGGAGTTCTTCTATTTTACTCTTCCCGCCAAGCTTGTACACTTCATCTGCGATCTAAAGTGAAGTCCGATAGTCAGTAAAGGCACCATTGGCTGAAGGAGAGAGAGGAGGCAAAGGGAAACAGTGAGAAATGGTGACTTATCTCACCTGGATAGCAGTTTGGAGAATCCCTTTGAGCTGGACGCTTGGTTCCTCCTCCGTGGCAACTCCTACAAACTGCTGACGAGCATCCTTTAGCATCTGGAGGTTGAATAGAAGCGACTTCGAGCCTGAGCTTGTGACAGTGGAGACCTCCTCCCAGTTGACACCACCGTCTTTTCCCCCTGTTAGGACTGTGTTCACGCCTCGCAGGAAGACGATAGTCGGCTTGATCCGCACATAAGCCGGGTCATTGCTGTTTTGTGGTAAGGGAACCTTTGCCTTTGGTTCAGGAGTCGGGAGAGTGGTGTTCTTGTTCCCATCCTTGTCTCCCTTTCCATTAAAGTCTTTGAACAGCCTTTCCGCCTCTGCAGCTTTAGCTGTGGCATTCATATTTTCTGCATATGAGGAGGCCAGCTGGCCCAGCGCTGTGACGAGAACATCTCCAAGTTTTCCAACAAGCTCCTGGCCCACGAGATCCCACCTATCGTGATAATCAGCTCCTGCTTGTGATATAATTCACATATCTGAAAGGGGGGGGTCCGGACTCACCCACTGGGGAAACTATCCGAGGCTTTCTTGTAGACATCCGACGCCATCTTCAGTTGTTTCTGGAATACCTTAGTGTTTGCTTTCTGAGTCTTAACGTTGATCTCGTCGGCCTTCAGAATATTCTGAGCCACAAGCATCTGAATCTTGGTTGCTGCAAGTTTTTCCTCAGCAGTGGATTCTTTCTGTATACAGCAGGTATATAATTCTGTTGCATACAACATCCAGTCGTTGAATCCCTTGTCGATGGTTTTTGCCCGCTCATAACAGTCATCTGCACTCTTTTTGATGCTCATCAATGAACCTTTGAGCATTCTTTGTGCGTCATCAGGATTGATGATAATCATCATTATATCATTCACCTGTGGTAGACTGTGTTAGCTATACTCGGGCTCTGAAAATATCAGTGCCAGGTAGTGGTAACTACATGCCTTGTCGGGAATCATAGACGCAACACTATGGATATACGACATTCCACTGTCTGCGGCTAAGAAGGCTTTAGCTCCCATGTCACCACATTCATTCAGATTGGCTCGGAGAGAATTGTAACTAGGATATCTCTAGTCAGAAAATACAATCCAATATGCTGCCAGGGAATTTGACTCACTGCAGATACTGGAAGCCACCCCGAGGAGGATCAAGCTCAATTGTGGCTGCAGTGTCAGAGGCAGCAGCGATGAACGCTAACCCCGTGGAATTGATAGCAACAGGAGCAGAGCCTAAGAGCTGCTGCCATGGATGTGCGAACATAGCTGACGCTTTTATTTGAGCAACGGCTATGTCGGCCATCTTGGGGAGGTCTCCAGGACCATTGCCATAGTCCATCCTCCTTTGGATTTCAACGGCATTCTTCACCAGCTGTCCACTTTGGTCGTCTGCCATTTTCGGCCTAGGAACGTTCAAAATTGACTTGCAATTCAACTAGCAGAAATTTGGAATTGTGGAAGATATTTCCTGTAAGAATTATTAGATTCTTAGCAACCGACTCGACACAAGGATGCCTTTTAATATTACCTACTGGGTAGCAAATATTATACTTTGTGCCAGAAGGCTCATTATCGTTCTGCATATAATGTTATGCATGGCGATGACTTAACCAAAGATTTTCCGCTCTCGAAGGGAAACACGTACTACCGCATATTTCATACCAGCCTGGAGCACACTGTCTTAGCGGCAGGAAACTCTAAAGATCGAGTTACATCTTTCGAATTCCGAATCTGTCGAGATGCGTCATTTCTCTCAAAAATCAGCTGCCTTGATGCATATGCTTCTGTTATCTAGGTTGCCCATGGGCGCACCCTGTTGAAGATATTGGACAATGGTGTATCAGCGTGTATTACTTCGGAAGACCACCGACGCTGAGAGAGTTCCCGGTCAGGTATCACCTGTCTTCCTAACCAAAAACTGTTGTCTACCATGGATGTAGGGTCTATAAAATAAGGCCCAGGTTCAAACCGTTTCTCCATTGAACTAGGCACATTTCTCTTCGTTATCTCGCCCACCACGGATTCTTGCTCGTCCTCAACAATGTTTGATACCGCGGCTGCACATTCTGAACTCGACACAATCCACCAGGTACAAAATGCACTACTGGAAGCTCTCAGGAAAGAACAAACCAAGGGGCCACAGGCCATATCTGCTGCCTTAAACAGTAGCATATCCCAGCTGTACAAACTCGCAGTCTTTGTCCATGAAAATTTCAACTCGCCGATTGGAGGCAGCCATACTACTCCATCAAGCAAGGCTTTGTTTCATGATGTAAGGGCAAGTTTTCAGCAGGTTGAGCAAGTTACAACTGGCACACTGGACGAGATATCCAGCATAAAGGACAAGGTAGGCGGCATTCTTGTCTGCTCAATGCCATTACCTAACTGCTAATATTTCAAAGACTATCGACCTGAACTCTACAAAAGTTGCAACATTGCAGCAAAATGTACAAGAAGCAAAGCAATCTACTGACCTGAATCTAAAAAACCTCGAGACGAGAATTGCCCAAGCCTCCGAAGCGGTAGACACTTGGGGAAAGCAAGTAGAAACGTGTAAGGAAACTCTACAGGAGGCCGAAGAGAAGCTTCAGCAGGATAGAGAAGCCCAGAGGGACGCAAATATTGGGGTACGTTCAACTATCTATGAGTCCTTCTTTACCACACTTTTTTTTTTTTTTTTTTTTCGTAATCGCTGATAATAGTTATAGCTGAGTATTCTTATACCATGGTGGGGAATAGCTGGTTTGATCGATCATAAATTATCTCCCGGTAACGTCTTAGTTGACGTCGGTGCGCAGCAGCAAGCACTTCAGGATGCATATAACACTTTTGTTTCCGTTAGGAATAACCTACTCCAAGCGAAGAAGGAGCAGTCGGACTGCATTAACGATCAGAAACAGTTTGATTCCCTCTTGGAGCAGCTTGGCGACTTGGCTCTTGCTCTTAGCCAGACTGCGAAAAATATTGACTCCATGTCCGAAGCTATAGGAAAATTGAGACTGAGAGCTATACAGGCGGTGCAAGTGGCGGATGAGATGTACAATAACGCAGTTATTGCCTCGGGGGATGCGTTCTTCATCAACGAGTTTGTCAAACCAATCCTCGAGATTTGTGATCAAACCGTAGTGGAGCCCAACGTTGCACCCAAGCTTGAGGCAATCTTGGATGAACTGAGGCAGGCTTATGGCAGAAACAATATCCCGGAAGAGCTGGCTACAAAGTTTGATGAGATCCAGGCGAAGGTTAAGCGATTTATCCCCAAGTCATCTGAGCAAAAGTAGCGAAGAATGAAAGCTCGAGAGCATATTAACTTAGAAATTTTATTATTACTACCTCAAACCTAGATGGCAAAACATTCTCTTGAAGGTTGAAAATATTGCTACATACTAAGTCACTGGACGAAACAGTACCTTCTAGGTTTATGTCTTGTTTTGGTAATGTATCCCGAGATCGAAGTACAAAATACCCATCCACCCACAGGCTACGTACCTATTCTACATTCTTTAGACATGTACTATGTATGGGTGGAGAATATTTCCATCTACTATGTAAGAGTATCTGCTCTTTCATTCAATCCCACAACATGACGTTACTATCTTATGCAAACCCCTCTTTTTGAAACCTAGCTTAAGAGTAGCAGAACCTTCTATAACCAATCTATGAGTATGCACCCCCTTCCTTGAAATACCATTTTGACATCAGGTGGAAGTAAAAGGCTTCGAGGTCTGATGTATCTCATTGCGTTGATGTACCATGGCCGATCAAACTATGATTCTATGTAAGGCTTGGGCACTTCTGCATGGCTCCACTAGTTAACTACGGCCCGCAGTGTGGGGAAGTGATGAACCTTAAAAGTGTATCAAGACGACAAGATAGTAAAGGCGAGCTGCAAATGCATGTCAAGTCCATTTTGTGGCGAACTGTCATTATTTTGAAAACAGCTAGCTATGCATATATTAATGCCTCATTCAGCTCGACTTGTGTATCTTACCGAGCCCCTCCAGGCTTCCCCATGATAAGTTTGCCCTTCCGAGTTTTCTCGTGTTTTGAAAGTTTAACAACCCGATTCACGACAGGAACCTGACATCATGCTGCTTCGAGTGATATGAGCAGAGGTTGAATGAAGAGGTAGGTTTTGTGATGAATATATAGTCAGTCATCTTTAGGGACGACCCTGAATTGAAATATAATCCTGAAATTACATGCCCTTACTCTATGTCTGATCCATCTGATTCCCATTGCATACTTCACCCCTCACTAGCGTTTATTACCAATAGCTCTTCCACAGACATAGGGAAATAGCCATTCTCAAAATGGCATTGAATCCTATCCCAGACAACGATCCAAATTTTCCTCGCTGGCTGCTGGATTTAGAGAAATGGGCTATTCGTCCCTATCAAGAAATTCAAGAAGAACTTGGTGGTAAGCCGGAGTATGGAATCATTTCCTATACGTGGGGGAAATATGCAATCGGCATCCAGAACCCGGCAGACCTTCCACAAGGTATTATGTGGGACGTGCCTTTAGTCTCCGCGTTCAGTCTGAATGAGGCCCAGAGGGTAATGAAGAGCATGAAGAGGCGATATGTTTGGTGGGACTGGATGTGTGTTCCACAGGGCCGAGCACCAGATCTCAGCAATGACCTTCTTCGCGCAAAGGGGGAAGAAATTGGAAAGCAGATGTAAGTCTAGAGTCTGACACGCTGATACGACTCTTTTATTGTTTTGCCGGCATTACACCAATAGTTTATCTCTCTAATAAACCACTCCAGGGCAATTTATCGCGGCGCAACAAGCAGCATCGTATGGGTCCATCAGACCAACTGGGCTAAAGAATCATCGATGCGGACATTGTTAAAGGACGGCATCCCTCCGGCAGCGGGCGATTTCTCTACCTTTTTCAGCGCAGTCCTCGGTATCTTAGAGGATGTACGGGAAACGGAGCCTTGGCTGAAGTCGATCTGGACACTTCAAGAGGGTGTACTTCTAAGTGAAACAATCCTCTTGGATCATGACGGAAACGTATTGGAAGATGAGCGGTTTATCCACAATAATGGTTGTGCATCCGTGATTGACCTAACCGCGGGTATTACCCAGTTGGTGATTCGACTTGGCGCAGACTTCATGCGGCTCAGCAACCGAGGGGAAGCTGAGGAAGACGAGGAAACTCCTCTGATGGCTTATATTCGGCAGGGCAAGAATTACGCGTATGTGGCAGGCGTCCTAGCTACGATAATGAGATCGGGCCTTGTCGCCTATGCAAAGGGTTCTCCATTATACATCTTATCTGGAAAAGTGGGCCGTTTCTCTAGCCAGCCAGAAGACTACTGCTGGGCACTTTTGGGAGCCCTAGACCTGACCTTCCCTAACACGTGGTATCACCAGGGGGAGGACATGGATCTAGTCAAGAAGGAGTTCTTCAAGCCCCTTCTTGAGCGGTGGCAATGGAATTTATTCCTGGTCGCAGGGGTCGTTAACTCAGGGGAGTATGATGCTCTATCGTGGCCAGAAAGGGTAGTGGACGGAAAAATGCTCTCACTTGGGATTTATTTTGATGTTTTCTGGAAGAAAAACCTCCCCAAACTGTCATGGGTCGATGCTAATCAGGAAAACGGCATGGCTGACATGATAATCCTAAATAGTAGCGAGGGTGAAAATCAGTGTGCCCTATGGAAGCTCACTCAGCCAGGCCGATGCAGGCGATATGTGCAGACGGAGGTCATGAAAGCAAAGGAGGCTATAGTACGAGTTGAGAATGTGGAGGACTGCCCGCCAGAAGTTAGCCGAAGTTATTTGCCTATCGCTGATTTGGATAAGCAGTCAAACCGTCCCGGCACTCGATGTATTGAGATTGAACCTCTAGACGAGACCACAGGGCTGTTCAGAGGAGTTGTTGACCTTTGGGTTGCAGAGGATGCCGTGGCCAAAATGGAGTGCGTGTCCTTCAGGCTTGTAGGAAGAACAAGCTGAGCTTCTGAGTGATTCTCTGAAAGGCCCTTTGTTGACCGGGCTATTCCAATATTCCCATAACTGCGACTTGAGAGTGACGGTATTCCAAGAAAACGAAGCAAAGCTTTCTTTGAAGATATAGATTGCATTGCTGTCTATATTGGAAACCAAAAATTGCAGGATTGATTATTAAATAGCAAGGAATAGCTTGTTTTACAATGATTTCTCAGTTTTATTTTCTGTGTAAAGTATTGTTGACTTACAGGAAGCCTCTCTGGTGCTTGCCAGGTCATGGAATTGGATATCCAGACAGCGAAGCCACAAACTTGTGCAGCTACCGTCTCAAGCAGTAATACAGGGATATCATGATATAGCCAAGCTACCTGGTGAATATACCGATTTGTAACTCACTAGGTAGAAAAGATGGAAAGCCGCTGATGACCAAGTGACCAAATGAGGGCTTTCTGGGCTCTGGTTAACAGCTTGACTTGAAAACTAGCGGCTCCGTAGATGTACCCTCCATGATGTCGTCGCCATGCATGTATGTTATTCTCGCCGTCAAACCTGTCTGTGGTTGCAGAGGTTGAAGCTGTTGTTCTTTGCGATGTTGTGGCTTGACGTTGAGTTTGCCAAAAACGGCGCTTGCTGACATCACAACTTTCGGCTTCTCCAACTTCGACCTCACACGATCAACTTCCAACTACACCCAAAGCTGTTCTTTTGTTAGCTGTTTTTCCAGTCTATAGAATTGATAGAGACGCTACGAATAGAGATATTTTGTCCTTGTTGTCGACATGGCAGCAGAACTCGAACCGATAAAGCTCAATCCGGAGAGCCACTTGATCCTGGTAGCTACCTCTCCCCGCAGAGAGACGAAGAGTACTCAGATGCGCATATACTGACTGACCTGTTTAAAGGATCAACCTCTCCTACGTCTTCCACATGAACTGGCTCGTCGCAACTTTAAGACCGTACAACGCATCGTGGAGAGAGAAAAAGAATACGTCATTCCGGCCTTGAAAGAATCAGCAAATGCCTCGCTCTCCGGGAACCAAGATCCTACCCAAGCACTCGCCTCTCTAGATACGATGATAACACGGATGCAGGGATTGAAGCGGAAGATGGAGGCACTGCAGGAGGAGGAGAAGAGTATCCTTTCTCAGTCCAGAAAGAGAATCGAGCATCTGGAGGACCTCTTCGGCATACATAGCTTGGTGGATGTGAAATATGACAGATGGTCTAGGATAAGATTGAACAGGCTGCTGGTCGACCATATGCTACGCTCAGGATACCTTGAAAGCGCAAAGCAGCTTGCACATGAGGAGGGCATCGAAGATTTGGTGGATGTGAACGTCTTCTCTCAATGCCAGAGAATAGCGGAGAGTCTTCGAAGAGGGGAGAGCAAAGAAGCTCTTCAATGGTGCGGAGAGAACAAAGTCGCGCTGAAAAAGCTACATGTATGTTGTCCTTTGTTTTTTTGATGTCGGTCTCAAAGGCCGTTTTGCTGACGACTTTATAGAACAAACTAGAGTTCGAACTGCGGATGCAGCAGTATATTGAAATGTTACGCGCTGGCGAGAGAATAGAAGCTAGACAGCATGCCAAAAAATACCTCACGCCACACAGCGAGACATACAAATCAGATATACTTCGTGCTGCGGGATTGATGGTCTTCCCTCCTGATACTGATGCAGAACCATACAAGGTAACATGTTCGCGAGCGAACTCACTTTGGAGAGTGAAGCTAATCGGCGTCGATCTATCTAGTCTATATACTCATTCGAACGATGGCAAACTCTTTCCAGCCTCTTCATAAAAACCCACCATGACCTCCTCTCCCTAACGTCCCATCCATTGCTACAGATTGCTCTCTCTGCTGGCCTTTCAGCTCTGAAGACACCGGCATGTCACTCTGAATATACAACTTCCGCCTCCAGCGCGACGTACTCTGCAGGACCCTCTATATGCCCTATATGCTCTACTGAGCTTAATGAGCTCGCACGTCCTATGCCTTATGCTCACCATACGAAGAGTTCTGTAGAGAATGACCCGGTTGTTTTGCCAAATGGCCGACTGTATGGTAGAGAGAGCCTTTGCTATATGTCAACTAGGGCGGGTGTTGATGCTGGCAAAGTCAGAGACCCCATTACATCAGAGTTGTTCGATGTATCTGAATTGAAGAAGGTGTTCATTTCATAGCGGTACACATCAATGACTGTACCTATAATTGTCCTTTTTTCGAGGGCTCCTGTTTCGGTTTGTGTTTTTCTAGCTTTCCCAGAGGAATTCAGCTCAATGTAGCGTATAATGAATGACTTGATGACCAAATTCTCTGATATCAGCCTAACTCACTATCCCAAGTAAGAATATTGCTCCAGCATCAGTCACTTCCGCTCTCAGATCCTCCTGCCGTTCGTTTACGCTTTCCAGAATTGATATTCTGGTCTTCGAATCCTTTCCGCTCAAATACATAACTTCTCGCCTCTCTCTCCTCGCCTTTCCATCCACCTCTCCCGCCATCCTTCCCTTCAATAGCACCTATTGTACGTGCATGAGAGTAACCAGGATAACTAGTCCATGGAAAACTGAAGCTAGTTACAACACGTAGGCCCGCGTGCCGGGCTAGATCTCTGATATTCCACAGCGTATATGGCTCTCCTTCAAATAGAGTCACAATAACATAACCTGGCTCCTTTCTAGGTTTGTATCGCACTTCATCAGGATTAAATAACGAGTCATCTTCCTCATCGTCCGGGTATTCATCCTCATCTTCAAAATCAGACCAGTCATCGCTGGATGCCGGAACAGAGAGAAGAGGTACACACGCCTTGAAGAATCCGACTAGAAGCTCTTGGTTGGACCGAACCTGCCGATTCACGTCCGTACTTAACCCACCAACATGAGGGAAATTGAAACATATAATATCCCACGGCCCTCCTCCTTCAGTTTCATGACTGCCATTGTTGGCTCGGTTTGAATAGTTTCGCTTTCGACTGGGAACAGGAAAGCCACTCCGTATCAATTTCCCGCCTCCTCCGGAACTACCTAGCTTTCGAGCATCGATTGAGAAGACAACCTTGGGCGATGATACAGATGACTTTGATGTATGAGCTGAATCAGCTTTGAGGTGGTTCTGTGTCTCTTTATCTCCTTCCTCTGGGCTCTCTGAATCGTCGTTGTCGTCTCTTTTGCGCTTCAAGGCACCCTTCGAGCCTGTTGATGGAGACGAAAAGGCTTCGAGTTGTTCTATATGGCCTTTCGCATCTGGGTATTTTTCAAGTAGCTTCTCTTCGCTATCATAGCATGTTGCCATAAGCCTCCTTCGGCATTTATGGTGAGTCGCGAGAGATAGTGCGAACGAGAAGTCTCCTGATATAAAGCATTAGCTACATGCATAAGATATAAATGTAGTAAAAGGACTTGAAACTATGCATACCTTCGCCGATCAATAGAATCCGGTCAGAAGGTCGAAAGGGAATCCGAGGTTGATTTTGCTTTTGCTGCTGTTGTTTGGCATTTTGGGCCTTTTTCATCAATGTTGATAGCTTTGGAAAAGATTTCATCTTCTTACTGCTCTGCTTCACAGCAGGCTTCCGAGCTTTACCCATTTTCTCTTGGTAATCACTTCAAAGATACTGACAGATGGGTTCTATTGGATAGTATCTGTATGTTGCAGTCGATATTGATAAAAAGCTTAAAAATATATATATATATTTAGGATGTCTTAGACGGCTTTTTTGCGATGTTGATAACGACTTGCGATAGGCGAATCGTTGCGAGCAGGTTTCACTCTCGAAGACTGGTGGTTTGTCTGAAGACATCTACCTCTATGGAGTATGTCCTTGGATTCGCCAGTTTATTTATAGTTGGTTTTCACTGCCACGATGGAGGCATTGGCAAAGACAGTACAGACAACATTACTCTATAATTAAATCGTTTACACAGGTCGAAGAAATAATAAAACATAGAAATAAGAAAGAATGAAGAAAAGAAAACTAAGTACAGTATACTACAGCACCCAAAATTTTCTGCAGTATATAAGAATTGGGGATATCGAAAAAGCAGTGCCAAAGGTAACCCGATGAGGACTCTAACACAAGGTAAAGAATATAAAGAAAAAAGAAATAAAGTAGCAAGGGTGTAAGAAGAGGCTCTGAGCTAATGGCGAGCCGCACATTACAAGAACAGAATCGGAAGAAAGAAAATGAGAATAAAACTCCCTCAGGAAACGATCAGCCAAAAATCAAGTTCTATGAGTTGAAGAGTGTGATATGGTTGAATGTCCAGTCACCAGGTAAGAAGAAAGCGAAGTAGTAAGAAGTAGTTGGGCGCCAAAGATAACTGAACAGTCTGGGCCATCTGAATATTTTATGTTGGACCGACACCTGGAGATTACAAAATATAGGCCCGTCGATTGCATTAAAAGTCGTTATCCCGAGACCGATGCCTCGTGAGAGATTTGGAACTAGACAGAGTGGGCATTTTTAAGACCAGCTAATTGCTCACGATTTGAATCCATCTCTCATGCTTTGCGCGCTGGCACTGACGGGAGGGTTGGAGGTAGGGAGGATGCCAGTCTTTGGTTTGGCGTTCTGCTTGATCTTGGCGAGAGCGTACACGATACCACTGACGAAACCAATCGCAATGGCGGAAACGCTGGGGAAGGTGACTGGGTCGCCGAAGAACATTAGGCCAGACAGAGCGATGGGAAGTTTGTTGAGGGCCCCGACCATGGAGTAGGTTGTGGAGGTGGTGACGCGTACACACCAGGCGGAGGCGTAGGAAATAAATACGGTGGACAGCCCAGAGAAGAGCATAGCGAGGTAGAGCCTGTTACGGGTTTCGACTGGGAAGTTCTTGGCCACGTTGGCAGCAGACCAATCCTCAACGAGGAGAGAGCTGATCATGAGAATTGGAATGGAGAGGAGGTTGTTGTAGAACATGGCTAGAGGGATGGAGTTAGAGCAGCACAAAATAATAGTGGTCCTGGCATATATAAGACTTACTGTCGAAATCCTTGAAGTTGGTCAACTTGATTCTCTTTCGCATTCCGAGGACGTACGAAGCGGTACAAGCGCAGTTAATCAACATCCACAGGTAGCCGGAGTTGAGGGTAGAAACAGCAGCGGATCCGGAGCCAGCAGAGCTGCTAACGGCATGGGTGATATCAGCCCAAGCAGCAACCACGGAGCTAAGGACCATAAGACCGAACGAGAAGAGGGTCAAGCCACTGACAGAGCCTCCGAACCACAGGACTTCGCCATACGCGATGAGGATGATGGTAAGGTTCTTGAAGATTGTGTAGACGGGGATAGAGAGGAACTTGAGGGCCTTGGAGCCGGTGTATATCATGCCGATAAGGAGGAGAGAAATCGGGAACCCTGCAAGGAGGCTCTGTTAGCTGGAGTAGCTGATGGCAGATAGAGGACGGCATCATACATTTCTTAGCTTCGTCCGAGTTAAAATCCCTATAGTTGATGAGTCCCATGGTCTTACAGGACTGGATTGCAATAATACAAATAATGGACTAGAAGAGTGTCAGAGATCATGGCTGAACGCTGGTAGGAGATTCTCGACCAACCTGAATACAGAGAAGGAAAAAGTTGAGATTGAAGTCGACGCCGGACAACACATATTTATTCGTGACGGTCATTAGAATGGAGGAAGCACAGTAGGCGATAATGGCGAGAGTAGCATTGTTTGCTGCAGAGGAGACGGCCGAGCTGTGTCGCGGTTGCGGTGGTGGCTGCGGCTTGTAGCTGGACGACTCCGAGTCCATCTTGTCCATGGCGATGGAGTAGTTGTCGTTCTTCTTCTGGTCTGACATCTTGAGAGGTTGTATCTATCCGCAAAAGTCGAGCTCCACGTCGCTGCTATGATATATTCGCTCCTGTGCAAGGCCACCTGGGCGTCTTTCTGTCTCTCTCAGGGGTGACGACGACTTGCCGCAGACGATCGAGGGTAGGAGACGTATATAAGGCAACACCTAGAACAAACACCAACGAAAGGAAAAAAGAAGAACAAGAAGCTGAGCAACTGAAACAGAAAGCCTCGAGAAATACGGGGGCGGAGTCAGAAGTTGGTGATTGTTGAAATTCTTCTTCTTGTCCTTTTTTTGGCTCTTTTGGATGTTTTTTTTCTTTTACTTTTTGAAAAAAAAAAAAATTTCGGAAAAATCAAAAATTACACTAGTATTCAGAATACAGGTTATAATACACTGACTAAGCAGGTGTATCCTTCACCCTTGCCCGGTATTGCTTCTTCTTGTTCTCGATATTGTCATTCTTCTTGCCGTGGCTGCCTTGGGGTTGATGCCCTGGCGACGGAGCCTGTTCCTCTGAGCGCGGGCGATGTACTGCTCGTCCTCTTCCTCGTTGAATGGGCCGAATCCGTCTTCGTCGGCATCCCCGTTCTCCGCAGCTATGGGGGTCCTATCAACGGCCTCCTCGCCGCCTTCACTTTCGGCGGTGCCTGGTACCTTCTGGGTCGTCTCCGCAGGGCTGGGGCCGGTCTTTTTCAGCTTGCAGACGAAGAAGCCGTCGACGTTTTCACGGTGGGGATAGTACCGTCTAGTCAGCGGCATCTTGTCGTCGAACTTTTTGTTCATGTAGCTTTTGAATCCGGGGGTTCCAAAGCTTCCCAGCCCTGTATCGACTATCTTCACGTTTGGCCGTTTCCTCAGCGCGTACTGTACAACGCCCTCGTTCTCTTCAACCGTAACACTACATGTTGAGTAGACTATATATCCTCCTGTTTTTGAGGCGTGGTTGGTAGAGTCGATGGCAGCAAGAAGTAGCTGCTTCTGCATGTGTGGCAGAGCTAGAAAGTCACGCTCTGTCTTGGAGGTCTTCACCTTCGGGTCCTTGGAGATGACGCCGGTTCCAGAACATGGCGCATCGAGCAGGACCCGGTCAAAGCCTCCGACGGCCTTGGGAAATGCCGTTCGTGCATCAAGGTTTGAGACAATAGTATTCTTACATCCCAGCCGATGGATATTTCCAATCAGACCCTTTGCACGGGTTTTGCTGGCATCGTTGGCAAGGATGCTGCCAGTATTTCGCATCAGCGCAGAGGCATATGTAGTCTTACCACCTGGAGCAGCTGCCATGTCGAGGATACGCTCATGCGGCTGTGGTGCAAGTGCCATGACGGGCAGGAAAGAAGAGGCAGCTTGGAGAATGTAATGACCCGCAAGATATTCTGGAGTGGCGCCCAGGGGAACCGGGGACTCGAAAACCTGAAGACCAACTTTTGACCATTTTCCAACGGGTTCCAAAACAACGCCTCTGTTGATTAATGCCTGAGCAAGTGATCGTCGATTTGTGCGTAGTGTGTTAGTTCGAATAACGATAGGTCGAGGAGACTCGTTAGCCTCAAAGAAGGAGAATGCTTCCATGGGCGTGAACAGAGAAAACAGCTTCTCTGCAAGATAAGGTGTGTACCCGTAATACACACATATATCGTTTAGGAGAAGGTCGGTATAGTCTGCGCGAGATTTCCCCGGTTGGCCCAACGTGCTCAAATCTCCAAGAATACGAATGGTATCGGTGATCCTGGTTCGAAGCAATTGGAGGTTTGGAGCTAATCCAGCTGTGAGATTTTCGTGTTCGGCAAATACATCTGGTGCGTCGCCTGCGATATTCGTTTGCATAGCAGCCTCTTTCAACTCAAGTTCTGCTTGTGCAGCCTCTTCTTCCTTCTGCATATCCAATTTCTTCGACAAACCCTCTATATTGGCAGCGGTAAGTATCTCCTCTGCATCCGAAAGGTCCTCGTCGTCTGAAAACATTTTCTCTCTCGGCCGTTCCTCGTCAGAATCGAACGCTGAATGACTCTCGAGATCTGAATCCTCATCCTCCTGATCTAATTGATCCATATTGTCTGACCCGTCACTGACCCCGTCTAGATCACCAAACTCGTCATCGAGCATCTCATCATCCATATCCTCATCAGAGTCGTCAGGTTCAGGAATATCTACCGGCTTGGTCGCCTTTTTCTTCTTCCCATCCTTGTGTGGTGTGCTCTCCGTGAAAGAAGCCTTTTTATTCTTCTGCTTCACAGTTCCTGGTTTCCCGGCACTTGCACCATTGGTCGTTGCGCTTTTGGACCTTTCGTCTTCCTCATCGTCGTCAGCTCCTCTTCGTCGCTTAACTCCCTGAGGAGCATGGCCTGCGCTGTCTGCCTTGTCCGCTTTCCGCTTCTTTACCACCTTTTTACCACCTTTTAGCTTGGACTCATCAAGCGGCTGTGGAGGACCCTGCTTCTTCCCAATGCGACGTCCGACACCCATCTTGCCTCAATTCTCAAAATCAAGGGCCAATTGGTCAAACTGTCGGATCGTGAATATTTCTGCTTTTTCTTTTCTTCCACGAAATTTTGCTGATAAGCAAAAAATAAAATATTTTTAGAGTTTATCTTATCACGTGATAGTCTAGCTTATCTGATTAAAAACAGCAAGTAACAACAAATCTATAAGAAGCAGAGAATTGGTAGAATCAAACCACCTTGATAGACGAACTTCAGACTATTACAAAAAGGATAAAGCTGTGATCATGGCGGAAGTAGCATTTACAAAGAGCTTCCTGGCTTCTCTGGACTCAAAACCTATTAAAGTCCCCGCAGATACTGTCTATAACCCCCAAACTTTCGCCCCTCGTTTCCCGGTAAGGAGCTATAGATATCTCTTTCTAATGGAAATTAGCCTGTGCTAAGCCTCTATCTATGTATAGATCACCCTTCCGCGTCTTTCTGACCCTCCTCACCCGCCTATGCCCAAGAAAATCAAGACCACAGCACCTCCAGGCTCATCCAAGGGAATAACTATCCACCTAAAGTCCGCTCGCAACCCTGTGCTAGACATCAAACTTGCAAATGTAGCTCTAGCTACCGCAACAGTCCACGAGCTTAAGGATGCCGTTCATCAGAGAATACGACCCACTAATTCAACAAACCCCGACGAAAGAGTGCTGTTGGATAAGATAAAGCTATTATGGAAACGCAAGCCTGTCCAGGGAACATCAATTGCAGATATTTTGACAGACGAACCTGATATAATCGACGGGAAGAGTCCTGCTGAGTTCAGTGTGATGGTTTTGGGCGGAGCATCTGCTATTTCTGAGGAGGAGTTAAAAGCTGCTGCTGCTACGAAGGCTGATAAGCCTGCGGTTGCATTGGATTCACCTGAGGATACAGAGATGAAGAATCCAGATGAGGAAGAAAACCCCGTGAATGTTGCAGCAATGCGTGCTGAGTTCCAGGCTTGTTATAATTCATTTGATTTCTGGGCACAGGTTGAGGAATTCATAGAATCCAGGATGGATGTCGAGCCAGAATACGCTGGGGTCATGGTCACCATTTTCCAAGATGCGTTGAAGGCTTACTTGGATAAATAGGTCTTTACTTATCAGACTAGTTTTAAGGTCAGCTCTAATGATATTGCATAATGACAGCCCTCACATATTCATCTCGTGCAGCCGGGAGAGAGCGCATACCAAAAAAAATCATAAATTGTATATATTCGTTGAATGAGTAAATTGTTGCATCAAGAAGACATAAAGCTTGAAGGTTAGAATTTTGATAGTGTACACCACGGCAAGAGAGAAAAACACAGGCAAGGGCAAGCGTTAGGAAAGGGATGCAGTAGAGAACGGGAGGAGAGAAAAGACAAAAGAACAAATGTGAATAATAAAAAGAAAAACATTAAGTACGTATCTTGAGGGACAAAGAAGAGGATAAACATATTCTCCAATTCTCCAGGAGCTTTTAAGGAAACATGGCCCATAGAGGAGATTTCAGCGCATGAATAAATACAAACGCTCATGTCTTATAATAATAATAATAATGGCGTAAAGCAGAGCTGTGAGCTTATGAAAGGGGTATCATCAGAACAAGAAGATTAGCTTTCGCAGTTTGCGAAGGAGAAAACCCAAGTCGAATATGCTCACTCAAAGGTCAAGTATTTCATTATAGGAATAGTGAGTAGATGAAAGACAGTGTATAATGTCGTCGAGGAACCATTTTTTCTCTCTTTTGCCTGGGAGGTCCTCGCGGTGCGGCAGGTTGGGGGTGAGGAGCTTGATATTATCTCGAGAATACCTTCACGACGCCGTCGCCGCCACCGCTGGCAACCCATCTTCCGTCTTGACTCCAGACGACCGAGCAGACACCCTCACCTCGCATTAGTCTATGGCTCGTGATTTCTTGCGTACAACTTCGTTTCTCTAGGGACCAAAATCGTAAACTTGCGTCATGTCCAGCAGAGACAAGCTCTCGTCCATCTGGAGATTGTGAAAGAGAGGAGATTGCTGCTGGGTGCGCTAGCATGGTATATGTACATTGACCTGTTTATGTTATGGTTAGCGTTGTGTTATTAAGAAGAAAGAAATGTGAGCTTCCTACCGCTGTTAGCATCGAAAAACCTGATATAACGGTCTTCGTAACCACTGATGACAACACCTTCAACACCACCGCTAGTTCCAGTAGCACCGTGGACGACGGACTCTTCTTCTGAGAGGGCTCGGTTAGGGTCCAAGTTAGCTGTGCCATCGAAGCCAATAGTGCTAGCTACAACGGCGTTAACGCCGGTGGCACGAGTGCCGTCGTAGGTCTCAAGGCTTGCCATTCCCACGATTTCCTCTCCCGTTCGGGTATCATAAACTATAATGGACGCATCTGCGTAGGAAACAACAAAGTTGACACCGGCCAATGACAGAGGGCTAATACAAGTAGGGGCACAGTCACTCCGGACAATCTGATGGACCAGCGTGTAGTGGAATGCAGTTGTACTTGCGGTGCTGGGTTGGGGGGAAGTAGGGAAATTAGAGCCTGAGGATATGGAGTTTGCACGCCTGCTTCCGCCTGCACTTCTTCTGGAGCTGATTTGCGGTGACGATAGCTGTGGAGGTGTGCTTATTGCCCAAATCAATATCCGGCCATCAGCAGCTCCTGAGGCAAGGAGCACACGGTCAGGGCCTCCGTTAGCATTGCATTGATCACCAAACACAGATTTGGAAGTTCCTGGTAGAACACAAATGGCCCAAACAGCATCTTTATGGCCATCCAACGTAGCCTTAGGGTCAACTCGGCCACGTTCCCAGACCCTGACACTCGCATCTTGCCCGCCAGAGAAGACCCAACCATCTCCAGTGGCACGTCCACCGCTAGAGAAATTTTGAGAGGGCGGACAGGCTGCGAGTGCGGTGACAGAGCCGTTGTGACCGCGATGAGTAAAATAGCTAGTGACATCAAGATCGGAACCTGGGGCTGCAGCATTGGGACCAAAGACGCCGTATGTTGCAGGTATTATCCATCGTTTGATAGTTCCATCATCTCCACAAGTACAAATTTCAGGTTCCGAGGGGCTTCCACCACCGGTGAAAATCACTGATCGAACCACATCCAAATGTCCGCGCAAAGCAAAGCGTACTTTGAAGTTAGTCGTGTCTGCCTTTGGTCCAGCCGATCCAGATAGCTCACGGACATCAGTGTGCCCATCACTTCGTCTTCTCCCGCCAGAACTCTTTCTCCTTGACCCACGTCCTCGTGTGGGGGACTTGGGAGGGATGAAGTTAGCACTGGGGAAGGCATCTGTGTCCGGACGGCGTGTGACTGGAGCTGGAGTGGGCTCGTTTGAAGGTGCTTCGTCAAAATTCCAACCATCAGCCTCATCAACAATAATCTCATTCGTAGTAGGTGGTTTTCCAAAATCTTCTTTTCCTGAAAACGCTTCTGTAGACTTGCTCTCTCCCTGCGAAGGTTCTTCTGGCTTGGAGGGGAATTCATAATTGGCGTTACGTTCCTCTTGCGTGGCTTCGTTTGCTCGTTGCTGCTCTTGGGATCTTCTGTCGAGGAATTCCCGTTGGGTTGGACCCTGGGCACCGTTTTCGTTATACGTTGGCATCATTAGTTGGGAGCCTTCTGGTTCTCGAACCATATTAACATGGTTCAATTGGGGCTGTGTCTGAGCTAATTGCTGCTTTTGCGGCTGCTGCTGTTGTGGTACGGGCTGCTGTTGCTGCCGTTGGTGTTCCTGCAGATAACCGCTCTCCAAAGGCTGTCGTTGCAACTGGTGCTGTTGGTAATCATTGTTCATCAAGTCCTGTTCGTTCAATTCCGGAGGAGGATGAGACCCGGGAATGACATGGTAAGCAACTTCTTGTGTACACTTTCCAAGATATAGGCGGGATTTTTCTCTTTCATTTTCGTGTTGGGCGTTCGAGTCTTCGTCTTCGGCGTTGATATCGAATCCAGATGAGGGTTTCGGTTGCTCTAGTAAACGCGCATTAGAACATCACTCAAGCACACAAATGGGCGAGGATTAAGCTCCATACTCTTCTCCAAAGCCTTGAGGCTCTTCTTAGCCACTTCCTTGGGGTCAACACCGGGCTCGAGTTTCTCCCCTTCGGCGAGTTTACTCGTCTTCTCCCTCTCTTTCTTCAGCGCGATTTCCAGAATCCGTACATGCTTCCCTAGAGATTCATGCATCCGCTTACTTGTCCGAGCATCGCCTTCTAGCCTCCCAATCCTTGACTTCATCTCTGCGCGCTCGATCTCCCAGGCGTTACGGTCACGTTCATGTCGATGCCACTCAGTCTGCAAGAAGCGCATGACACCTGCAACAAACAATATTATGATTAGCATATATCTAATATAACTCCCCGCGGAGTTGTAACCATGAAGTATTCCATCTAAGAAGAAGATGCAGAACTGACCCTGTAACGTATATTCCGTTCCCTGAGGCTGACCTCCGCCATTACTTGCATCCATACCCGCACCCATTCCACCATTTCCGGCCATGGCAGACTGTGGCTGCCAGGCCATCAAAATACCAGGACGACGGGCGTAGTTTTATTCGTCAACAGAATCGTAAAACAGTTCTATTCAATACCGCGAGGACACGCCTAGCGGGTAAAAACCGTCGACGGTTCGGCTGTTCGTTTGGGAAAAAGGGGTCCAAGTCTGGCTAAAATATACAGCCCCGACCAAGCCTGGAGGTGAGACGCAAGTGTAGCAATGCCTATATGAGGTTTAATCCGCAGGACGTTGTCGCCAACTATTTGCTGGTCGATGCGAAGAATAATAAAAATAAAAATAGAAAAAAAAAAGGATCTCGTTGTTCGAAGCTCTTTTTAGCCTGCCAAGCCGCGATCTGGCATCGATAAATTTTGGGCAAATACTATGTAAATGAATAATATAATGGCTATTATACTGGAAACAAGCAAACAAGACAGAGAAGAGCTTAGAATACTATTTCTTCTACCTCCATGCCGCAGTCGACGCAGGTCTTGACACTCATCCCCGTCTCTGGATTGTCTACCGGCCGTCCCCATTGATGGACGTGTCTCTGGCGGCCACCAAGAGTGTCGCCAAAGGAGCCGCCGCCGCCCTCTCTGTTCCTTCGATGAGCCTCAAACTGGGTGCGTTTCTTGAGTTCTTTTAGCTTTGTCTTGAACTGGGCCTCCTTTCGGCGCTTTTTGTCTGCCTCTCGTCGCTCAAACTCGGCGTCAAGGCCCTCGGGAGATCCCCATTTCTTCGCTGAAAACGCATACTCCTCCACCTGGAACCGAAGAAAGAGCATCATGTTGTTCCAGGTGGACTTGTGCGGGTTTGGACGCTCTAGATGAGGCAGTAGTTCTTCGTCTTTGAGCTCAGCTGGACATCCAAGGTAGTTAGTTTGGAGAATAATGAAATAGATAAAGAGGCCCTACTCACGGTCAGTAAGGAGATAGTCTTCCTTTGCTTCTGTCTTTGTGAGTAAACTGTATTTCTCAGGGAACTTCTCCTTGCAGAGGCTGCAGACGGAACACTTGAAGACCTCGTCCCACTTCCAGTCAATGTCTGCAGTACCGCATTCTCGACACTTCTTCTGCTGGCCGGAGTCCTGTGCTGTAGCTCCTGGGGCAAAGGGCCCATGAGGGTCTTTCCGGGCGGCCTGTAGATGCTGGTACCGCTCCCACTCTCGTTGGGTCATATGAGCCGGCTTCCCGTCCTGCTCTTTGGAGTATAGAGCCTTGTTATGGGGGTCATCTTCCGCTGTCAAGAATCCTCCTTTGGTATCTGTCATCTTGCTAAAGTCATACTCTACATATTTGGCAAAAGCCCGTACTGGCCTGATGGTATCTAGTGGCCGTTCGCCTCTCGTTGACGGGTTATTTCGCCCATCTCGAAGGTTTGCTGGAGTCCTGGACGGCGAGAGTACGGAAGAGATGGGCCTTTTCTGTCCAGCTACAGCTGAAGCGGTACCGCCGTTTCGTGCTTCAGCTTCTCGTTTTTCACGAAGTCCCTTAGCTTTCAGGCGGTTTAGTTCCTGGAAAAGGCCTCTTAGCTATTTGGCTGCCCTTTTCTCTAACAGAATAATCATGGGCTGCGTACAATGCGCTGGATTTGCTCTGGAGTAAGTGGTTTTGATTCAGGAGCGCCAGCTGCTTTGTTCGGTGTCGAAGGCTGTGAAGGTTCCATCTTTGTCTCGAACCCAACAAGCTAGTCTTTTGCTTGAAAGATCGAGATATCAAGAAGCTGGTTTTTCGCTGTCTTTTCGAAGTTGAAGTCGTGACAAGATGAAGATAACTAGGATGTAATAATACCGTATGTACCTGGTAAAATATGGGGTTTGCCGCTGTAACTTAAGTATAGTATTGAAAACACGTGCCTTGAGCCTCTTATGATGTCAAACTTTTGTTAAAAGAGCAACGAATGGACGAAGAAGTCGAAACAACACGAAAGCTGAGAGCAGATGCGATGAATGGGAGCGGCGATGAGTGTCCCCTGAGCCCAAGGAGCGTACGGTCGGTTGAGTCTAACCAGCCGTTCCCTCCACTCAGCCCTGACCTCGAGTCGAGCAGCTTCACCGAGGAAGACTCTCGCGCAGAAGACAACGATGAAGAAGAGCAGTCAGAGGCCATCGAAGGCGTGGACACCGTGGACGATAGAGAAGCAGAGGGAGACGAGCAGATATTAGAAGACAGAGGAACAGAAGAGGCGGAATTCCTCTCTCAATATTCGCCGCAAGCCTCTGAATCCGAGGAGGAAGAGGAGGAAGAAGGGAGCTCTCAGGAAGAAGACAGCTTCGCCGCCATTGACCGGCCATTCCTACGATCAACGGTATCTCTACCTCATGCCTTTGCGCCGCCGTTCTACAATCGACCTCCTACTCCTCTCCCTCCCTCGCCGTCGTTGACGTCGCTTCTTCGCCCGTCCTTCTCGGCAACCACGTCTCGTCCTACCACGCCTGACAGCTCAGATGTCGAGACACCAAACGATACCGAAGCTGCTGTGGCCAAGTCCGCGCGTAATGCGACGACGGTGCCTCGAGCAAGCCCAAAGGTGCCTACATATGAATACTACGGCTTCGTCTTGTATCTGGCGTCATCCCTCGCATTCTGTATGTTGACATGTTTCCTTTAGTGATGACGCCACTAACATAGTATATAGTAATGTATTTGCTATGGTCTTTTCTACCATCCCCGTTTTTGCACAATCTGGGAATACACTACTATCCGAATAGATGGTGGTCGTTGGCCATACCTTCTTACCTGGTGATGACGCTTATATACATATACGTTGCCCTCGCGGCGTATAATACCGGCTATCTGACCCTGCCGATGAACAGCATTGAGAATTTGGTCGATGATGCGGCAAATATAGCTGTAATTGATAGTAAAGGACGTCGTCGACCGGGAGGCTCAGCGAAGATGAATCCCGATGCCGCGACGGCCCAGATCATGGGTTCGGGGAAGAGGATACCGTGGGACCAAGTGTGGAATGAAGGGACTGATGCGGTCATGGACATACCCATTGGGGGCGTGTGTGAGGTCCTTTACGGCAGTGATGATGCCAATGAAGGTAACAGACAGTATTCATGATATGCTACATATTATAGATGCATAGGCTGGACGGTACGGGGATGATTATACTCTCTACGTACGGGTGTTTGGATGGCTGATATAGATGAATGTCATTAGTTATCTTTTATCATGACGGTCTCATTTATATACATCAACATGACATGACATGAACCCGGCTCTTCATCCCACTTATATCGCTCAGGAAAAGGCAGCAATTGCCTTGGCAAAAGCATCGGCAATAGCAGCATTGATCAAAGGCGCCAACTTGGCAAACTGCTCATTCAGCTTGAGCACGGTCTCATCCCCTAGCTTGGCCGAGAGGTCCTTTTGTTGTTTGAGGTTGTATCTAACCAACCAGTCGAGCGGGAAGATGCCGAGAACACCCTTCTTGAAGACAGGCTGCTTGCTGGTGATGGTCGCAAGCACGGTATCGATCTTGGGCTTGAGCTGAACAAAGGCGGTGGCGACGGCCTGGGACTCCTGGTCGTTGAACTTGGCGGAGGCCTGGACGGTCTTGATGGCCTTCTTGAGACCAGAGGTCAACTTGCTGGTCTTGGTCTGGATCTTGAGGGGAGTGATGAGGCCGCCATTGTAGGTCTTGACGACGGCATCGAGGTCAGTGATCTGCTGGGAGATGGCAGACACGGTGTCGACGACGGCAGCTCCGTCACGCTTTGCGACGGGGGAGGCGGCCACGGTGGTGGCCAGGGCAGCAACGACGGCCGTGAAGATGGATGAGAGCTTCATCTTGTATCTTGTGTATCTCCAAGTTGATATATGTGAGATATAGATATATGTGTGGACGGTGGGTATATGTGGACTGGCTGTGGTCCTGGAGAGCCCCTTTTATAGACGCGTTCGGTGGCTCCCCGGCTCCCCCGCAACCTGGGGTAAGAAAAAAAAAAAAGAAGACATCCATCCGTGCCATCATAGCTAGTAGTACCGAGTGAACTCAATGGTCCAAATAGTCAACATCTCCGTGACTTTTGGCATGTGGTGGTGGGAAGTTCGTATAGCTGCGCGGTTGAACCTGTCGAACCCCTGCACATCCTCACTTTTAGGCAGAGCTTATGGCTTCCTGGCTCTCTCCTCGGCACGGCATGTGATAGGTATTTGTGTTTATTCCTCTGCGCAAGGGCTTGCAGGATGCAGAGATCGAGGCTTGCACTATCAAGGCAGATCAGGGGATCAGGGGGCCGATTAGCAGATGGACAAGCCATCATGGCTGTCAAGGTTGGACCTGAAGAAGGGTTGGAAGTCTACTATGTAGTGTCCACACAGTATGAGATATGACGATGTCATGAGAGTAGAAGTAGAAGTAGTAGTAGAAGAAGCAGTAGAAGAAGCTGAAGAAGACCATCTCGTCTGTCGTGTTGAAGTTCTCCTGCTGGTCGTCGCAAAAGTAGCATCAAGACCGTCAAGTCCGTCAAGGATCAAAGTCGACCCAGTTGTTACTGACATCTCGTCGTCCATCGACTGTCCGACTGTCTTCGTCTCATGCTTGATGCTGCCGACCCATAGCAGCATCGAATATCAACAAGGATTGAATGTTAACAGCCAATGAGAGCGAGGCAGCGTCCGTTTTGGGATATATACGGCGGCTCGTCAAGCGCAGGATTCGATATCAAAGTCTCACCGATGACAGTCAGACGTTGCCAGAGAAGATGGAGTATTTAAACAGCCATGATGGACCGGCAGAGGCCCTCCTGCTCGTCAGGGACATCCTCATCGAACACAATAAAACAACAGCCTCTGATTTACCGCGAAGATGAAGCTTCCCAGGCTGTCCTTCTCGCTATCAACCGCTTCAACGACATCTATACCTCCGGCTCTGGCATCGTTCCCCGACAAGACCGTCTCTCTGCGTGACGGTCGAGTGCTGGGATACACTGAATACGGCTGTCCGACAGGCTACCCGCTACTCTACTTCCACGGATGGCCCTCTTCACGCCTGGAAGCCTTCCTGGCTGACTCGATAGCCAAACGCCATGGACTCCGCATCATCTCCCCGGACCGTCCTGGCTTCGGCATGTCCACCTTCCAGCCCCATCGCCGCATCACAGACTGGCCCAACGACATTCAGGATCTCACCCGCCACCTCAAAATATCCCGCTTCGCCATCCTGGGTGGTTCGGGCGGGGGGCCCTATGCGGTAGCCTGCGCCCACGCCCTGCCTCACAAGTCGCTCTCCGCCGTCGGTGTGCTTGCCGGCGCCGGTCCATGGGTAGCCGGCACCCAGGACGTACCTCTTGTGTCCCGGATGATGGGCGTGGCAGCGAATAACTGTCCCTGGGTGTTTACCGGCATTACGGACATGCTCGTCGGCTCGCTGCAGCGGGTCTCGACTACAGGTTACGTGACGCGCTGGCTCGACAGCTGGATCGAGAGCACCAAAAAGGAAGACGACACGACGCCCACGCACGAGGGCCGACAGAGCCTTTTGCGGATCGCGTTTGAGGGGTTTGCGCAGGGAGCTCGTGGATTCGTGCACGAGGCGCAGCTGCTTTCGAAGGACTGGGGGTTTCGGTTCGAAGACGTCAAGTACGATAGGATCCGGATCTGGCATGGGATCAATGACGCGAATTCGCCCATCAGGTTGACGAGGTACATGGCTGAGAAGCTGCCTTGCTCTGAGCTCCAGGAGTGGGATGACACTCATTATACCATCGGCGAGCGTCTGGAAGAGGTCATCACGGAGCTTGTACCTGAGGACATACGAGACAAGCCTTGATGCTTCTTCCCTTATAGCCAAGGGCCATTGTATACCATCTCATCTTCGATACATTTCTACTCAAATCTCTATAGAATACCTTCGTCTCTACAAAGCCTGACCCCGTTTAATGCTCTCGTAGATAGATACTGTTGAACCCTAACTTTTTGTCTCTCTCATTCCTGTAGGCACTTTTCCCGGTTCACATGCTTCAACCATCAATATGTAGTTGCTTATCGAAGGAATAGTTATGTTTACGTTGGTTCATGCGTTTGTCAAGAAAGGATAAATAAATTCCCAGGAATATGAATATCTATTGGCCCGAATAAGTGAAGGAAAGAAAGGATTTCAACTAATATTCGTCATCGTCAGGTGCTAATAAACAATTTACGCCGGGAGAAGTGACAATGCAGGATGGTCACCGGGGGATATGGATACTTTGGTCTGAACACATCGAAGAAGGTAGTAGGATCAGTGGGATGGAAAAAAACAACAAGTTCAACGCAGCCTAAACTCGGGAGAAGGGGGAATCTCGCAGATAGATAAAGGAGAGGCAAAAAAAGCGCACGAAGCGTTCAGATCATGAGTAAAAAAAGATGGCAAACTTACTTAAATGGACTTGGGCAAAAGACAGGATGCCATATAAGGTAGAGAGAGAGAACACAAAGGACCATATGCTCTAGAAAGAGTTTTTGATATGAGGTTAATAAAGGGTTTTTGAAAGAGATGGCTTATATCTCAGTCTTGTATGGATGGTGTATGGTGTATGATATACGATATATCATCTTAACATCTGAAAATCTTCACGACACTGATGACTTTCTCACGACAGACGGGACAAATCTCGACTTGTCTCGCGCATGATCCGCAAGCACAGACGTGCCCACAGGTATAGAACAGTGAATCCTGTTCTTCGGTATAGCAGATTTGGCAAAGGTTCATCTCCTCGTCAGCTACTTCCCAGTAACTGACCCCCTTGCCGTGACGTTTACCATTACGGTAGCCGCCAACATATTTGTTGCCAGTCTTGTGTTCGACCCACGTCCCTTGGCCGTGGGGCTGGTCTTCGAACCAGTCGCCGGTATAGGTATCACCAGAGCTGTGTTCGATGGAGCCTGTACCTTGTCGTCGGCCTTGGACGAAGTCGCCAGTGTATGTGTCACCGGCTTCGGAGATGTGGGTTCCGCTGCCGTGGTAGTAGCCCTTGCAGAGGTCACCAGTGTAGTATTCGCCATTTAAGATAGCTTCCACGGTCTTTTTACCAGTGAAGGATTTAGTTGGGTGTTGGCGATCAACTGCCCAGAGGTATTCTAATAGACGGTCAGGGGATATGAAGCAGCCTGCCTCGACAAGCTCGGTTTGTCTATTGAGGTACTTTATTAGTATATGTTGCTCCCTCCAGGATTGATATTAATTGCTTACCGGCGCTTAGGGATGGTCTTTCCAAAAATAATACATCCCACATCGTTCATTAGATCTCTGAACCTATGGGTTGACGAAACACTGTGTACAGAAGCCACGGCCTTACGACGAGACCAGAAATTGTATGGCTGGTCCTCAGGGAGCTGTAGCGTCTTCCGAAGCTCTTCACGAATATTGCGGCATGACTTGGCAAAGAATGCCCCAACCGTTTCAACAGTTTGGTTGTCTGCGTCGAACTCTTGAACGAAGTAGTAGACTTGATCACATGGTAGGACAAGCTCTGATTTTATAACTGGAGGCTCAGGGACCGTTTGTCCCTCTTCGTGGCTTTCCTCTAGGTTTTGCTGGCTCATTTGGGTATCAGTATTTCCGGGAACATTGTTGTTTGATTCAACGATTGGAGAGCCTTCCATCTGTGAGTCTTCGGAGCTGGATTGGTCCTGAGCTTCTCGGTCTTCTTCAACATCATTTCTCAATGATCCGTCTACTGCTTCGTTGGTGTGCTCCATGGTGTCCACCATAGGAGGGGGCGGCGGAACTGAGTTGGCTTCAGTATAGCTTCCGCTTGTGTCCATCTCTTGTGACTGATCCAAAAGTGCAAGGTCTTGGGCAATTATTGAGGCAATGATCGCTTCGTTGGCGGCTTGTTCGTCGTTATTAACGTCTGGAACAGGTGCATGCTCAACACTGTTGGGTTCGGCTTGATCAGGAACATTATCTGTCATTTCAAGCTCTGCTGGTTCAGGCGCACTAGGAAGGTTCTCTGACTCTTGAGTTTCCTCGTTGTGGATTTGAGTAGGTGGCTGAGTAGGTGGGTTAGGTTCATCATCAGGAGTGGCATCATTCATCTCGACATCTCCATCCTGATTGGGAGGCTGAACCAGCTCAGTTGATTGCGACTGTTCCTCATTTTGAACGGGTGGTGGAGATGGTGGAGCTTCTATAGTATCCTTCATCCCATTTACCTCGTCTGAAATGGGTGGTGGGGGAACAAACTCTGGGATAGAGAAGAATTTCATATCATCTAAGGCTAGAATTAGTTTTATATAGTCCACGAATTCCGGGTATAGCCTTCCTTACCCTCGTTAAGAATTTGTACCCATATGCGCAGAGCATTCCATCCAAGACTCAGCAACTGCGATCCCATGGAAACCAAGGGTTCCATACTGAAGTTGAACAAACGGACCTCATATGGCGCCCCAATAGACCACATGCGTATTCGTTCGTTGGTAATCGGATTCTCCTCAGTCGAGATTTGGGCAGCTAACTTAGCTCTCAATTCACCAATGGTCGTTGACATGGGAACAATCATGCTTGTAGTGTCCTTTTCTGATGTTTGGTGGTTAATAAGATCATATGCCGCTGCTGGATTCCGTGCATCTTTCGACACTCCGTTTAGGCCGTAAAAGGCAACCGGAATTTGCTTCTCCGGTTCCACAGCAGATCTATCCGGCGAGATTGCCTGCATATAACGGTGCCATGATGGTGGAAGAGTCCATGGCTCCAGCTTGGGGGATAAGTATTCGCCTTGCAGGTCATTTCGAATGTACATAAAAGCAACCGCGATCTCGGCATTGACGGGCTCCCCATTTCCGGCTTCCGCCATATCTAGTCCTTCGAAGCCCTCGACGGCCATTTTGGTGGTTAAACACTCGATTCGATAGGGGTCTTCACCCTTGAAGGCAAGCCAATGGGTGCCTTGCCCACCGGGGCGAACGAGGGGGTAATACCACCGTGATGTCCGATGACCCTTGTGTGCAATGAAGCTGAACAAGGTATATTTACCCTCGGTCTCGGAGTTGACGTAGTCAGAGAGATCAAGTTCTTCATTTCGATGTACACGGTTGACCAAGAATTTCCATTGACGAGCCTTCTTGTCGAACTTCTGGCGGGAGAGCTCAATCTGGAGGACAGGAGGGAGAGACCATTTGCCCTCTCGAGATTTCAGGTATTCTACAATACCTGACTGGATACTTTCAGTGTTCTCAGAGCTGATGCGGATGCGGCTATTGAAATCGCGAGAGAGCATGTTTAGCGACTCATCCGACATTTTCGAGTCATCGTGTGGGCTGTCAAATATAGAGGCCAGCTTTTCTATAGCCTCAGTGCCCGCAAGTTCGATCTGCAGACTGCGTCTAAGCCGTTCCCAAAATTCGACGACATCTCCTGAACTCTCGAGAAGGTATCTAAGCGCTCTTCTCACTCCTTCGGTGCGAACAGAGGTTATGTTTTCCGCCGTCATCTCGTGAACTATAACCTGCAGTGCTTCACACACCGGCTTTGGACGCGCAGTCACATCATTAAGATGTCTCATAACATCAATACCCTTGACCATTTCTCTAAACGGCTTTAAGAGTAGCAATGGGATCAACCCAGCTGTGTGCTGGCAGTAGTTTACCGACACATCACCCATGGGCCTAAGACCAACAAGCGAGTAAGAGTCCCAAATGGGCTCAGAGTCACTAGAATGCCACCATAGCGATTTTGTTGGGTCATCGAATAGGCGGATGTATGCGTCGAAACAGAGTGTGTCGTTGCGGAGGAGAGCCTGGCGCTGGCCATGTTGGCGGAGGTGGATAGTGTTCCATGGTCCCGGACCATGAAAGTGTGTCCATCCCCAGTCGAAGTTGTGAGAGTTGAATTGGTGACAGGAGGACTGCGTCCAGCCTGTGCGTGGTTCCTCTGGGTTGTAGAGCACCACACCGATCTGAGCCGAGATACGAAAGTCCGGTTTGGGTTTGGGAGATGATTCGCGGAGGTCTGAGCCTGTCTTTTCCTCACTGGCTGCCTCCGGGAGTTCCTCTTGATCCTTTTCTTGACTCTTTTTGGTAGACTCTTCTGATTGAGAGGGCTTGGGTGAGGCGGTAGTAGCAGGCAGCTTGAACTCCTGGTCTGGAGTTAGCTCGCTCAGGACGGCATCCGGCGGCCCTTTGAGGACTTTAAACTCCGTTTCAAGTATCGCCTTATCCTGCTCTGGTGGCGTGGGAGAGCACTCGAGATAAACACTCAGCGATCCCACACTGTTTCCCCGAGGGAAGAATTTTAGTGTCCAGTAGTATCCGCCGATGTATGCCGGTGGAGACCGAATTATGGTAGCTCTATTAGGTTTTTCCTTGGTACCCCGGACTCCGGTTATCTTCCACGTTATGCGTGCTTTCTCGATCGGTTTATATTCTGGGTCGTCTAGCTCGTGGTAGAATGATTTCTCGATGTAGTCATCTATCGATAAGATCAGTAACTGGTGGATATAGATACGTAGAGAGAAAGACACCCACACTCATGTGCACTGTGATCAGCATCGCCGCTTTCAATCTCCTTGAGCTCATCTCCCTCTGCCACAGATGTGTCCTCCTTGTATTCGGCCCAGTAGGCTGGCTCGTCATTCTCATCGTCTTCGTCGTAGTCTTCTCCAGTTCGTTCGGTTGACTCGCTGGAATCTGTCGATCCGTCAGAAGCAGTTGACGGTGACGACTCCTCTGACGGCTCCTCATTCTCTCGGGGCTGCGCTGGTTCGTTCTGCTCGGTGCTGTCGTTTACGGGCATGTTCTCGTTCTCATTCTCGCCATGGGGCTGCGTCTGGTCTTCCTCAGCAGCCTCAACGCCATTCACGGCAATATCGGTCTCCATCGTCTCTGGATCCCCGTTTACAGTAGTAGTAGTAGTAGTAGTAGCAGCAGCATTCACGGCAGGTGCTTCAATAACCTCGTTTACCTGAGTGTTGACTGCTCGTTCTGTTGTCTCGTTAGACACCGGTGTGACAACCTCTACAGCCGGTCGGTCAGGAGCTGAAGACTCTGTTTCTGTAGTAGAGCTGTATGTGACGGAAGGTGGAAGGACATCAGCCAGAGTGGGCATCACGCCATTCTGTAAGGGTTGTTCCAGGGTTTGTTCATCCTCTGGTTGTTCCCCGGGCTCAGTCTGTGGTTCTGATGCATGAGTCTGAGGGGATGATGTGTAGGGAGGGGCCGGTTGACGGCTGAGAGATGCCCGTTGAGCTTCCACGGCAACCTCCATTGGCTCTCAATGAGCTGAAAGGCTGTGCCGTGAATGATGTCTGAGGGCTGCAACCTGGCTAGGCTACGGGCCGGTCTTGAAAGATGAGCCCTTCTGGCTTGCAGATGAATGAAACAGGAGACCAGCAGCACATAAACAGGCGAGTATCGTGTATCTAAGAAGCTGTGAAGATGGTTAGCTGCTGCAGGAGATGGCAGATGACTGTGAGACAAGCTATTACTGACAGCTATACTGGTATGAGTAAGACGGGTAGAGAATAACAGCTGATGAAGTACGACCTGGTCGAGAAGGAGACCTACAAGTAGGCTTAAAAGAAGAAGAAGAATGCAGAGAAGAAGAAGAAGTTGGTAGATGGTGAGGATGTTGAAGATGGTGAGAGGATGTCCTCGCTCCCTTCACCGTTTAACTTGGCCCTTCGCTAGCCCCAAAAAGAGGGTTTAACCGCCTTGCGCTCGCCGCCCAACCAGCATCTTCGCCCGCAAGCAAGGCAACCATCGAACAACAAGCTCACCCTCGCCCCCCGTTTGCCTTTTGGATGCGCCGGAGAGCCAGACATGGATGGCGGAGACGCTGGAGATCGCTGGCTGGAGACACGCTGGCGTCGGGTGGCTGCTCCCTTGCCTTTGTCTAACCTGATCCTCTCCCGCCTGTCTGCCTGGCCAGTCGACAAGAGATCCATCACATATACTTGACTCACGCAGTTGCCGACCCTTTTTCTCTCTCCAGGCTACAGGGCTTGTCTTCTCCTCTTGTTTCCGTCCACAGATCTGGCCGTGGAACACCCTTGGAGCTGGTGACTCGACCTCCAGAGTGGAACCGATCCACCATCCCCCAGCATTCTAATCAGGGATACGAGGGTTGCCTATTTACGATGATGGCACTACTTGGCTGTGTTGAGGGGATGGTACAGGCTGCCTTCTGCTGCCTGGAGGGCGGCACAGCTATGACGGCAGACGTTTCATATGCCGGGATAGATGGATGTCACAAAAGGTCACTGCTTCATGCGCACTGCGGCGCTTAGTCGAACAGAGAAGCTAAAACTACGACCTGTCTGGCTGATGTTGACGTTGAACTCAAATAGATGGATCTACTGCTAGTTGTCGTTGGTCTGGAACAACGCCATGTCATGCGATTTATATTTTGCACAGTTCGATGGAAAGGAAGTTTGGAGATCTGACAGCTGGAGGGCCTTGCATAGGCTGAAACACCAAGCTCCCCTTTCCCGTGCTATTCCTGATGCTAGAAGAGGAAGATCAATTGTTTATCTATAGTTCTATGAAGATGTAGACAGGGCTACTGGTCCAAGGCAGCACGGAGCTGTAATGCTGCTCGCATGCTTTCTTCTTCTCCTCAGCGCTCTTGTCGAACGCAACTTGACGAATCCGCTTTGCAAGTTCAGCCATAGACTCAAATTTCCCCTGCCAGCAGTCGCTAATGATCACATCGATCGGGTCTGCGGAGTCCACTTCGGGAAATATACATCGGCTCAACCTATTGACCTTCTGCACCCCGTCGATGTCTGCATACATTTCTGTACCACGAGTCATGAACCAGAAAATCGATCCCAAGGCAAACTGTTCAGTATCAGGCCCGGCTACCCCATAGTTCACGTAGCGGTGGCGCACGTATGGCTCAACACCCACCTCTACCTCCTCCCCGACCTTGAGTGCATGATCAAAATCGACCAATCGAAGTCGGTCCTGTTCGTCAAAGAGGATGTTTTGAGGGTTGATGTCTCCATGAGCGTACCCCACCTCCTCTAGAGCCACCGCTGCCTCTGAGAGCTGTTGCATCCACGTCAGGATAGGGCGTGGTTTATCAACTTGCTCCATGCGCTCGTACAGCCTGCCGTTCTTCACAAGCTCCATGAAGATGAGATCAGGCGCAGAGAAGTAAGAATGGACTATGTATGGACAGGCCTGTCCCTCCAGTAGCTTGAAGATAGACTGTTCATGACGAATGTGCTCTCCGCCAGCTCTGTAGGAAACCTTCACGGCCAGGTCATCGGATATGGATACCAAGATGGAGTGGCCTCCTACGCCGAAGATGGTCGAGCCAGGGTAGTGTGTGAGGACCCGATGAATCAAGGGGTTGAGGTTATCTACAGTTGTCGGCTCCGAGGAGCCGCGGGTTAGGATAGGGACGAAATTGCAAAAGCGTTCATAGCTGAAGTCGAGTCCGGGTATGCTGACTGCTATAGTGATGCAGCTAAAGAATCAAAAATCAGACTGGCGTTCAGGGTAGGCGATATAGGTATAATAAGATCTTTGGTATAGACTATATATAGATAGGCCTAGCGCTTGTTTATATGATGAATCTCCAGGCAACAACATATTGGCCTGCATGGCCAGCGAATGCCAGCATCTGCAGGGCTAATTCAACAGCCTACTGACCACCAACTGTTGCATCAACTCTTATTAAATATGGTACTAGATTCTCTGTCTTTCCTCAATTCCGCTCACCAGGTGGAGGTATATGATACAAAGGAGTGATTATTATTACTTCATTTTACATACCTTAGGTCGAACTTTGAATATGGAAACCCGAAATCAAACAGCATCCGGTTAAAACTAGACAAACTTGTGAACGACTAGCTATGCAGCAGGTAAAAGTAATTGAGTCAACAACCGCTTCCTATGCCTTTGTTGGTACGAATCTACGAGAGATAAACGTACACTAACTGAACGCCTAGTTAATTATGATGAGGATTGGAAAATATATAGATTACATTTCATATTCTGTAGGGCCCCATATTTGAAGATAATCATGTAGTTAACTGTCAGAATCTGCCGGTCGGCCAAAAAGGCGAGCCCGCACCAATTGGTGGCAGAGAGACTGGTTATATTTAACGTTATCTAATTAACTAGTTATCGCTAACGTTCAATGACCATCAACCCGTGAGTACTCCGCAAAGCTCGTCGAGCCCACATAGATTCAAGATGGACATGGAGAGGATCGCGCTTCCATGCAGGAGCGCTATGGAGTTAGCCACAGAGTTAAAATAAGAGAAAATTGGTCAATGGTGCGGATATCAACTTGTAACTTCTTTTTACATATACAAGAATATACTAGTATAGTTATCGTTTATTGTCTCATAGAACACTTGCTCCCGACTCCCTTATGCTTCTCTCCAATCGCTATTTAGATACTGACTTAACGCATTCCTAAAACGGTATCATTAATAAGCGGAATAATGAACCAAACGATAGATGTGTTATCCAAAAGGAACAGGAAATCCTATGAAATACTAAATACCATACGAGTGCCCCCTTGGAATTGCCATATCATAAGAGGGTACCAGGCAGCGATTTAGTATCGCTCATCGACGATTTCCCTCAACTTCCCGCTCTTCTCAGAATATAACAGCCCGCTATTATCAACCCACTCCAAAATCAAAGGTGCAATGGCAGAGCATTCTCTATCTCTTCTCCATTTAGGGGATGCTCGCGAAAGAGCTGCCTCGACTTCGTCACGAATTTGATTATGGTGTTCTGGCTTTGGGATCGCGAGCCGGAAGGTCAATATCGCGCTGCCTTCTTTGCGACGAACAATACATTGGAAGCGCCCTGTGATAGATGAACCGAGGACCTCCGCGATTATCTTCTTGATTAGGGGCAGATCGAGGAAAGTTGTAGCCACCTTAATGGCAATGGAAGCACGGCCGCGATGCTTGAAGGTTCGAGCCTCATAGTCCACCCACTCGGCAACGTCACCAACTGGGTACCGAATCATGGGTTGTAGGTATCTAACCAAAGTTGTAGCCACCACATTGCCTCGTATTCCAGGTTCTTTGATGACCGTTCCATCCTCCGCGATAATCTCCATCAACACTGCCGGGAAGCACATCTTGAAGGTAGGGTCGAATGCTTCTTCGAAACAAGCTGGGGTACGAGCAGGTACTCCTAAGGGGCCAACGTCGACACCACCATAGAATGACGAATAAATCTTGGCATTTGGGTAAGCAGTACCCCATAGGGGGCGAGTATCTTCAAAGAGGCTTTCTCCAGAAAACACAATGACACGAATGTTGTCAAGCGACCTTCCCTTCTTGGTCAGGTGCTCAGCCAGCAAGATGATGGTGAAGACGGGAGCTAATATAACCGTCGCTTCAAAAACCTCCATCTCCTCCACAATCTTATCCAGCGGCTGGCTCCCAGATATAGGCAAATGGACTAATGGTATTGGTATCTCTTGAAGGAGAGCAATAGCATACCAGTAGCCGCCATAAAGGCCGCCAAATGTGAACAGATTTGCCACTCGGTCTCCAGGTAAAATTCCAGATGTCTGTGCTCGAAGATTGGCTTCGATTTTAGCAATTTTAGTTACTTCATCGCGGGTGGAAAAGATTGTCTTTGGTTCATTGGTAGATCCGCCACTCCGGAGGGGGACACCATCGATAAAAGGTCCCGTCAAGACATTTTTTGGGTCCGAGCGTGCGAGTCTCCAATAATCTTCAACATCGGTGATCGGGAGACTCTCGATATTCACAATATCCTGAGGGAGTGACTCGTATAGCTGACGGTAGTAGTCTGATTTTTGCCTAGCAAACTTAATAAGCTCGAGTACGAACCGTTCTTTGATATCTTCCATTGTGAAATTCGTTGGTGAGGAGGCTATAGGGCTAGGAACCAGAGCTCGAACGGTGGCATTGAATGTGTATGTTGATAAATTCCACCTGAGGAGTAAAGGGTATAAAAAGGGGGGGGGAGCTTACAACAGTTGTGCACTGTTCCTAACGCAACATCCACGTAGAACTCCCGGCTCTAGCCTTGGGGGCGTTGATTCTCATGCGATTTGGCTGGTAACCTGGCTGTAACCAACATTTTACGTCAAACACGAATGTGAGGGCGGTGTACTGCAGTTATAATATTGCATAGCTAACTTATACCGCATAGTGTAATACCAAATTTGCAAAGTAGGTATAAGAGGGGGAAACGGATCGAGGGTGAGGTCAATGACCCATGTAATAGGAGCCGTCCAATTTTCTAGGTGAATACCGATACTATTGCTTTTTTGGGGAAAAAGTAATATGGTAAGCCGCTATGCGCTGGGTATAAGCGTTTTGTAAAAAAGTACGCATTAGTAAACATAATATCTAATGGTTTCTACCTCTGTGCTTGTTCTCCCCTTGCAGGGATGAGGGAGGAGGGAGGACTGCTGGTGGTTCTTGACCTCTATAAAAAAATTTAAAAATCCCCGAAATTTTGGAGCAAATGACAACTTCATTGCTATCATCATCCGAACTAATCATCTCAAAATGGCTCCATCCGGAATCTCAACCCCCCGAATTTCCACTCAAAAATCCTGTCCTAGTTTTCACCACAATCCAGTTAAATTAGGTGAATCTGCGTGGTCGAGGCCAGCTGCCGCGGCATATGACTTCAGATCGGACTATGTTACTGTTCCAACCTTCCCCATGTTGCAGTCCATTATGAATACCACCCTTCGTGACGATGTTATGATGGAGGACCCGACTACTAACGAGTTTCAAGAATTCATGGCAAACTTGACCGGGAAAGAGGAGGCACTTTTCATGCTGTCGGGGACAATGGGAAACCAGGTGGCGCTTCGTGCAGCTCTAAAGGCGCCTCCATACTCTATCCTTGCGGACGAGCGCAGCCATGCAATTCGAATGGAAGTTGGTGGAGCTGCAACCCTATGCGGTGCTCTTATTATTGGAATCCGGCCTTCTAACGGACATCATTTGGTCCTGGATGACATTCGGCGACATGCAACATTAACGTCTGGTTTATACGGCTGCCCCACAAGAGTTATAAGCCTCGAGAATACTCTGAGCGGTACAATTATGCCACTAAAGGATGTCCAGGAAATATCTACCTGGGCTCGCAGCCAGCCTGAACCGATTCATATGCATCTCGATGGAGCAAGGCTCTGGGAAGCAGATGCAGCAGCGGCTGGTAGCCTGCAGCAGTATTGCAAGGAATTTGATAGTGTAACGCTCTGTTTGACCAAGGGTCTCGGGGCACCGATTGGATCCGTCGTTTTGGGTAGCTCAGAGTTTATTGAGCGCGCACGAATGGTGCGAAAGCTTCTTGGAGGAGGCATACGCGCAGCTGGGGTTCTTACTGCACCAGCAAAGGTTGCGGTGGAGCAAATATTCCTCGGAGGAAGACTGCGCGCAGCACAAGACATTGCAAAGTCCCTTGCTGCAACATGGACACTTTTAGGCGGGCGTTTGACCAATCCCACGGAGACAAATATGGTGTGGCTCGACCTAAACGATCCCGAGGTAGACCAGGCAAGGTTCTTTGCTCTGGCCAAGGCTAAAGGCCTAAAAGTAATGGAAGGCATGCTCGCAGGGAGGTTGGTGGTGCACTATCAAATCTGCTTGGATGCAGTATCAAGACTACGCGGTGTCATGGAGGAGGTGCTGTCGGGGAAAGGGATCCAAGGGCCAGGAAGTTCAAAGTGACCGTCACCAGGGCCTGGTGCGATGAGTCAACGTTGCATGAGCCATTTTGTCATTCATTGTCTATGTATATTCATCCTACCGTGATAACATACATAGTAGCAGCCAATAGACGAATGCATAAAATTCTCTTTACGTGTTGGTGAAAACACGTTTATATTATGTCAAGTAGTCGGAACAAGCATTGCGCGTAAAGTTTGCTAGGTGGGTCTGCGCTAATCTTCGGGCCTGGAGTTTACGGCGCTGATTTTCGGAGTTAAATGGGCATATCTATATATGCCCCCTACATAATATTCTCACATCCCTGACTAGTCACACACCTTTCCTTGAGAAGCACCCCATGTTCTCTGAGACCCAAGAAAAATGAATCTCGCCCTCTCCCTGCCACATGCTGTCGCTTTGGTTCGGCACGGGCCGCAAATACTTCCAGGGACAGTATGGATGGATGGTGTAATTTCCTTGACATTTGTAGGGCATCACTGTCCCGTATATTTACACCATATATCATCACTCATTATTTTCATTACAGTGGTTGAACATATTTTCTATCTCATATCTCAACGTCTGCCCAGGCAGTATTTGAAAAACGATGGCATCTCTAGCGGACGGTCAACAGACGCATGGCGAGAAGGCCGAACATAAGCACGACAAGGACGAAAAAGCGAATGAAGAGAAATCTGAAGCTATTAAGGTGGATGCTGAATTAGTAAGGCCCTGCAAAGGATGGGAGAATATGCCGTAGCTAACATTCTCTAGACTCCAAGCATTACTCTCGACGAACATGAGAATCCAAAGAATTGGACACTGGCCCGAAAATGGAAGGCTGTATTTGCTATATCATCCTTCGTTCTCATGAGTCCGCTTTCTTCTACCATAGTTGCACCCGGCCTTGAGATCATATCGACAGACCTCAACATTACGACACCTGCCGAACAAACAATGGTTGTATCCATTTTCGTTCTAGGTTTTGCCTTTGGCCCGTTGATCGCAAGTCCTCTGTCGGAGATATATGGCCGAGTACGTGTCGTCCAGAGCTGGAACCTCCTTTATCTAATTTTCAATACTGGCTGCGGTGCTGCGAATTCGAAAGAAACCCTATTGGTCCTGAGATTTATTTCGGGGTTTTTTGGAAGCGCTACTCTTGGGGTAAGTTGATTTTATTTCTTGATCGTGTCCGTATGCTGACAAGATAAACGTAAAGATTGGAGGTGGCACACTTAGTGATCTTTTTACCGCAGATGATCGTGGTAAAGCGGTAGCGATATACAGCCTTGCTCCTCTTGTCGGCCCTGTCCTTGGACCCATAATGGGCGGACTGATTGCTCAACACGCACACTGGTCCTGGGTATTCTACTCAGCTTCAATACTGGATGCTGTGGTTCAGCTTCTAGGCATCTTGTTCCTAGAAGAAACTTATGCCCCTGTCCTCCTGAGAAGAAAACAGGCACGACTGCAAATAACACCGGCCGTAACAATGGTACAGGCTATACGACAGGTCAGAGACCGGCTTTCTGCTAACCTAGGAAGAGCAATTCGCCTTCTTCTCACTCAACCCATCGTTCAAGTTTTAGCTCTGTACAACGCCTTCCTCTATGGAATTATATTTATCCTTTATGCTACGTTTCCTGAATTATGGACTGAAATATACCACCAAAGCACGAGCATAGCTGGTCTGCATTACATATCGATGGCTGTCGGTACGGCCTTCGCAAGTGAAGTCTGCACTCACATCAACGACAGGATCTTTGCCTCCCTCAAGAAGAAAAATGGCGGGACAACTAAGCCAGAATTCCGCATTCCAATCATGGCGCCAGCTACGGTCCTGCTTAGTGTTGGATTGTTCTGGTACGGCTGGAGTGCTCAGAAAAAATTGCATTGGATAATGCCCGATATTGGAAGTGCATTCTTCATGGCTGGGGCTGTCGTTTGTGGTATTTGTGTGAATGCTTATATTATCGACACCTATGGAAAATACTCTGCGAGTGCTCTTGCAGCCGTTGCGATCCTGCGATCCTTAGCCGCGTTCGCTTTTCCACTTTTTGCACCCTACGTGTAAGAGAATATTTAACACGAATTACCATTTAAAACATTAAGCTAACAATTGTATAGATATATCGCTCTAGGTTACGGGTGGACAGGCAGCCTGCTTGGATTCTGTGGACTCGGAATTGGATTGCCTGCGGTGTTGCTGCTATGGAAATTTGGGAAGGCTCTTCGACGCCAAAGCCCGTTTGCAGCCAATAAAGAAGATGATTAGACCTTTGTAGTTACTTAGCGAGTTTTCATAATCACATGGTGATCAACCAACCAATAGCTCCCTGGAGATAGGAAAAACATGGAGAATATGTTGACCATGGCATGATAACTAATAACTGGTACTTGCAAGTAATCTCGGATGAAGCCGGCTGGATAGCTTCTCCAGCTCCTACTATGCAATCTAGTTTACCAACTGGTTATATCCGTTAGTTACTAGTTAACTAGTTGCTTAACCAGTTAGCTTCTTGGCCCATTGCTTGGTGAATGCTTACCTTGACCCACTGTTCGAGACAACAACGCTACGGAATTGTTTGTCAACAGCTGAACGCCTATAATCAAATGAGGCCTTCGTTATGGCGAGACTGCATTAGTTCGGCATACCTGTTATCTTTCTCCAGGATATGACCTGTTGCATTGCATGGATCCAGCTCCGGTACAGACAAGCTTAGATATGATACCATGATATTATTACTCTGGGTACATAACTAGCAGGGGGAACTCCGCATAATGACTCAGGTTTATAAGCAAGGTGATATCCAGATTCTCCGAAGCTCTTCATTAAAGCATCACATGTGCATGCGTGAATCCCAGCAGCATTCGCTATCCTGATCCCTTAACACTTCGCATTTCCCGGCCTAGACCCCATGGTCTGGATTTGACGTGCATGGGTACGGAGTACAATGGCAATGCCCTGTGGTATTGGGTAAAATATATCAACGATAAATAACAAGAGTGACTCATGCGGTTTGTTCAAAGTAGAGTGACTACCTAGTCCTACACAGCGTAAATGTGGAGCGATCCTACTATGTAATTGCTCCCATGCCCCCTGCCAATACCCATGGTAGTGATTTTCTCTCCGTCTCGCCTGTTGCAAGACACGCAAACTTCAGCTCCCTGCACGCATTGCATTCTCGTTTCCCGACAATTGCAAGCTGCCAATAGCTAATAGACACAGAATACGGAGCTATATTGGACTAACTCCGGCGCTGAAGCATGGATGTATGCCGTCAGCATGTGTCTTGCGATCCTGTAACATAAAAAGCCCGACTCAGGCAGTGTACCGTATTCTTTCTCATTTTTCTTTTCTTTGTACGAGAACAAGGCACCCATATTCCGGGCCATCACGATCAAATCCCTTGACACAAAGCCACTCCCCACCTCTTATCCGCAATTTAATGTCAAAAATGCTCTCGGAGTGTGGATCAGCCAGTGACCTTGCCGGCCAAATTGAGGAGGTTACTGCTCAAGTACAGGCCGGGCTTATAGACGTCAACTCACGGAAGCGGCTACTAGCTGCTTCACAAAGGCTCACTGTAGCTCTAGAATCTCCACTCATGACCTGCAGACGGGTTGCTTTCCTGGTAACTTCGCCCCATCGCTTGGGAGTATCATCTCAAAATATCCCCTGACCACAGAACGCCCTGGCTGATTCTTGCGCATTTAGCCACTCGAGGTTAGCATCATTCGATGTGCTATTGATACCAACCTTTTCAACTCTTTGGCCAAAAGCTCTTGTCCCCTTAGTACAGCAAGTCTTGTAGAAGCCACAGCAGTTGAACACACCCTTTTAGAACGGATATTGAAGTATCTAGCCTCCATGAATTATATCGAAGAAACCGGTATCGGTCAATGGAAGAGTACAACTGCGTGCGAATCCCTTGCAAATGCAGGATTCGCAGCAGGGGTGAAGTTCAAGTGAGCATAGTTATCAAAACTGCCACAGACAATTGCTAATGTTAACTATCGTTATCTAGCTATGACGTGACTGCGCCAGTATTTTTGAAATTACCAGCATGGTTGACCGCAAATAATGGAGCCGGTTCTGAGAAGCGGCTCGAAACTCCTTTCCAATTCTCAGTCGGCGACCCCGATGCATCTTTCTTCCCCTGGCTGTCGAAAAATGAAGCTTCCCTGGCAAACTTCCATATTTGGATGAATACCCGGCATGCTGGAGAGACCCACTGGCTGGATGTGTACCCCCTTGACAAGTACATCAGGTTGGACGAGGCTGACAACTTAGTTGAAACCCTGCTGGTAGATGTTGGTGGAGGGAATGGCCATGAAGCTAGGCTGGTAAAAGAAAGGTATCCCCATTTACCAGGCCGCATTATCTTCCAAGATCTCTCAGAGATCATCCAAAAATGTTCTTCCATGCATGGAGTTGACGGGATGATACATGACTTTTTTTCCCCACAACCAGTACGCGGTAAGGCACTATACATGTAGACGAAGCTGTTTGACTAGAGGTCTGATACGTACGGATGTTAGGGGCAAGAATATACCGCCTCCACCATATTCTCCATGATTGGCCAGATGAACCATGCCGCCAAATCCTTGGGCACCTAAGAAATGCCATGGTTGGACATTCCATCCTCCTAATCGGAGACATAGTTCTGCCTGATACCAATGCACACAGCAACTCAATGCAAAGTGACTTAACCATGATGGCGCTATTTCTGGCCAGGGAAAGGTCCAAATCACAATGGGTTAGCTTGCTCAAAGGAGCGGGGTTGTGTGTTATTGACATACACACCGTCCAAGAGGCATCGGGAGAGAGTATCATTACCGCTGTGGTTGATACTACAATTTTCAAGGAAATGGAAGTTGGAGCCGTGAAATGTGATTCAGCATGATTCCCATAGGTATGTACACAGGAGGATTTATAGCCAGGGGATATTTTTAACAAAGCCTGGCTTCGCCATGATGATTTGTCACCTTCTTTTTATCACAACATAGCATTCCTCACACTTCAAGAAAAACCCTTCTCGTAATGCAGTAGATTCATTCCAAGCTCTTGCGATATCAAAGATCCGGAAAAGCATGGCAATGGTCTTGGTAAGCTCCATCCAGGCAAAACTATACTTCAGTCAGTCATATGAATTTGAATCCATCTATTCCGCCGCCGGAATAACTAACCTCTTACCCATACACCCGCGAGGTCCTATGCTAAAAGGGGCAAATGCCTTGTTCAACTCCATAACCGTGTTTCCTAGCCATCGGTCCGGGTCAAACTTCCCGGGATCCTGACAAATCATTAACAACAATTCGTTTGCCTAGAGATTTTGGGGCAGTTACTTACTTTGAAAATAGATTCATTTCTATGCACAGTGTAAGTAGGGGCACTTATAAGCGTCTGGAAAAACCGATTAACAACTGAATTGAATTTGGAATACGTCATATAGCTTGGTGAGACAAACCCCAGGAGGAAGCTTGAAGCCGGAAATATCCAGTGGCTGTTCTGTGACAATTCTCTCCAGGCCGGATGCACTTGCGGGCCTTACTCGCATCACCTCTCTAAGCGTAGCTTGAAGATACGGCAGTTTTCCGGTTATATCACCCTCTGGTACCCAATTTTCCTCGCAGTTGGGGAATGCTTTGTCCAATTCGTCCTGCAGCCTTAGTCGCACGGAATCATTACGTGAGACTAGGTCAACAAAATGTGTCAATGTTGTAGAAGTGGAGTCACTCCCTCCGGAAATAAAGCTTGCCGCTTCTGCAATGATGCTTTCTTCCGGTAATGGTTTTCCATCTTCCGATTTAGCTGTCAAGAGGGAAGCAAGCATATCCTTACGATGGTTTGCGCCAGCACACTTCCTTCTATTAAATGCATTCTTCGCGAGCATCTGGAGGCTCAAAGCTGATTTTTGAGTCCAGAATGAGTCTGGTAGGTACTGAATAACTGGCCGAAGCCATCCTGGAAGTGTGCCGAGTGCGTTAATGCAGCGCATTCGGCCATCCAAAGTAGGAATCAGATTGAGAAAATCAGATCCGACAGATAAAAACCCAAAGGCTTCTCCAAACACAAAGTTCGCTAGGATATTCTATCACTTTTCCGGAGTTCCATAGGTTCAGTGGGAGTTTGGCTTACCTATTACATCGAAAGCCAGAAGATTTGCTAGGTAATATATTCATGTAAGCACATTAGCATCACAAAAGATACGGAATATTCAGTTAGCCACTCACCCCATGGGGAAAAGTTTATCGTCGCAGATAAATTATCGCCTAACTCCTTGTATAGTGCCCTTTTAAAATTCAAAATATCTTCAGACATATTGACTTCAAATTCCTTCAGTGCTCGTAATGAAAACGCTGGGCTGAGGTCCCTCCGCCTTTTAGCGTGGAAAGCATTATCTCGAGTAGAAAATATAATGGGAACAGTCTGCTTGAATAGTAATTAAAATTTTTAGCATAATTCATTTCGAAACTTAGGAAGATAAACTTATCATCATAGAATGGCCCCTTAGATATCCCACTTCGAGCGCCATATATCTGCTGGAAGCTGCTAGGGGTAGCCACGGAGATATGACGCGGGCCAACACGAACAATAGGGCCATATTGCCGGTGTAGTTCGTCAATTTTGACAGCACGTTGAAGTAAGCGGCACTGAAATGTAAGCCAAAAAGGGTGCCATTGGGTCAAAAACGGCCCGGGAATGCCCTTCAGAGGGTCTCGCAAGATTCGCCAACAAAAAAAAAGCTACAGATGGTAATCCAGATGTCAGTCAAACCGCAAATTTAATAATTATGGAGATGGCTTACAACAAAAATAGAGCTAACAACGATGTAAGCTAATAGATTGCCATCATAATGTAAAGAAGGCACGAGGCTATTGACATTCAAATATTTGTCCATTGTGTGTTCTGAGCGAGATCAAGTTCTAGCGGATATTTATAGATGATAAGATCTTTGGTGAATGTTTCCTCGCTTCCCAGGCGAATGGTCAGTGTCTTTATAGGGAGGACGAGCTTCAAAATACCCCTTTGCAAAAGACCGAGAGGCCAAGGATCCACAATTTCTGGGGGGTGCGAGATGTCACTTTATTGCATATAATGCCGGCTCGACCCGAGTTTTCCTATATCTCTTCTTCTTTGATTCTTTTGTCTTATTTTTCTTTTCTTTTCTTTTCTTTTTTTTTTTTTTAAAAAAAAAAGAGGAGGCTGAAGGGACAAGCATTGTACTCAAGACGTACGGATGGATTTGGGACTGGAGCAGCAGGGTATATGTTATGCATGGCTTTACCAACATTCAAGGTGGAAGCTGGATGGTCAAGATAAACCCCGTATTTAACAGACCTGGTATATACGTATATACGTACTGTAGGCAACCATCAGTCAAGCGAGATATGTAGCAAGTGCCATTAGCCAACTGCGAACACTGCCTTCTCATGCATGCACAGCCTAGATTAATTGATACTGCATATTTGCAATACAAGAATGTCCTGTCTTGTAAGAAGAGTTGATTAAGGAAGGGGGCTAGGTATATAAGTATAGAAACTGGTGTTCAATATTTATATAAGGGGTATGCTCTTTGCTTCGGGAATCGCTCTGTATAAGACCAAGAATCTGGTATCATATTTGTTATTCAAGATTTATCTCCTCCTGAAGGCTGATATCTGTTTTCTTCTCCTCCGCTATGTTTCAATCGGCAACAATCACGGATGTCCATCAATGGAAAGGATTCGCTGCCGAGGATGAAAATATTGGCAGAGTACTTCCTATCATCGACCTTGCAAGTCTGGAGGAAACAGTCTCACCAAGTGCATTGATCATTTTCAGTTTCTTCCGCCGTATGATGCAAAATTTGGGGCGCGCTATCCAGCTGAACTGTCACCATCCGTATATCGAGTGTGTCGATCTTCAGCTAGACAAACAAACTCTTGTCATCATGGCAAATGCTGCACTTCACGACCGTCGCTTGATTTCTAAATTATCCGTCTACTTAACTACCCTCGAGCAAGCCTACCACTGGCCAAGGGATATCCAAAGAACCACACCCCCGAATATTGAGGAGCACAAATTGGTCTTTCAGGTCTTGCTACACGAAGAGCTTCATCATTTCCTAAAGGAAGATCTCCATAACTTGGATGATATGTCTGTGGTATCTGAGTTTGCAATTGATAGGGCTTTACGGCTCTCTCGCAACATTATCCATGGCTCCATGGTATTCTCCAGTAAAGCAGCCCCAGGAGGCCGTTATAAGTTTCAGGATACGGTCAACCTTTTATACCGTACTAGTCGCGGCGACTGGTATGACCAAAGCCACTACCAAGATGACGAAAGCCACTTGGAATTCGGTCGTCTTCATGAAACAACGCATACAAATGGCACTCAACGGCGGCTTCAGGAGCTTTTTGAAGCAAGTGGAGCATTGCTAACGTTAAAGCAACTCCCAGGGGCTCTTTTATGGCTACCCAGTACTTCGAGTGAAGTATCTGTTGCGTTGGGTACCTTACAATGTGCTGTCGCAGCTTGTCGGGAAGAGCTGTACAGCATGATGTTCGATGAAGTAATCTGGGGCAAGACGTTTGCACGGTTCTCTAAAGGAGTTGGGGCTTCAGACATTGGAGGCGGTGGGGCTGACACGCCTCTATTTAGGATGTTGGATGTATTATGCGGCATGGAGAACGAAGATAGCACGGCAGCACTTTTGGAAGAACTTGATTTCCGGTCTCGATTTTTCCCTCCAAATATCCGAACTATGATTAAGATGCTAGCCAAAGCGCCTTCGCTTAGAATGTGTGTTGCAAGAGCTGGTATGCCTGATGGGTTGAAGCAAGCATTTAATGGTTTACAGCAAGCATATTATGACATCTATAAGATGCATCGCAAAAAGGCCATGAGGATATTGTTATCGCTAAGTGCGGGCCAGCTTTCCACCTCATCTGGAACTGAAAGAGCAGGAAGCCCTGAGAGACATATTATGTCAAGTCTTTCCAAGGCAATGGAGGTCAGATTCGGCAAGAAGCCCGAAAAATACATGATAGACGCGATATGCATCACACAACCTCTGTTTGAAGGGGCCACATCATGTTCTTTGGGGGCTCGAGTTATTGTCCAATTTGCCACGCCTCTCGTGGTCCTACCTGGAGATGCGATTAGCCTGGCGGTTAATATCGAAAAGGAGAAGCGGGAAACACGTACATACACCGTGACTTCGATTGTAGAGTCCGAAACGCTGACCCCGAAAGAGGAGTACTCATTTCCACTGGCTAAAGCTGTCGAGATCTGTGTCCGTACTACCGGACGTAATGTCTCATCGTATATATGCAGCCAGCAAGAGCAATTCGCCGCGAAGGCCAGTATTTTGCCATCACCACACTTTCGGCTTTCACCAAATACAAGAAACGAGGGGCACATATTCATGCTGGGCCAGGGTGGTGCTATCGGAGTATTTGCTACATGGTTGAAAGACCAGAAAGCCTCGGTAGGGACCTACGATGTTGTCATCGGGGTGCGGAACCCAAGGGAGATACCCTTCAAGCAAGAATTGTGCCAAATTGGTAGTCGTCTTAATGTCCGAGTCACGGTCGCTACGCCAAACTTGAGCTTCAACGACGGCCAGTTTATCATCTCATTGGGATTAGTACCATTTTCTGGGCGAGTTGATGCTTACATCAGGCAGCTTGACCAGTTTGACGGCACATGCATTTACATATGCGGCAGTGCAGCGTTTGGGGTATCGACATTGGCGGCTATATCTGAACATCAGGAGCAGAGTGCTGGTATTTCCGAACTCTCGCCTATCCGGTCCCCGATTGTGACATCGCGAGCGCCAACGGTCAAGCTTCATGTTTCCTCAACAGGCAACAACAGTGTTCAAGTTAATAAGTCAGGGCTGAGAGCAATTACAAAGGCGGAGTTAGCTCTGCATAACGCGCCTGGCGATGCATGGATGGCCGTAGGAGACATGGTTTACGATGTGACACCGTTTCTGAAGTTCCATCCTGGAGGAGAGAAAGTCATGCTGCATGTCAGCGGCCGGCAAGCAAAGGAGCTAATGGATTTAATCCACGGTGATAGCTTTGAAGTGCAAGCCATTCTCGCCAGGTTTCTCATAGGCTACCTCATGCCAACACCCACTCTCACTCCCTCGTCGACTGATATTGGTAAGTGGGAAATGCGCTTGGATGCTTTGGTCCAATTGCAGAACGATCTCATAAATGGCTCGAGGTTCGAGGTTTGGCCTGAACCTACCATGGCTCGCCCATCCGAATGCCCTCCAGCATATGTAATTAGCACTTCCATCTCTCAGTTTGTCTCGTTGTGGTGTCGCTGGGCAGAGGAAACGGTCTCTTGCCAGGCGACATTCAATGCGGAACGATACGAGGCAAAGATGAAGGAATCAGTCAGCGCAAAGGTGGCGTATGTGTTGGAACAAGCAACCTCGTTAACGGACACAGCCGACCTCTACTTACGACAAACTTTTGACGTTTCGTTCCAGTCTTCCGCGGAATGCCTCAGAGCACTCAGCCTAACTTTCAACATCTATGCTCAGGTTGCAGCGTCAGCCCAGGACGGCTTGCAGGAGTTAAAAGCCTCGTTGGGTGTGTGTATGGCTGCGGGTGTTGAAGATTCCAAGTATCATGAGAAGGTCTTGAGGTTTGCATCGCGTCTTGAAGGTGTTCTTGGTGAGGCTGCTGTGGAGTTCAGAAAAATAGACCAACCATAGCTAAAGAGTTAGTGTCAAATGTTGTACTTAGTCAGCAACGTAGTTAGATCACGTGCACTGCCCCTGTTATATCCGGCAGAGACTTACACCCTGCACCTAAGCTCTTCAAGCTCACCAATATACGTATATTTTACACCTATATATACGTTTAAACTTATTCAGCCAATCATTATTCGCTACTCTTGCTTATATTTAATAGTTATAAGCCCAGCTATCGCAAATTAAATCGAAATAACGTCCGATTTAAATATTCCGATACGCTAACTATTAATAAGAAGTAGTAGTTAATAATATTAAACGTTATTCGTCTAATATCGATTAATAATAGCGAATCAATATACTGAGACTACTACGGCGAGGATTACCGTGCTTAAAAACGAACGGGACTAGTACCTTTAGTACGGGGGTATTAAAGCCCTAGCCTATTAATTAAATATCTAGATACTAGTAAACCTAGATCTTGAAGTAGAACCGGAGTATACTACTCTACCTAAAAAGGTCGAATATAAGGATATAAATCCTTAAGTAACTAGTATTCTAGACCTTAATAAGGACTAGCTCGAAATACTAAAGATTCTAAAGAAGGACTATAAGAAATAGTAATTAAAGTATTAAATAGAAAGAAATACCCTATTAATATTCCGAATCTATCTAATAATAATAGTTACCTATCTAGTATTTAATTAACTCCGAGTAGAGGATTCGTTATACAAGATAATAAAAGGATTAAAGAAACGCCTCTATCTAACGGATAAGGATAAAATATATAAGGTAGAATAAAAATATAAAATATTAAAAGCTAGATTAAGAGCTAGAGACGTCTTTACCTAGCTTAATAACTAGATAGAGGTATTCTAGGAAGCCTAAAAGCTCGAGATATTACGTCTAGAATAAGTAAAGGACGACCTTATTTTAGCGAATAAAAAGATTGACCACGCGTACGCAGTTATCTGGTACTATTAAGCTAACTTAGTTAACTTTATAGACCTTATTTAAGACTTCTAACGTTACTATAGGAAGAATATTACGGTAACGAAGATCAAATTCTAAATAGTATTCTTAATACCTATAATATCCTAATTAATATCCTAAACGACCTCGAAATCTATATTCTAGGGACGGACTCAATCCTAGTTTAGAAGACTAGCTCTAACCTATATTTATAGAGGAATATACTAGTATAACGAGTACTATTATCTAGAAGAGCATACTAGACTAAAGGACTAGATACTGAATATATCTACTTTTTGGAATACAATATACTTCGCTTCGCTCCGTAAATTAGTTATATTAGATATATTAGTTATATTAGATACATTGGTTATATTAAATATATTGGGTATATCGAGTATATAGAAGATATTAGAAATATTAGTATAGAAATATTAGATGTAAGGGGTTGGACCCCTATTCCCTTCTCGGGTCACCGCGCGCTCCGTAATCGACGAGGCAGCAAGGCCTGTCTGGAGATGCCATCACCAGACTCCCCCTTTTTACTCTCGCGCACGTGACCCTCAACACGGTCACATGACCTCAACGCCTGAAGCTATAGCTCCATCCCCCATCACCGACTTCCTTCCTTTTCCCCTTTCTTCTTCTTCCCCATGTGTTTTGTCTTCGACTTACGGATACCCTTAGTTAGTTGAATAGAACTCTCTTCGGCCGTTAACATTACAAAACACATCATTATATTGGTTATATTGGTTACATTGGACACATTGGTCATATTGGATACATTGGTTATATTGGACACATTGGTTACATTGGACACATTGGTTACATTGGACACATTGGTTACATTGGACACATTGGGTACATCGAGTACACAGAAGATATTGGAAACATTGGTATAGGAACATTGGAATGGAAGATTGGAACGCAATGGATACAGCGGAAGGCCAACGTCAGGGCCAGGAGAACAATGGAAATGGACAGCAGAATAGTAACCAGCCACCGAGTTGGTTAGGAGCTTTTCTAGAGCAGCAGAGTACCCTTATGGAGAGGCAGACGGAGCAGATCAGAACCTTAACAGCGCAGCTAGCCACGCTGAGAGAGAGGGTACAGGAGCAGGGGACACCCCTAGTAGCACATCTCACCCCCCAAGCCTCACCGGCCCCCTCGATACAGACACCACCACACCCTGATCGGCCAAAACCCGCCTTACCAAACGCGGAGAAGTTCAGTGGAGAAAGACTATTGGACTATCCATCATGGAGGATGGAAGTCAACGCTAAACTTACAGTGGATGGGGAGTCAATTGGGGGCCCTAGCCAGCGAGTATGGTATATTTTCTCCCGACTAGAAGGAGTAGCAGCGAGGAGAGTCCTTCCCTGGGTAGAGCGCAACCAGTACGACCCAAGCCAGTTTACACCAGCACATTTCTGTGCTTACCTGGACCACCTTTTCGTCGACCCAGCTCGGCAGGAGAAGGCCAGGCGGCGGGTGTACACTATACGCCAAGGGAAGCGAGCACTGGCTGAGTTTCTTGCAGAATTTGATCAAGTTATTATGGAAGCAGGAGGCCACACTTGGGACGACACAGCAAAGATAGGAGCACTGCAGATGGCCCTAGACCCTAAGCTCCTAGAGTATATGATTGGAGTAGATACCCCCGAGTCCTACGAGGACTACTGCTCCCTCCTTAGGCGAACGGATGATAGGTCTAGAGAGGCACAGCGAGTGGCCCAGGCCCAGCGCATCGGGCTCCAAGGTTACAGAGCATGGAGCTCTCAGAACCAGCAGCCCCGCGCTCTCGCCCCAGCGGTCCCTCGAGGGGACCCTATGGATATTGACAGCACCGCCCAGAAGCCAGCTCGCCGTGCTAAGTGGGCGTCGCCTGAAGAGAGGGAAAAGCGTAGGCAGGGCCGTAGGTGCCTACGCTGCGGAGGCGCAGGCCACTTCGTCGCAGCTTGCCCTTACCTGCCGCCACGCCCAACAACACAGGTCACAGATGTGACCCCGGCGGCGTCGGGACCACCGCCAGACCTAGAAGAGGAGGAGGACGCCAACTACTCGGGCCAGGGAAAAGACTAGCTCCTGTGTTAAAGCGCACACAGGAGCCCCGAGAAGATATACTGCAAGAATGGCAAAGGTTCCAGAAAGGAAAGATGGAAAGTCCACACATCGTTGTAGATGCTATAGTGAATCAAACCGCTGTAGCTAGAACTATGATAGATACTGGCTGTAGAGCCTATGGAGTAATAACATCAGCCTTTGCCAGGAAGCAGCGTATTAAGCGTATTCCAATCACACCACGTGCACTCTCCGGTGTGAATGGACCGACGGGCGAGACGATAACAGAAGTAGGGTACATGACCCTAGATATCGCGGGCAACCGACAGGAGCGTGTGTTCATGTATATCCTGCCGCGGGCAGCAGGGTACGACATTATATTGGGAAGGGGTTGGATGGCGGATCAGGACGCCTCATTGGAAAAACAGACGAGGACATTGGTTTTTAATCGGACAGGGGTTAGAGTAGAGGTAGGGGACATGCAGAGGAAAATGGATATAAAGGAAATTTCAGCCGCAGCCTTTAGCTGCTTATACAGGAGAGCAAGGAGGGAGAAGGCGCAAAAGGGAGACCTCGATGAGCAGGAGGCAGGGTGCCGTCCACGAACAACGTCAGAATCTATCTGGCGAAGACCTCACCAGACGGCTCCCAGCGAGTCTGTAGGACAAGGTGCACAAGCACCAACAAGGCCGGTCTGGCGATGCCATCACCAGACGGCTCCCAGCGAGTCTGTAGGACAAGGTGCACAAGCACCAACAAGGCCGGTCTGGCGATGCCATCACCAGACGGCTCCCAGCGAGTCTGTAGGACAAGGTGCACAAGCACCAACAAGGCCGGTCTGGCGATGCCATCACCAGACGGCCCCTATCGAGCCCACTGCACAGAGTACGCTGTGCGCACAGGTGACAACAGAGCCTGTCTGTGGAAGTCTTCACCAGACAGCTCCTGTCGAAATATTCGCAGCGAGCATGGCGGACATCGAGAAGGCTCTAAAGGTAAAGCCACGGACGGATCCCAGAACGAAGCTACCGCCGCAGTATTACGAGTACCTGGACGTGTTCGACCAGAAGGTAGCAGAAACGCTGTCCCCACATAGACCAGGCATCGATCACGAGATCGAGCTAGTCGAACAGGACGAACGGGGAAACAAGCCAAAGATCCCCTGGGGCCCCCTCTACAACATGTCCAGAGGCGAGCTATTGGTGCTTCGGAAAACCCTTACGGAACTACTAGAGAAAGGGTTTATCCGCGTGAGCAACTCACCTGCGGCCGCCCCTGTACTGTTTGCCAAGAAGCCAGGAGGAGGACTGAGGTTCTGCGTTGACTATAGGGGCCTAAACAAGATCACCCGGAAGGATAGATACCCCCTTCCTCTAATAAATGAGACACTACAGCGGATTTCGAAGGCGAAATGGTTCACTAAGCTCGATGTGATTGCTGCCTTTCACCAGCTTCGGATAGCGGAAGGATCGGAATGGATGACGGCGTTTAGGACACGGTACGGCCTATACGAATGGCTCGTAACCCCATTTGGTCTAGCTAATGCACCGAGCACATTCCAACGATATATCAACTGGGTACTACGGGACTTCCTGGACGAATTCGTATCAGCCTATATTGACGATATCTTGATTTTCACAGAAGGGCCCCTCGAGGAACACAGAGCGCAGGTAAAGAGAGTGCTCCAGAAACTAAGAGAGGCAGGACTACCTATCGATATTAATAAGAGCGAATTCGAAGTTACTTCTACTAAGTATCTCGGGTTTATTATCGATACTAAAGAAGGAATCAAGATGGACCCCGCGAAGGTTAACGCTATTCTGGACTGGCAAGCACCGCAATCGGTAAAAGGGGTGCGAGGGTTCCTAGGGTTCGCAAACTTTTATCGGAGATTTATAAAGGACTTCTCAAGGATAGCGGCCCCCTTAACGGAACTTACTAAGAAGGATGCCGAGTTTAAGTGGACGTCAGAGGCTGATGCGGCCTTTAATGAACTCAAGAAGAAATTTGTGGCCGAGCCTACCCTTTTGCAATTTGACCCGGAACAGGAGACTATACTAGAAACTGACTCTTCCGGATATGTGGTGGGAGGCACCTTAATGCAGTACGACAACGAGGGCCTTCTTCGCCCCTGCGCCTTCTACTCAAAAAGGAACTCCCCGGCCGAGTGTAACTACGAGATCTATGACAAGGAACTACTCGCAGTTATCCGGTGCTTAGAAGAATGGGAAGCGGAACTCCTAGCAGTTGGCTCTTTTAGAATCCTAACAGACCATAAGAACCTGGAGTACTTTGCAACGGTCCGACGGCTAACAGAGCGACAGATGAGATGGGCAGAATTCCTGAGCCGGTTTAACTTCAAGATGATCTATCGGCCAGGGATCCTAAACTCGATGGCAGACGCGCTCTCGCGGAGGGAGCAGGATATGCCCAAAGACATATCAGACGAACGGTTGGCCTATAGAGAGGTAAAACTACTAAAGGATGAATGGATCGACACAAGTAATAGTAGTAAAGAGGACCTCCCTGGTATTGGCATCAAGCTCTCCGCGAAGCCCGAAGTATGTGTACTACCTATAGCGCCCAACGGTAGGCCATTAAGGCACCCTGGTGATGGCATCACGCCCTCTGGAACTGGAGGCCATCACCAGACTGGCCTTGAGACCGACGAACTGCGGAGTATTTGGGAGAACGCACGGAGAAATGACCCCGTTATACTGGCACTGGAACAAGCGGTACGGGAGAAGAGAGCGAGGTTCCCCGTCCACCTCGGGGTAAAGGCATCGATAACGGAGTGCTCTCTAGCACCAAACGGCGAACTGCTCTGGAGAGGGAGGAGGTGGGTACCCGATAGCGAACCACTACGGACAAGAATAGTACAAGATACCCACGACTCTGTGCTCAGTGGCCACCCAGGAAGAGAGGTTACAACCGCCCTAGTAGGTAGACAATTCTACTGGCCAGGCTACGCGAGAGATATTAGACAGTTCCTACGGAACTGCGCGACCTGCAGAGCCTCAAACTCCTGGAAGGACCGAAGACAAGGATTACTCAAGCCCTTACCCGTACCGGATAGATTGTGGAGTGAACTCTCTATGGACTTCATTACTGACCTCCGAAGAGCCAGCGCTGCACTACCCTATTGGTAATAACGGATAGGCTAAGCAAAGGGGTTATACTGGAACCTTGCGAGAAGATAGACGCCGATACCGTCGCTAAGATCTTTATTAGGACGATATATAGGCGGCACGGACTACCACGGGCTATAGTCACGGATCGCGGAACGCAGTTTACCGGAGCGCTTTGGACTCGGATCTGTCAAGTCCTAGGGATAAGGAGGCGCCTATCGACCGCGTGGCACCCGGAGACGGACGGTTCCACTGAGAGGATGAACCAGACAGTAGAGGCCTACCTACGGAAGTACGTGAACTACCTACAGGACGACTGGCACGACTGGCTCCCCTCAGCAGAGCTCGCGATTAATAACCGAGATGCGGCGGCTACGGGCGTGTCCCCCTTCTTCCTAGAGCATGGGTACCATCTAGACGTGGTGGATTTTCCGGAAGACCTGACGGCAGGAGCTTCTGACTCAAGGAGCCCTATCCAACGAGCGGACGCCATCTTACACAAGCTGAAGTCAACTGGCGAATGGGCACAGGCTTCAATGGCGGCCGCCCAACAGGAGCAACAGGATTTTGTGAATAGGTTTAGGGACCCAGGCACGCAGTACGAAGTAGGGGATTATGTATGGCTAGATTTGCGGAATATCAAGACGGACCGACCCTCTAAGAAGCTTGACGCGAAATGCGGAAAGTTTAGAGTCTTAGAGAGGATCGGAAGCCACGCTTATCGCCTAGATACCCCCGGGACGATACATAATGTGTTCCATATAAATCTACTCCGTCCTGCAGCCTCAGACCCACTACCTTCGCAGCGAGTACAGGCCTGGCGACCACCTGGGATAGTTGGCGAGGACGGGGAGCCCGAAGAATTCGAGGTCGACCAGATAGTAAAGGAACGGACTAGAAAGGGACAACGGCAGCTACTAGTGAAGTGGACGGGCTGGGACAAGCCAACCTGGGAACCAGCCTCGGCGCTACAGGAGACCGCCGCCCTCGACGCTTTCGAAGCGAGAACCAGAAGGGGGGCGTAATGTAAGGGGTTGGACCCCTATTCCCTTCTCGGGTCACCGCGCGCTCCGTAATCGACGAGGCAGCAAGGCCTGTCTGGAGATGCCATCACCAGACTCCCCCTTTTTACTCTCGCGCACGTGACCCTCAACACGGTCACATGACCTCAACGCCTGAAGCTATAGCTCCATCCCCCATCACCGACTTCCTTCCTTTTCCCCTTTCTTCTTCTTCCCCATGTGTTTTGTCTTCGACTTACGGATACCCTTAGTTAGTTGAATAGAACTCTCTTCGGCCGTTAACAGACGAGGACTTCTATCCTATAGTACTACTTACGGTAGGATTTAATATAGTATTAGTATATAGCTAAATATTAAGCTACTACCTAAGAAATAGTATAGTATACGATACTATAGCTACTAACCATATAATTAACGATAGGAATAGGTTCCTTACTATAGAGTTATTTAATAACGAAGTCCTTACTAGTAATAATATAATAAATATAATAGAATAAGGTGATACTCGAATCTAGATAATAAGTCCTAAAGGAATAAAATTTGAGGTTATCCTTAAATAGGCTCTATATATTTCTAGATTCTATATAAATCTACTTATAGACGAACCTTTAGACAAGGCTAGATATACTTTTAATACCGAAACGGGTCGAATAAGGCACAAGAAGTCTAGAAAGGAGGTTACGGTAATAAATAGGATATATAGAATAAGGGTAGTTAAATTTAATAATCCCAAACGCTTGGCCCGAGCTCTAGGAATATTAGTATTCTTATTATTATTGCGAGCTCCGAAATCGAACGTTGCAAACGAAGCAATGTAGTACCGGCGGTTAGGACACCCAAATAACGAAGTTCTGAAGCATATTAAAAAGCTATCAGACGATATCGAGATCGTCCGGCCAAAAGCTCCAGAAAAAGGCGAACCCGCACTAATCTATTAATCCTACGGAGTATCAAAGTTAAAAAGGTAGATCTCATACTATATTCCCAAATTAAGAGTAATAGCTCCGTTCTAATATCTATACGTTAACCTAATATATATTAAACTCGCTAGATATAACTAGGACTAATAGGTAGCTCACTACTTCTACGAAGTAACTAAATAGTACAAAGTAGACTATATAATATTAAAAGGAATAATCTTACGCTCTATTAAGGGCAAAGTTACCTATATTAAGCGCTAATTTAGGTACCGAGTTCTTATTATCCGAATTAACGTCGAACGTTCTCTAACTACCAAATTCAGGGACTAGGCAAGGGACGAAGGAATAATAATTAAATACTTAGTAGAGTACACGCCCGAGTAAAACGGGCCTATAGAACGCTCTGGCGGGATATTAACCTCACTAACTAGGATACTACGAATAGAAGCAAAGTTCCCTAAGGAAATATGGCTAGAGGTTATCAAAACTACAGCCTATATTACGAACAGGCTGCTAACGTAGTCCTTAGGTTAGAAATCACCTCTTTTAAGTCTAATTAAATACCTTAAGAAGAAGAGAACGGATAAGGCTTATATTCTAAAGTTAACGTTACTAGTATACCTACGAGTTATTAGATACAAGGCTTATATTCGAAATCCTAAAGTTACTAGGGGTAAAAAGGTTACTCTACGAGCTTATATTAAGTACTTTACTAGTTACGACTTAACGAATATCTTTAGAATCTAGATACTATATCTAAGACGTATAATTCGATCTAGAGATATAGTCTTTAATAAGACTAAAATATATAACCTAGACGAAAAGCCGCTAAGTCTTTAATTATATAAGAGAACCGAAGAGATAATAGAATAAATCGATATTGTAATAAATAATAGTAACGTAGCCTAAATACCTCTAGGAGAGCTAATACCTATACCTAAGGTATTATAAGCCCTAGTACTACTAGTTCCTAAATCTATACCTTAAGCCCTAGTAGAAAAAGAGCCGTAAGTTAATACAAACCTATAGTTCTAGTTAGAACTAGTCTAAACGCAACTAGTATTACCGGAATCGACTCCTAAGCCGGAGGCTTAATATCAAGCAGAAACGGATATTAGACCTAAACGGGAATAAACTCTAATTAAGCCTCAATAGCCTTAATAGCTAGAAGTTCTAACAATAGTACGTCCGTTATTATCGAGGCTAGGATTAATAGTAGACCTATTACTAGAATATATTATCGATTGCTTAAGGTAGAGAAAGCCTTCTCGTAGAGTAGCCGGTCTTTATATAGCTTTAAAACCTCTACTAATATATTTATATATAGTATTCTATATAGGAACCCTATATCCTCGCGAACTAATTGACCAAATAATATCTTACTAGTCTACTCTACCTCTACTACTAAAAAACTAGAACAAGATACTTAAATACCCGGGAAAGGACGAATTTATAAAGGTAGCCTAAGTTAAATAGGAAAAGATAAAGGGACGAGGCATATTCTTAAAGGTAATCTAACCTTAAGGTAAGTAAGTATTGCCGTTATAATAGGTCTTCGCATATAAATTTAATAGAAACAGCTATCTTAAGAAATATAAAGCACGCCTCTATATAAGGGGAGATATATAGATTATAGGGAACTTAGATATCTATATAGTAACGCTAGCTTCTAGGACGATGAGAGTACTTATCTTAGTAGTTATAGTATTCGGTCTCGAATAGTAGTAGGGAGACGCGGTAAACGCCTTCCTAAATACCTATCTTAACGAAGAAATTTACTACGAGTTCTCTAATAGGTTCTAAGAGAACGAATATATTATAAAGCTATATCTGGCTCTATATAGCCTACGAAGGTCTCCGTTACTCTAGTTAAATACCCTTACTAACGTACTCTCGGAACTAGGGCTTAAACCTATTTCTGACGAACCCTACCTCCTAATAGACGGTAAAGTCCTTCTATTCTTCTTCGTAGATGATATTATTATTACCTAGTAACGTAGGTATAGTAGATACGCTAAATAGGTTATAAGTAAACTAATAGTAAGATTTAAGATTAAGAGTATTAGGAACGTCAAGTAGTTCCTAAATATTAATATTTAACGAGACGAGAATATAGGAAAAATCTGGTTAAATTAACGAACGTATATTAATAAGATTATAGAATATTATAACCTATAATATATACCCAAGGCCTTAATACCGTTAGCGAAAGAATAGAAATTAGAACCTTTTAATAGCTAGGTAACGTAGAGCTAGATATAAGAGTTCTAATAGAAGATTAGATCTATTCTATATACCGCGATCACTACTAGACTAGATATCGCGTTTATAACGAGTAGGCTCGCTTAATTCCTAAAAAATCCTTCACTATTATATACGGTATAGGTTAATAGGCTAATCTATTACCTACGAGATACTAAAGATCTATCTATTAAATATACTACCGATCACCTCTATAAATTCTCTAAAAAATATTAAGTATTTGAAGCCTTAAGTAATATAGTATTTATAGATAATAACCTAACGAGACGAAGCTCTAAAGGATACCTTTTTAAGCTATTTAGTAGACCTATTAATTAGAAGGTAACGCTTTAACGAACGGTTATAATATTAACGACGGAAGCTAAACTTACCTTACTATCGCATACTATAGCCTAGATAATCTGGTAGTAGCACCTATTTAACTAGGTAAAACTCGATATTGGCCAAATGTACGAGATTTACTATAATAACGCCTAAACGGTTAGCCTAATAAAGAAGACTACTTAGCTCTTACTAACGAAGCTTAAGTATATTAATATTTATTAGTACTAGCTTAGAGAACGTATTTAAAGCGGTAATATTTATATTAAGTAGATCCTAACCAATCAGATACCTATAGACGGGCTGACTAAGGCCCTAGCGCAACAGCAGTACGAGTAGTTCCTGCGATACCTTAGCCTCGTTGATAGGAAGCCCAAGTAGAGCCTAATTCGTTCAAATCTATAATAAAAATCGCAACTAGAGTCTATTTAAAATTTCCTATTTAAGACCGGAACACATATTTATCCGGCCCCTAATATTAATATCGGCACTAATAAATAACGTAGATACCTATATTTACTACTATATTTCTTTCCTTTCTAATATTTAATTTAGCCCTTATTACGCTCTTTTATATAGTTACTAATACCTAAATAGAACTAGTAACCTATCGGCTATATCGTTCTAGAAATATATAAAGTCCTAAGTTCGATACCTATCTAGGCTACAAATATATAAAAATATAACCGAAAATAGGCTCTAATAAGGAGTAACCTAGAATAAATCGGCTAATATTAACTAGGACTAGTACGGGCGTCTTTCTTTTTACTAAATCCTCTATAGTAGTCCTAAATCCGAAGACTACGTAGTCTCTTTTTTTATTAACTAACTATTAAATTCGTTCCTTACTACTAACTTCTAGGATATTCTTACTACTTAAATAGGGCTAGTAACCGAGTAGTATATCTAAAAAAGGAGGATTCTAAGTTCGAACCTAGTACAATATATAAAATTTATTAGATTATAATCTAATATCGCCTAGATTCTCTATAGGGATATAAAGGTAGATACTAGTACCTACGTAGGTGTCTTTTCTTTTTTACCTTTTATAATACCTTCCTACCGGTAGTACCTTTCTAATCCGGTAACTATATGGCTTTATTTCCTATTTTTATACGTCTAAATCGTTTAATATATCTATTTTAGCTCGTTCGAGCTAGGGGGATATGTTAAATGTTGTACTTAGTTAGTAACGTAGTTAGATCACGTACACTGCCCCTGTTATATCCGGCAGAGACTTACACCCTGCACCTAAGCTCTTCAAGCTCACCAATATACGTACATTTTACACCTATATATACGTTCAAACTCATTCAGCCAATCATCATTCGCTGCTCTTGCTCATATTTGACAGTTAGCTAACGAGGTCAGAAGTAGCAAGGTATATGTAAGACGAACTGAATGATTATTATTACCCAACGGCCAGACACTCAACTGTAACTATGGCTTTGATAAAACAAAAGATAGGGTAATATATAGACAATCAGAAATATTAATCGACGCGAAGCTTATAGCTTCAATTTTTATGCTTTACCTATAATAGTATGACCATGGAAATTCAATTATGACATTGAGCAATGAATATGGTGTATATGGCTACCTACCGAGTGGAATGGCGGCTCAATTGAGGGTGACCAACTGTACGCTCCTATCAGATAATGTTATATAAGAGAGGGTGGATTGTAACCATTGGTTACTAGCATTATCCTAGTTATAAAATCTCGCGAGGTTTGTGTTATCATTATGTTCCTTAGATTCCTTTAATAGGATTAGAGATATAGTCCACGCGCCAATACTACACTTTAGCCACGCTGTTTATATTAACTCTGGAGGGATACAGCCCTGCTCACAGCTTCTTTCGTCCCTTTGGAATCCTTGTAAGCCAGTAAAGACCTATGGCTGCCGCAATGTTAAACACAATGTACACCCATAAAATACCAAAATTGCGCCATCTTGTATCGTATGATGAGCTCACATGTTCGAGGAATATGTTCGTATCCTTGATCTTGCAATATTCACAGATGTCCATTGCGTGAGGGTCCGATAGGTATCCGCCTATCCTTGATATGTAGTCAGCCATGTACTCACCGCATGACTGACTATCCGGAGGGTTAATGAGAATGAACTCATTATTCGCACACGAAACTTCAACGTTAGCTAGGCCGGTAGATAGGACTGACGATACCCAGTACGACAATGGCGAAGCCCGGTACAGGAATATCCAGAATCGAGGCATTTGCGCGGGCGAAGCTAGAACGCCGCAGAAGAAGAAAATAAGAACAAAGAGAAAATTTGCAATGTTGCCGCCATCTTCAGCAGAGCCGACGAAGGAGATGCACATATGTGCAAAGGTGGAAACCCAAAGCAGGAACTGCCAGAACAATAGCCACATTAACCACCCTCGCTCGGTACCCTGACCGGCAGTTACAGCATTCTTATACAGGCCAACAGGGAAATAGAATAAAGCCCACATAAGAACTGAGGCAAGGGTATTCCAAGGAATTTCGGAGATAATCTGACTGACCATAAAGATTATCCAGGAGTATGTTTTGGCGGGGCGCTCGCGGACCTCATATAAAGCGCGCTGCGAAACGAAGATTGGTATTTGTTGGTCCACTAGCTGACCAACAACGCTCATCATCTCGAAGATAGCAAACATCTGGTTTTGAAGCCCTTGTATGGTCAGAGGAGCGTTAAGAAAGACTAAGCCGATAAATAGGCTAGTAGTGATGCAAAGCAAGAGCTTGGAGTAGATATAGGAGGGTGATCTCCAAGTGTGCTGGAAAACGCGTTCTGTAACCACAAGAAATTGTTGCGATAGCGGTGCAGCAAACTCATTGTAAGAGGCCGAATTATGCGCATCTTCCAATGATTGATCTAAACCTTTAGCCTTAAGTCGTGCTAATTCTTCTTGAACAGCCCGATATTCTGGGCTGGAACGCCAGATTTGATGCCAGTCAATATCAGAAGAACTCCCAGGAGCAGCGCCAATAGCCTCGAGCATCCATTCAGCTGGGTTGGCACCGAGTGGGCAAGCGATAGCGCCATTGCTCTCAAAGTAATCGATAAGAATTTGGGAATTGTCACCGATGTCACCTGTGTATCAATGGTATGTATTAGTGCTTTATGTAAACCAACTGACTGGTATGCCATCTTGACAATTAAAGTAGACCATCAACTAAGGGACTGGGGTTTCTGACCGAAGTAAACTTGTTTGCCTCCCTCTGCAAGTAAGAGTAGGCGGTCGAACCGCTGAAATAGCATTGCGGATGGTTGATGAATGGTGCAGAGGATTGACTGGCCAGCCTTCGATAGCTTTTCCAGTAAGTCCAAGATAGCCCAGCTAGTTTGAGAGTCAAGTCCCGAAGTAGGTTCATCGACAAAGAGTAGTACTGGTGGCTTTGCGGCTAATTCGACACCAATAGTTAAACGTTTACGTTGTTCAACGTTGAGGCCCTCGCCTAGAACACCGACAACTGCATCTGCATATTCTTGCATGTCTAGCATCTTGATAACTTCATCAACATATGCGAGCTTCTCAGCCTTCGGGGTATTTCCTGGCTGTCGAAGGAGAGCGGAGAAAGTCAATGCCTGCAGACAATAAATCAGTACTAGGCAGATTTTCAAAAGAGCCGAGAGATCGCATGTTTTAGGCGCAGTGTAAGTGCAATTTATGGATATTCTCCGAAATTTCATAGACTTACCTCTCGAACGGTACTTGTCTCTAAATGGAGATCCTGCTGCTGAGCATAGCCAGTTTTGCGCTGAAAGCCATTGTCACGCATTTTCCCATCGACCAAGATGTCACCAGTAATGATACCAACGCCCGCGCGACGATCAGCTAAACAATCTAGAAGACTGGTCTTACCTGCTCCAGAAACACCCATTAAGGCTGTGAGAGTTCCGGGCTTAACCCAGCCGTCAATGTTATCTAGGATGCACCGAGTTTCTTTCTTGATCTTGATTTCGTGACATACATTGCTCCAGTGGAATACGCTTGTGGAGCCTTGAAAACCACCTTTTTCTTCGGATGTGTAGCCCTCTGGTGACGCTATCACCGGTACTAGCCCGGGTATCAAATTTTCGGGATCATGGCTGCCTTTGGCTGGAGACCGGTGGATGAACCCTCGGCGAAAGACAAGGACCTCGCCTTTGGACTTTTTGGCACGAGCATATTCACTAGTAATAAAATATATGAGATGGTTGAAAACAGCCATGACGAGGATTATGCCGAAATTACGCCATTTGTGACTGTGGTGGTAGCTATATGCTGTATTGATGTAGTGGTCTCCATTCACATACATGCTACCGGAAACAGCACCCACGGCGTTGCAAGCTACATTATTCATGGCAGCATTTGTGTAGTCGGGGATATAGGAGGTGCACAGAAACTCGCGGCCGTGAAACTCATTGATCATAAGTGCCTCATAACCATAGGCTACAGGGTTCAGATAATTAATCCATCGACACCAGGGCAGCATGTAGTCGATTGGGACAACAAATCCAGTGAAGATAAGTAGAGCAAGCAGCATTATTGAAGCTGGTACCATGGCCTGTTGCTCTGTCCGGGATAGCGAACCGCTGGAAATAGTTAGTGACATTTCCTCAGTACATTTCATGGTCAAGAGCACCAACTTACATGAACCTGAATACACCAGACATGGCCAAAACGATGGTAAATACGACCAACAAGTAAAAGAAGAAGTTCCCAGGTGTACGGTGGAGGTTGGTCATGAAGTAAAACACCAAGTTAAAAGAAATAGTGCTAGTAATTTTAATGGGTAGGTCAACCAGCACGGAAGAATATGACTCGGCGGATGGGTGGTAAAAAGCATATCGGGTGTGCTTTTCCACAATTGGTCGCTGAGCATAAAGCGTCATCACCTCAAGAATGGAGGAGAAGGAATTGAACAAGATGGCCATAAAAAGGACGACAGAGCGGCCGTAGAAGGAGCCTGTGTTTATGGGTAAGTTGTAGAATAAGGAAGACATGATGAGAGCCATCATGATATTCCCGACCATTACCCAGATGGCTGGCCACGGATCCGCCTTAAATCGTGCCACCCCGCGCCACATACAAAGATGAACCTGCTGTATGTAGGTCAGGATATATGGTGAACCGAGACGCTGACCACGGGATTGCTGTGACCTTTTGAGTCGTCGGAAATCTTCAGCATAATGGCCATCAATCAGATGTTGCGTCTTGTATTCTTCAATCTCAGTTTGAAGCGTGGAATACTCCGTACTATTCCGCCAGGCTTTCACAAACTCTTCAGCAGTCCGTGGGGGTATGAAGCCAGCACGCGCGATGCGCTCTACAGGGAGCGTCATGGAGGTGAGGAAATCAGGGGTTGTTTGGCGTTCTGGACACTCAAACCCAAGGCCGATAAAATATTGCTTAGCTTTGGATGCAGGCCCAAAGTATATCTGGTGCCCATTATAGATGAGTAGAATTTTGTCGAATAAGTCATACGCGCTTTGTGGAGCCTGGTACATAGACACAGCACATGCCTGGCCAAAAAGCTCGGATTGTAGCCGCAGCGTTTTGCAGAATTCGACAGCGTTGGCAGAGTCTAGTCCGCGGGTTGAGCTGGGGCAAACTGTTAGCTAGTTATGATGGAAAGGAATTATGGAATATAACTTTCACTTACTTGTCCCAGCACTGAAATGGAGCATTGGCCAGAGTTGCCTCAGCAATGGTTACGCGCTTGCGTTCTCCCCCTGAGACTCCCCGAATGAACTGGTCCCCCACCTTAGTGTTGACGGTGTGGCTAATACCATACATGGCCATGATGACATCTCGAAAATGCTCGCAGTATCTATGAAGCATGGCATTAGAAGAGAAAACGAAACGTCCCGCTCATGTTGAACCTACTCATCACGAGGAATGCCCTGAGGCAGTTGCTGCGGGCAGCGTGCGCGGGACGCAAAGGTCAATGTTTCGCCAACTGTTAACATTGGAAAATGTACGTCAGTCTCGGCTGTGTATATAGCATCACCTCGATGCGCTGTGTGCATCTCTTTTGCTGAAAGACCGCGATAATTGAAATATGAGCCATTTTTAATGTAGAGACCGTTCGTTTCTCCTGAGATAGTCTTAAGGAAAGTTGAACAACCAGAGCCCGGAGGGCCAAGGACAATACACATTTCGCCAGGATGGATGATACCGTCAAACTGGCGCAAAATGTCGATTTGTGTCTGACCTGAGGGGCTAAACAAGAAACGCCGAACCATGTTTGGAATTGCTAGCCATATATTGGCTACATCCTTTTGGTAATCGGCTGATGTATTATAGCCGAAGACATTGACGTTCTGAAAACACAAGCCAACCTGACGAAAGCTCTGGCCTGCCTCCCTGGTGACCCTTGAGATGTTTGTAGCCCACGCGCGAGCATTGAACTTGTTGCCATGTGGATTTAGAGGGGAGTTTTGATCGGTGCTGCCAAATATAGGTTGGCTATCAGGGCTGTATTCGTTCTTAGAGTATATCTGGGCGAGCTTCTGTACTGTGGAATGGCGGAGCTTGAATGACTCGGCGACATCTGGCTCACTATCATCAGCTGCGACAGAGGTCCAGCTACCCCATTTCTCCGAAGTCTCGTGCGCGTGGCCAGCATGGTGGTCTGAGTCAGTCAAGAACACCCTGGATAGATAATGGCCTAAATATTCTAAGCGGGTGAAGAAGGGGCCCTCGACAATGACAGCGAAATTGGATATAATGAGAAGGATCGAATCGAGTCGGAATAGCACAGAGACTGTAGCCAGATCACTGTTATGCCCCGTCGTATTATTCTAGTTCTGTACTCAAGGTATAAAATAGGAGCCATACCCCGAAGGTTGCGGAGGGAACCCAACTCCGCCGTGTTCCCGGAGCTGTAACCATCCTGACTGATTCATTATCACTCAGACAACACCCAGATGTAATTATCAACGCTTGTCGTCAGGGGGGTAAACGCCCAGCGCTGCGGCGGAAGTAGGCCTGCGATAAGCAGAGCTGGGGCTGTTCTTCCGCCGAGATTCGGACAAAGATGTGGGATCATAGTTGATCCTCATCCGTGGTGGGTGTACCTATATAGAGGTATTTGGAGGGATGAAGCGCCTAGGGAGGCCTTAAAAGGGCCTACTAGGTTTACGTAAAGAGGGTGTTAGGAGCAAATTTTTGCTTAAATATGTCCGAACTGCAGGACGCTGAGGCGAGTGTCCGATGGAATATCCTGTAGACGTCGATCAAATTGGCACGAATCAAACAACCAGAATGCATCATATACCGGAGTAAGCATGTACCTGAAAAAGTATTTATATGAGACATCTGAAAATCATCCTGGCTTATCTATGCCAGCTTTTCTGGACTATTATGCCGCGAGTACGCCTCCGTGTGAATTGAGGCCTCTGCCCTCACTGCGTCTGTAGAGGAACGCAACGCTGTTGCCAGGCTGCCATACATACGGCTTTTTCAACTTCTTTGGTCATGGAATTCCTCAAGGTAGAATGCGCTGGGAATTCGAGTGCAATAAGATGATCTCCGCTCTGCCAGGGATAAGAAGAGAGAGAGGCCTTGGTTAGCAACTGATATGGCAACCTCTCCTCCATAGTGGCTGACCATACTAATTTCAGATGTGTATCTATCTTGTATCAAGTCTCGAGGTATTCTATCCACCGTCAGAGACATAGGTTCCGGTTCCGGTGGTTGATAAGTCAACATGGAGATATGAAAAAGTACTGTGGCTGATTGGAAATATGAGTGGCACTACTCAAGCGAGAGGCAGTTGTATCGACTTGATCTAGGCCAAGTCTGAAGCTCATCTATAGTCTTGAATTATAGACAGTTAAGTCTTTAGCTCATCTGGCCAGAGTGTGAAGTGTGAAGTCGCTGTTGATAGGCAGCGATTCCCATTGGTCACTTTTTTCAACCTCCGGGCCGCATCTTAGTTAGTCAACCAGCGATGGATGCCTGGCAAGTCTTCAGCTATTTTAATTTATTGTGCTGAGATCAACTGTTTATTGATCAGCCCTTTTTGATGTGATAGCTATTAGCTACTGTGTCGAAGGCAGGAAAGTAGCTAATCACTAGTTGGACAGCTTATATGGCAGATATCCATCGTGAGATATCTTCTAACGGTTGATAACGATTCATTCTCTGGCTACGGTTAATCTAACTTGATATATGACTCTAGCGGCGCATGGTGCTATAATACCATGCAGGCCACCCCGACATCTGCATACTCAGAGTCAAGTTCACGGGATGGTACCAATAGAGACGCTGGCCACCACCGAAAACTACGCAAGGGAACCCGTAGCTGCTGGGAATGCAAGCGTCGCAAGTTGAAGTGCTCGTTTTCTTCGGCTGCAGATTCTGTCTGTCAGTCATGTCGCAGGCGGGGGACTAGCTGCATCAGCCAGAAATACCCAGAGGAGATCGCAATTGCAGCTTCATCTTCCTCCTCCTCCTTGGAGCGTGATCGAATAGTGCGTGTGGAAGCACTTGTAGAGCACCTAGCTAGGAAGATTGGTGTAAGTGATGGCTTGACGGGGAGGAACATGACGGCCGATGATTGTTCAACAAATGCTGTTTCATCTGCTCCAAGTTCGAGCATCGGGGAGGGTATTAGCATGGCCAATCTAGCCTCCTCGACCATCATACCGTCGCCAGCAACGGTTGCCACCACGGCTGTCCTCGATGGCGGCACAAGCTATGATAAGATATCTGCCGCGCTGTACGCCGCCCTGCCTCCTCACAAAGATATCCATACCATGATCGAGGCGGGTATCGACGTCTCGCTACACAAAGTGGTTACGCTTCCGTACCCAGTCCTAGAAGCCCAGGCACCTGGGGTCTTCAAGGGAAGCCTGGCCAATATACCTTTACCAACCGCTCACCCTGTCCTGCTTGCAAAGTATCTACTCATCCTCGCTACATGTCTGCAGTACTTACACCCCGAGATTCACAAAGACGACATCCAGCACCTCTCGGAGCAGCCACGCCAGCTCATGCATCGTCTCACTGACACAGTGGCCGCATTGGTGACCAGAAACGATGACATGTTAGACTCCATCGAGAGTCTAGAATGTATCATGCTTGAATCAATGGTACAGGCTAATAGTGGCCATCTTCGCCGTGCATGGCTTACATGTCGCCGTGCCATGTTGGTAGCTCAGATGATGGGATTACATCGCAAGGGCGTTCACCAGCCATTCAAGGTTCTTGATCCCTCCCAACCGGTCTATCCGGACTTTTTCTGGTTCCGTATAGTCTGTACCGATCGTCAGTTGTGCTTGTTGCTTGGCCTTCCACAGGGATCGTTGGATGTCAGTATGGCCTCCCCTGAAGCCCTAGAAGGCGATACCGTCGAAGGCATATTTGAACGCAAGCAGTGCGTCATTGCAGCCCGCGTCCTACAACTAAATGAGTCGGCTGAGTCGTCTGCCATGAGCAGCCTGGAAACTCTATACAGTATCGATGCAGACCTGCAAGCTGCTGCTAATGAGATGCCGAATAGATGGTGGCTGGTTCCTAACCTGGCCAGTGTCTTGCATGACCCGAGAAAGACCTTTTCGGAAACCATCCGTCTCTTCGATCAGATGCTCTATTTCAACCTGCTTAACCTCCTACACCTGCCGTACATGCTACGATTGCAGCCCAGAGCAGACGGTAATTCTACAACTGCAGCCAATTACGATAGAAGCAAGATAGCAAGCGCCAATGCATCGCGAGGGCTATTAACTCGGTTCATTATGTTCCGATCCTTTAACCGCGTCGCATACGCTCTTCGATCTGTCGATTTCTTTGCCCTTGTTGCAGCCATGACATTGATTATAGCCCATCTTAACGCACACCACCAACAGCGATATTACCAGCTAAGCGGTGGAGATAACAGCTTGCTTACACACCAACGAAATAGCGATAGAGCCATGGTTGAACAAGTCCTGGAAACTATGCAGGGCGTCGCAAAGCTTAATACTGATATCCTCAGCGAACGTGCCTCAGACCTGCTTAAGACGCTTCTCGCATTTGAATCCAATGCAGCTAAGGGGAACAGCTTCACCCCCCCGATAGCATTAGCCGAGCCACAGGTGGACTCTACCATAACAGAAGACGGGAAGTTTCTGCGATTTGATATCCCGTACTTTGGTACTGTGAGGCTAAACCACGAGGGCATAGTTTCTATGGAGCCGTGGGCGGGAGATATACCACCACCATTACCGCAGCTTCAGCCCCTATCATCACCATTAACTCAACGATCAGGGCATATGCACTCTGGTTTAGTCAATGGTGATACCTTGCCAGATACCTCACCCGCTCACCAGCCCTATTCCTTATACCCTACAGCAGTCACACTTCCTTGTCCATCTTTGTCGCCGTCTATGCTACCAACGCCACTAACGCAGGCTGGCGTATCTGATATACAGCAGTACACATCCCAATTATCGACCACAATCGACGACACAGTGCAAAATCAGTACTTATATCCCGGCTTAACAACCGCAATAGACGACTGGCCATTTCAAGGTGTAGATATGGCTTTTTTCGATAGCATAATTAATCGGCCGGAACTGGAAGAGGGAAATGTGAATATTAATGATATTGACTTTATGACCGAGTATGAGTAGGAATGAATAAAGCCTATATGCCTGTGTAAAATATGTTTAGTTTCATCTTAGACTGTATAGATCTAGGCAGGTCTCTCCTTCGATATAATGAACTACTCTTTTCCAATAGACAAAATTGCAATGCGTTTACCGCGGCTTGGGCCCGTTCTTAGTAAGTCAGCATAGTTGAACAACCATAGAATGATTGTTAGTTATCTGGGTAAGTCAATAGTTATGCAACGGGTTAGGTCGGGTCAAAGTTAACAAAAGATAGGTATATGCTGAAAGCTGTGATCCTCACGGGCAAACGGCGGCAGCTTCCTGGCTGAGTACTATTCGGTGTAGCGCATTTACTTTTTCTTAGATAATATATAATATAATGCTCTCACAGCATGCTGGCTATTAACACGCGTGCTGCTCCGTAATGTATTCTGCAGTTGGCGGGCCTGCCACATCGTATGATGGAAGCGTGGTGGGGCTATCCAAGGCTTTGATACCGGGGAACGCTACAGACCAGGCAAATACCAAATATGCACTCAAGTCTGTTTCTTCTGTGCAAAAGTCGCGGCAACTATGAGCGGGAATACCACCGTTGCTTCCGCGTATACCTTAACGCTGTCTGCATTGGCTTTGATTTTCCCCCAGCTAACGGCCTCATCAGGTCTGGCTCCTGCATCACTACCGTCAAACTCCTGTCCGGTGTTGATGTACACAGCGCTCTCGGCGCCGTTGCGCATCAGACATGCATTAGCTATGTGATGCTTGACTACCCCGCCGCCGAGGATGATCATACCCGCTCTCTTCGCGCGCACGCTCAAGGTGTTGATGGCGCGCACGTCCTCAACGATGTCAACTCGTAACTGGTCGGGGGAGGATCGGAAGGTGTGGAAGTACATCATGTCACCGAGACTGCCGTCCGTGAGGGCGGGGCAGAAGACGGGGATGGAGTTCTTCCAGGCCCAATAATATATGGAAGAAGGGTTGTTGATCTCTTTGCCCAGGCGGGCGATGATCTTACTTGGTGTCCAGTGTAGAGGCGTGTCTGTCGATTTGGAGGCTTCTTGTTCTGCAACGAGGGTGTCGAGGATGGGAACTACCCAGTCTTCAAATGCACAGTAGTTGCTATTTGGCACAATGAGGTTGCCAATGCGATTGAGGCCCTTGGAACGAAGACCGGCTCCAGGGGAGGAGAAGGTGCCGAGGTAGGTGGGAGCAAGACACTTGATAAAGTCTTCTTCTATACCGCCAGCAGTGGTGACGATGGCGGATACATGCTTGTGTTGGACCAGATAGCGGATCGTCTCGCGCAGGCCGGAAGACACCAGGTTTGAAGTGTAGCCAAGGAAGATTGTAGTCTTTTGACCGGTTTCTGGGTCACTCCAGGCTCTCTATTTATCGTATTAGACAGGATGCCAGTCCTGAGTTTGTAGGAGAGAGAGAGTGTGTGTGTGCCGTTACCATGTCGTTTATTACGCGAGCCGCTTCAGCAACGGAACTGGCCTGGAAGCCCATCGTAACCATGTTCTCGACCAACTCTGCGGCAGTGATGTCTCGATCGGCATACTGATCAAAGTCGAGGCCCTTGACTTGTTTTGCACCTTCAGGAATAGCCTCCGACGGAACCAAGACGGCTGCTTTGGCGCTCTCAGGCGCAAGTTCTTCGGATGCCATTATCTCTAGGTGGGATGTTGGTCTTTCACTTCATGGCCTTTTCGATCACAGCACTCGCCAGCGTGTCAAAGTAGCATCCAGCGGTGGCCCTCTCTTCCGTCTCAATCGACCCTCCAACCACTTCTTCTCGTCTTCTCTTCTGTTTCTGTTGTCTTCTCATCCTCTTCTCTTCATCCCACCAAGAGAAAAAAAAAATCAAAGTTTGGATCATTGCTTACATCATCTTCAAGATTACCTCATCTTTAAATCACGTGAATATCTCTATATTGGCTTCTCTTTTCTTTTTTTTCTTCCTCTTTGCTTTTCTTCTTTAATTTTGATGAAATACGAAGCTTGAGGAGGGAAGCAAGAGTTAAAAAGAGGGCCAACGTCGAACCAAGTTGCAAGCGTAAGTTTGCGTCAGTTGCGTTTTAACGAATAAGATGCAGGAGGGAGGTTCCTTGTGGCCAACTGGTCGATGCGGTTTCAAGGGAGTTCTGGGTGGTGCGACCTGTCCAAGAGGCTTTGCAGTGCTTGCAGAAAAGCTGTCTTGCTCGAGAACATGCGGACATCCCTGCGTTCCTTGAAATGGGCGGCCAATCAGGGCCAGTCAAGACGAAGACTGACTCCTGAGCAGCGCTAGACCGGGTCCACAGTGACGGGATGTGCGAATTGCCAACAGGGCCCCCTGCAAACCAGACCTTCTGCTGCGGCTAGGGGGAAATAAAAGAGGGAAAAAGCCACACACTGGTCAGGTAGCGAAAAACCTAACTAGTGACTGCTCCCCCACAGGGGAAGGTGTCGAATCTGAGCAACTGAACGGCCATGAGGAGGGCAAGGAGGCGGTGGTAAGGAACAGCAAGACTTGGCTGCTTTTGACGGTGTGATTCGCTGAGAACCTTAACTTCTTATTACTCCGTACATAACTATATGTTGTATGTCGACGGTTCGTTTCGATGCGAGCGAAGAAAAAGAAGATCTTGGGATGGGATCTACCACGTGACCGACGCCCATGCGCGGGCGCGAAAGGTTTGGACGTTCTAAAACAGCGCAAAGCCCGCTAATTATGCTTCCCCATTCAATCTCTCTCTCTCTCTCGAACTTTTACGATCTTCAACCTCATATCCTCCTCCCCTCCACAGTTACATTACTGGAGCAGAGAGGACAGACAGCCAGAGAGACCGGTTCCATCGACCCTGGGAGATTCTGTTTATGTCAGACCCGCTTTGGGGAATTCGCCTCTTATTTTTTCCCTTTCACAGCCTCAAATAACAAAAAACGGGGAGAAGAAACCGGGCTGCCTTGCGCTGCATCAACGCGCATTTTCTCTTAATATTCTAGCCTGATAGTTGTTCTGCTTTTCCTTTTCTTTTTTTTCTTCTTTCTTTTTTGCTCTTCTCTTCGCTCCTTCAATCTTCTTATCGACTTCCCGGTCTGGGGCCCTTCTTTTTTTTTTCACCGCAAGAGTACTCTTGGGATATCGCTCTCGTTTCCGTTTCGCCAGGCCATCGTCAACGGTTCAATCTTTTCCCCTTTCCCGCCTTGTCCGGTCGGAAATTGGACTTCCCTGCACCCCTGTAATGCAAGGTCGACTGCCTGGTCTGAAGCTCCATCACCGCGCAATCTGTCCATCTGGCCTCGTTCCCAGCCCTATGACCGCCCTGGCGAACTTGAATTCATCTATTCACACTTTTTTGTACTTCAGTTAAGGCCCTCCAGAGCTTTATCCAGACATCTTCTTGCTCATATCTGGCCCTTTTTCGCATTTTTTTCTTTGCGCGTTGGCGCTTTTCCTTGCTTCCGTCACATCGGGAAGTCACGTGTTGAACGTTATTCTGGAACATTTTGATGCAGTCACGTGCCTATGGCTTCTCGATTCCCGTCGCGGGACCGCTCACCACTCCCATCTAGATACGGTGATAGGGGCCCACCACCGCCTCATGGCCCGTCACATATACCCTCAGGCCCTAGAGGGAATGAAGATGCAAACTCTACACCACTGGGTCGGGATCCTCCCCGCGGCCCCAAGGCGTTGATCGACTCTTCTAGAGGTGGCCATTTTCTACCATCCGGCCCCAGGGGGAGAGGGTTCTCCAGCCGGAATGATTTCAGGGATCGAGATAGGGATAGAGGTGATCACTCGAGGGACATGCGGGACGGCCCGCCACCCCGACGAGGAGACGGAGACCGTGATTGGCCTCGTAGGGATCGCGGCTTTGATTCCCGCGATGGCCACGGCCGCATGGGGTTTGGTCGAGGACGATCGAGGTCTCCTCCCATGAGAGATTTTAGAGATTCACGAGACAGCGGCCCCAGAGAGCTGGATATACCACGTCTACGAAGAAACTCTAGAGATGGGCCCATCTCGCTCAACACTGCACTCTCAGATATTCCATCCATGCGAGGAGGTTCGATGCGAGGCCGTGGGCGTGGGGACCGGGATCGGGGACGGGGGAGAGGCATGCCGCTGGATGATCGAGATCTATTTAGAGGTCGAAGTCGATCCCGCGATGGCTGGAGAGACTCCCGCATGGACCGGGACAGGGACCGAAATCGTGACCCACGCGACCGGGATAGGGACAGAGATCGTATGCTTGATCGAGATCTGGACAGGAGGGACCGTTTCGACCGTCGTGATGATGATAGATGGTCACAGCGGGATGATAGGGATCGGTTTGACCGCGCTGAGCCTTGGAAAAAGGATCGCCTTCTAGCTCGCATCGACACTAAGACGCCCGCCGTTATCTCTGCTAACCCGTTATCGGCTGTATCCCAGACACCAACTCTATTGTCCATCGGTGCGTCCGGTGCCGGCCCTGAAGAAGAGCCTGCTGGACCCCGGAAGGCCAGTAGCACATCTTCCACCCCCAGAGAATCAAGAAGGCCGCTGGAAAGGGCAGAGCATGCCACCCCCATTCGTACACCCACACACGTATTACATGCTACACCCGCTCAGCCCGAGCCTCCCTCTGAACGGCCCACGCCACAGTTCTCTCCTTCTCCTGCTCCTCCGGAAGTGCCTGCCTTTGGTTCTCTTTCTGGTTCTAACGCCCCTTCCGCGGAAACCCCTGAACCGTCGAGAAAACCATCGCAGCAGCCAGATGTACCTAAAGAGCGTCCTGACCTCTTCCCTTCTACTCCCATTAAGCCTCCCACCGCCCCTAGAGCTGATAGAATAGATGCCCAGCAACGTCCAGACAGAAGTAAAACCGATGTACCTCTTCGATCAAGTCGGCCGCCGACAGCATCGCCGGTAGTCCAGCCCAGCTACATGCTCGATCACAGTCATCCTGTCCCCGCGCTTGACCGAAGCATCACCCATGAGCCAGCATCGTCAAACAAGTCCGGAGACTCTCGTGCTCTCTCCAGTACTGAGCAAGAATTTGACCTCTTTCCATCATTACTTGGTCCCCCAAGTTCTGGTAATGTTCCATCATCTACCCGCGCCTCATCCCTCCCGACTCAATCACAACTGGTACTGCGGAAATCACCACCGCCGCCGCCCCCACCCACTTCACTCTCTCCACATTCCCAGCCTGCATCTATACCAACTGGCCCAAGAGCACAACAACAGCGCTCCAATGGCCAACGACCAGGAGCCAAGGTTAGTAATCAATGGGTCAGGCCTGGGTATGTAAATAGAAGACTGTCAGCCACCAGCTCACCGCCAAGTAAGAAAGAGCTTTGGGACGAGGGGAACAGAAGACTGGCACTCGAAAGCCCATTCGTGCCCGAGGGGGTATCGAGCAGTAGTGGCCCTGCTGAAGAGGAGGCGAAGCCTTCTATTACCCCTGTGAACGGAGAGGAGAATGAGAACAAGGAAAAAGACAAAGGAAAGGAAAAAGAAGTCTCAGAGGCCTCTAGAGACGCCCGTGGGATTGGAGATGAAAATGAATCTCAACCGATGCTGGCAGGGGTATCAGAGAAACTCATTCATAATGTTGATGATGATACGACGATGCTTGATGCCCCACCAGCCCGAGAAACCGAAAAAATAATAGAAACACACGATGGACAAGAGCAACAGATTCCAATGCTCTTTGATGAACCCAGTGATCAACAATCTGACGATGATGATGCCCTTGATGAAGAAGACTTCAACCAATCTGAACAACGTTTTGAAAAGGAAATGTTGACTCTAATGTCAGACATCCCCCCCCCTACGCTCCAGGACCCAGTTGTTGTCGACCTGCTTTTGAAGATCCAGATGCTGGGGATGATAGCTGATGGCGCTGCTCCACCATATCTTGACCAGCCAGGTGCTGCTATGGAGATTGAAAGTCCTGATAAGCCAATTGCTATTATCCCACTATCAGGTAAGGAAGCGGAAGAGGTTGAACTTATGGAGGAATCTAGGCCTATAGAGAACTCCGCTGGAACGGCAGTGACTATCCCTATCATAGAGACAAAGGCGGTTGAATCGCTGCCATTCTTATCCTCCGGCCCTCCGACACCGTTTTCTGATATGGAGACTTTACAGGAAAATTATAAACTTCATGATCGTATCAAGGACTCGCTGTTAGAAGACATAATAAAGCAGAGAAATGAAGTCGCAAAACAGCATGCCGCTTTGCGTCAGGAGTATGCACGGTATTACAAGTCCTGGAGGCTGAAGGTCCGCGAGATGGATAGAAAGAAAGAAGAGGCGAGAAAGGCTGACTCGGTATCGTCCTCGACTCCCCCGCCTCCTCTGGCGTCTGCTGCGGCTGTCCCTATAATCGAAGGAAGACGGGGCTACAAGCTAAACAGTGAGCTAGACTTTCAACTTGCTCTAAAGGCATCAGCAATTACTGCGCAAGAGGAGTCGGAACGACGGCGTGACCAAGAAGCCACTGTAAACCCCGACATGACTCGCGAAGCACGAATCCCAGACATGTTAGACGAGTATCAAAAGAAAGCAAGTCTCTTCCAGGATACGAACCAAATCGTCGATCCGGCCGATGCTTTTACTGTCTTTGCTTTTCATCCTCCACCTAACGATTTTACCCCAGAAGAGCACAAAGCGTTCACAGACGCTTTTATGGCTCACCCTAAAAAATGGGGCAAGATTGCTGAACTATTACCTGGCCGTACTTTCCAGCAGTGTGTGATGCATTACTATTCTACTAAGGAGGAGATTAAGTATAAAGCCAAGCTTAACAAGAAGTGGACACGCAAGGGACGAGCAAGGAAGACTGCAAGGGCACCCAAATCTAACGCTCTCATGGCAGATCTGGGAATCCGGCCTGCTTACGATGCGGATGATACTGAGACACCAGTGGTCACTGATACGGGCAGGCCAAGACGTGCCGCTGCACCGACATTTGGTGACTCGAACGCTGATACAGAAAGTAACACCCCCACACCGGCGCCTGGGAAGCGCGGAGGCGCAAAGGACTCAAGCGACCAGCCTACTGAGAGAGGCACCGGGAGAAGACCTGGACGTGGTGGCGGTGGCGGCCGGGGTGGAAGAAGAGGGAGGGGAAGTGGCCAGCAAGGTGCTTCGAGAGCAGAGGCTGGGACATCTACCACCACAGCGGCTGCTTCGTGCGCAAGTATTGTACCCGCCGTCGCACCCCTACCGAAGCCCGAGGTGGATGGTCAAGTTGAAAGCTTGGTTGATGCGGTGTTGAGGGCAAAAGAGGAGTTGGAAAAGCCTGTCGAGGAGAGTGTTGTGCGCGCGAAGCCTGTTAGGAGTGCACGAAATAAGGAACAGCAACAGGTGCAGCCAGTGCAGCAAGGCCCAGAGGCTGCTGACCCAGATACAAAGGTAGGCCTGGGCGAGGGTGGGTATGGGTCACTGCAGCCTACCAGCTATTGGTCTGTACCTGAGCAGAGAGACTTCCCAGAGTTAGTGGCGCATTTTGGCAAGGATTTTGAGGCCATTTCTCAATTTATGAAGACTAAGACCCCTACAATGGTATGCATTGCCTCCCAGTTGAACGCTTTAGATGGAACCAGATATTAATGTCTTTTTATACAGGTCAAAAACTACTTCCAGCGCCGTGTTGACTCTGGGAAGACGGAACTAGAAGAAGCTGCATTGATAGCCGAAGCCAAGAAACTACGCGGCGAGCCCACTGGACCCCTACCGACCCCGAGTGTTAGCTCAAAGCGACGGTATGAGGCTACCCCGTCGTCGGTTGCGCCACGAACTCTAGCACCCAATACAGAAAACGTCGACGTGATGGACAGAGCGCTAGCGCCCAAGGGCAAGCCATCTGTCATCAGTATGCCACCTACACCAGCTGTATTACAACCACGTCATGGTATGGAGAAGGAACGGTCGCAGCCAAAATTATACCCCCTGGTTCAGGCTCCTGCAAGTCAGCCCAACCTCGCTGCCAACAATGATGAGCTCCACCAACGTTCTGTTAGCACTTCGCAATTGCCTCCGTCTCATCGCAGTCAGCAAGGACCTCGGATGGGATATTTCACTGATGAGCGTAGAGAAAACCGTCCTCCAGGATCTCATGTTAACATCGCAGCTCACATGCCAGAGCAGGACATGAAGCCAATATCGCATTCAATGACAGGTCAAGCAACCACTGGTATGCCACTGCAGACACTTCAACGACAAAATCCAAACGTTGTGCCCCAAATCCAAGACCTAGGAGAAATCCCACGCTACGCACCGTTGTCACAGCCACCCACATTCCCTCAAGGGCCCTACCTGCAGCCGCCGGGCAGTGCACGCAACACTTCGGCCTCACGGACACATTCTCGTCGCTCAAGCCGCACGATCACTTCTGCCGTTACTTCTCCTGTTCAGAGGCACATTAAGCTCGACGCCGACCCAAGTGGTATTCCAGCCATGGAACGGACCGCACCAATAGGCCCATCAGGGTACCTGACTCCCGGCCATCCAGCGTCTGTCCGACAAGGCCCTACTCTTACCCCACCTACGGACCATGGCCGACCGAGGATAGCTACCGCACCAGCCGCACCAGCCGCGCCAGAGCCTCCGCGTAATGTTCCTGCGAAACGTTCAAATATCATGAATATCCTTAACGATGAGCCGGAAGAACCCCAGCCACGAAAACGGTTCGCAAGCGACCAACCAAATCCGGCTGCTATTGGACCGCCCTCACCTTCACGGCCTGTGTATCAAGGACGTCATTCGTCATCAGCACAGCCGGCTCCTGAGGATCAACATCACTATCAAAGGCAGCAGCAGTATTATTCCAGTTCCTCTCAGCAGTCACAACAGCAGCAGCAGCAACAACAACAACAACAACACCAAGCACAAGCGCAATCCGGAGCTAGTGGGCAGTATGCAGACACTTCTTCTAACTCGACTCGAGGATCTACTACCCAGGACTGGATGGCAAGGTTTGATCCTCGTGAACAACAGCAATCGCACTCCACTTCGTCCACCCCCTCAATTTCGAGATTGCCTAGTTATAGTCATGGATTCTCTGGCTCTGGACCCCATACACCCCACTCCATATCAGGCCTCCAACATTTGTCCGACCAACCTCAATCTGTTTCCCAGCAGCGTCAATCATATTCTCATCAGGCCTTGCAGCAGCCACCTGTGCAGGGATTACCGGACCGCAGCCAGCAGCCACAATCACATCTAGGCCCCACAGACCGCGAGTCTCCAGGTCCTCGTCATATTCAAGCCCACCCACACACGCGATCGCCTGTTCAGCGACATAATGCGCCATATGCAAGTAAAGTTTCGCAACCGCGTTCTGCTTCGCCCATGCCATCCGGCCCTGGTGGCATGAATCCGCATGTGAGCCAGATGTCAGGGTTCAATCAATCTGGAGGTGCCCATCATAAATCTTCCCAGAGCCAGCATCAACCAGGACCGCCGCACCTGCTGTCCCAACCCCACCAACATGGAATGCACGGAAATAATGGGTCACAATATAGTCCACACGTTCAGCCATTGGCCTCGTCCACTTCCCGGCACCCGCCTCCGCAATCTGTAATACAACAAGAGCAGCAGACGCACCACCAGCACCAGCATCAGCATCACCACCACCACCAGCATCAACACCACCAACATCAACGCTCACATCAACCACAACCTCACCAGCACCATCAGCACCAGCAATCACTTTCTCTCAGCCAACGTAGCAACTCTCCCTTTGGCCACAGTCCCCATATGTCTTCTCAGCAAGTCACCTCTCATACGCAAGGGATGCCTCGTACCGGAGGGTCAATGTCGGCCTCCAGTACACCTAACCACCCAAGCATGAGCATAGGTAGATCCTATACCCCACCGTCGAACTTGGGTCAGCATCATCCCCAGGGTGGCTCCAGCAATGGCCTGTCATACCCAAATACTTCATCCCATTCACTGCACCAGCCTGGCCAAGGGAACAACCCGCATCAACATCTACGGCCTCGTCACGGGTCAGGCGGGCCTCCACCATCCGGACCAGGACACCATAATATCTATCCTCACGAACCCAGACAATAAACATGCTGGATAAATGTTTAATTCTATTGGCAATCTTTTTTTTTCTTTTGATTTTTTGTTCTAGGTCACGGTCGTTCATCCGTTTGCCTTTGTGTATTATCATGATGCGTATGTGAACCCTCACGTCTGCGTGTAAAGGGGAAACTACATAATTATTTTTACTTGTCTTTTTGCATGGATCTATTCCATTCACTCTTTCAAGTCAAATACCTTTTATTTATTGTTTTTTTTTTTTTCTATTTATACTGCATTGCACTGTTTTTCATTACTGATTTTTCATTTTTATTGTGGACGTTGGTTGGTTTCTGTGTCTCGGGGTATTTCCTAAATGCATATAAATTATTTATACGGCGGGATGAGATAAGATGGATTGATTAAATACGGACCGAAGCATGGACATGGGATTGATTCTACGTGCATATATCATTAGTCGTCAAGTAGTACCTGGTACATCCCGTGGTCCTATCAAATGTTGGAAAAGTTATAGAGATAGTCAATAATGGAAATTTGTCTGATGGAATACGCTTTTAGCAGAAGAGTTTTGGACGTATAACTAGTTACATCCTATCTTTGTTCTTTCGAAGAAGAGTCCTTGTCTACCACGACCTTCAAACCTAACGCAGGCTTCTTCTGGCGAAGAGCATCTACATCCAGGCCCTTCCGCAGAAATATTCTTTCATGTATCCGCGGAGGAAAGTTCGGTGCCGCCTCAGGGCCAAGATCTTCCTGAATGCTCTCCTTCAACCATTGGGACCTGAGAGCTATCTCAATCTCGACTATCGTCTCATCCCAATTCCTTGGTCGTTCGGGGCAACTACACCTGGCGAGCCGCACCGTTTGTCCGCCAGGTATAGGTTTCAGCACAATAGGTAGACCATCACATTCCTGTGGTTCTTCAAAATGATCCCATAGCTCTTCTCTGTCCGATGAATCTTCTTCCATTGAGCTGCGAGGAACCTCGGCCAGACGGACGGCAGGAACAAAGATGTATAAGTCCGTTAGGCCAGGAAAAGACACGTACAGATCAGAGAAAACATCGAGCCAGTGCACCCGGTAGTCTTCGTATAAAGAATGCGTTAGGCGGTGGAAGAAAGACCACTCAACAGCGAGATGTTTGATGCGCCGGCGATACTCCCAGTTGTCAGGGGAAACCCAATTACCGGAATTGCTGATTTCCGCAGATAAATTGGGGAAATAGACGATATCAGAGGAGAAATCGAACCAGACTTGTTTCGAAACTCCTTGTCCTTCGCCCTTGACTATGATGGAGGTGAGTCCCCGTCCCAGCTTCAAGACGACACTGCGTGAGTTATGACAGACAGAGGCCAGGGCCGGGAGAGGGCTCTGCCGCGTCGCAGCTGGAAATACCATGAGGCGAGGCCGTCTACAGTCTGATGGTATGTCACCTTCATCAAACCTGCTGCCACTGACAGCCGCTATGGCTGCGTGTGCGGCGGCCAGTACCATCTGGCAGGCGTATGCGGCCATACGGTCATCCTGTACGTAGCCCTCGATGACTTGTTGCGTCGGGGCAGAGAGATAGAAGGCTTCTTCCCATATCATAATCTGCAGTTCCACCGGAAGCCTCCTAAACTGAGGGAATGATGTCGCCTTGGTTGCGTTTTGGGATCTTCTGTATGCCATCGTCTGCTGGTAGTTCAAATATCAAAGTAGGTGTTGATGTCAAAAAGTTTTGTCCCTTGATTTTTCAGTCAACCTATAAATACTGGCTGGTTATTTAGGATAAACAAATATGATTTGTTAACAAGCGAATGACTAGTCGCGTGTCAAGTCCTGGAAGTCGATATTAGTGTATTTTAACCGCTTTTCATCGTGTATTAATTTGATATCTTGTACACTCCTTTTGACGACCTCGAACACCGCGATTCCGAGGGCTGCTCACTTGTCGTCCGTTGGATGAACATGTCAAGTACTTCCTTGCTCTGCTAGCCCATGTTCAAGTAGCCAAAGGACTAACTAGTTACCTATTAGTTACGAAGGATCGCCTTTTGTCGGGAGAAAAGATGAAAGATACGTCGTGACCGTGGATATCACGAAGCTGCCATCTTATAAGATGAGAGAAAAGAAGTGCATCTAAGGCGATGGAATGTCATCCATTGGTTCAGTAGGCTTCATCACTGGCATCCTCATAAAATGGTTGATAGCATCAAAGGGCGATGCTATGTAGCTGCTTGACCCTTGCTGTGACACCTGGAACTCTTCCTTGCTCACATCTTGCAGCTAATCACAGCTCTCCACGTCTGCCAGCCTCCTGCAGCGGGAGAAGGGAGGGGGAAACGATATGATCAGGCTCTTGTTCTCTTCACGACTGCCGTGTTGATGTATGGGCAGGTTATATCCGGGTCCTCCATATACGTCTAGTCAGAGATAGCAAGAAACCCAGAATAGATGGCAGAAGCGGTAGGCCTTGCTGTAGGCCTCGTCAGCCTTGCAGCATTATTTAATAACGCCGTCGAGTGCTTCGACTATATCCAGCTGGGTCGACACTTTGGCAAGGACTTCCAAACATGCCAGCTCAGGCTTGATAGCGCGAAACTGCGACTCTCTCGATGGGGTGCCTCGTTGGGCCTGAACAGAGGAGGCTCACAGGGTGATATAGTCCTCTCTCCTCAAGAAATGGCTCAGGCACAGGCTTTGATGGGCCAGATTCTCGAGCTATTCACAGACGCGGAGGGCATCTCAAATAAGTTTAAGAGCCAGGCTCGCACAGATGCTGCAGCTGGTCGTATTGCTACAATCAATACCAGCTACTTTGCGGTATTCGATCCAACGACTGATCTGGATCCCGCGGCTAGAGAGCTTCATGACAAGTTGCGGCTGTTGGCTATTGACCGCCAGAAACAGACCGGTTTACGACAGAAGGCCAAGTGGGCGCTGTACGAGAAGAAGAATTTCAGCAGGCTGCTAGAGGACATCACCGCTCTAGTCGATGCTCTCGTCGAGCTGGTTCCCGCGTCTCACTCACCACAGGAAGAGCTCTGCAGGTCAGAAGTAGCTATTCTCGCTAGAGATGAGACCAGTCTCTCTCTTCTCAAACATACTGCTGCTCAGCAGGATAGATTACTCGAGGCTGTCACTGCAGGCATCGCCAATAATAATGTCACAGCTACATTCTCGACGCCAGTAAGTGGAGGCTTTCAGGTTGGATGCAATACTGGGTTCATCCAAACTTACATTCATCAACCAGCTGGTATGTGTATTGTAGTACTCTTTCGCCCCGATCCAAAGAGATTATTTCTGACAGATTTTTTTATTCTCTTGCCATAGAACTACCCGAACCTCTATCCAGGCCTGGCTCGACCATTCCATTCCTTCGTGACCGTGACTTTGTCGTACGTGAAGAAATCCTTAACCAGATCGGCGACAGAGCCACTCCTGGTTTCTGGGCTGCTCTTGTCGGTTTAGGAGGCGTCGGGTAATTATATCAACTCCTGTCCTCTCATAGTTACTGACTTGCACCAAAAAAAAAGGAAATCCCAACTTGCAATTGAGCATGGCTATCGCATCAGAGATAAGTCTCCCGAGACGTGGGTTTTCTGGGTATATGCAAGTAATTCTGCGCGCTTCGAGGAAAGCTATCGAGAGATAGCAGACCGAGCTAAGATTCCTGGCCGGGCTCAGTCGGATAATATCCTAAAACTAGTCTACGACTGGCTTTGCAGCCAAAGTGGGAAATGGTTCATCATACTCGATAATGCGGACAATACCGATTTTCTCCGGAAGGAGTCTCATGGCAATGGATTAATCAAGTATATACCCAGAGAGCAGAATGGATCTGTACTAATCACGAGCCGAAGCAGAGAAGCAGCTTTACAGCTTGTTGACAACAGTGATATAATAACAGTCGAACCTATGGACAAGGCCCACTCAATAGCCCTCCTAAGGATCAAGCTTGGTAGCATGGATGTTGATAATGAGTCACTTGCACGCCTTGTAGCTGCGCTTGAGTTTATGCCCCTTGCAATCGTTCAGGCAGCAGCATACATATCCCAAAGAGCACAGCGCCTCTCAGTGGAGAAATACCTTGAAAAGTTCCATAAAAGTGATTCTAGGAAAACAAACCTCCTTAGCCATGAGGGAGGGCGAGTTCGCCGAGACCATGATGCGAAGAATTCTATTATTACAACATGGCGGATATCCTTTGATCATATAAAGGAAAAGAGGCCGTCAGCAGCTGACTTGCTATCATATATGAGCTTTTTCGACCGGCAGGGGATTCCTGAATCTATGCTCCATCATTACCGTGATGATATGGAGCAGGATAAATCCTCTAGCCAAGACTATGAAGATGGTAACGACAACGTACGTAGCCAATCCGAGTTAAGCGAAGATGATGACTTTGAAAACGACCTGCAGACCCTAAAGGACTACTCGTTCATCTCTGTCAGCACAGACCCATCAGTCTTCGAGATGCACAGGTTGGTACAGTTAGCTACACGGACATGGCTTGATGTCCATGGGCTACTTGAAACATGGAAACAACAATTTATCAGACAGCTTTCTACGAAGTTGTGTGATGATTCGGAGCCAAATTGTTCAAAATGTCAGATATTATTCCCCCATGCAAAATTAGCAATGGATCTGGAGCCGGAGAACAAGGATTTTATTCCCCAGTGGGCCGGGATCTTGAGCTATGCAGTATTCTATGCTGTTAGTAAGGGGAACGTTACCGACGCAGAGTCATTGTCAGCTAAGTCGATAGCGGTATGCAAAAGAGAATTTGGCGAAGTCCATAAGCTCACAATGGATAGTAAATATCTACTAACTATGTCATACTACGCTGCAGGCAAGTGGGCCGAGGCCGCAGAGTTAGGGGAAGAGGCTTTAGAGGAAAGAAAGCAGCTGTCAGACGTGGAAAATCATGACACACTGGTTAGCCTAGGTATCCTAGCATTGATATATACCAAACTAGGGAGATTAGCAGAGGCTGAGGAGATGGACGTGCGAGTGTTGGAGATATCCAAAAAGATTCTTGGTATAGAGCATCAGGATACACTGGCCGCCATAGATAATCTGGCAATAATATACTCGGCCCAGGAGAAGTGGGAAAAAGCGTACGAGCTAGCAGCGGAGGTAGTGGAGGTAGAAAAGAGGATGCTAGGGTTGGAACACCTGGCCACATTGTTCAGCATGGAGATTTTGGCAGAGATATGCCGGAAACTTAACATGTTGGAAGTGGCGGTAGAACTAGGGGAGCAGGTAGTAGAGGTGTCTTCCCGAAACCTGGGCGCTGAGAACATCCGTACCTTAACTGCCATGCTGAGCCTATCGGCAGCATACAGGGAACAAGGGCGCCTGGAAGAGGCTGAGGAGCTGGCGGTGAAAGTGATGGAATTGAAGCTGAAGGTCCGAGGAATAGAACATCCAAACACCTGGGTGAGCATGGCCCATGTGGCACGGATATACGGCGAACAGGGTCGATGGAACGAAGGCGAAGCGCTGAATCTCCAAGTACTAGAGTTCAGAAAGAGAGTCCTTGGTACAAGCCATCGAGATACTCTAAGGACTATGAACAACCTTGCCTGTATCTGGGACGCACTAGGCAAGCGTACAGACGCGATCAACCTGATGAGCGATTGTGTACAGCTTCAGATCAAGCATTTAGGTCCCGAGCACCAGCGCACATTACGGTCATCTGAAGCACTTGCCCGTTGGAAATCCCACATACCAGATAGCTAGGAGGAGGGACCAGAAGGGAAGAATTCAAGTATAACTTGATAGGATATTATATATACCCGTTGTCCATGTACCAAGCAAGATAAGCCATCTTAACCCATGCCTGAGGTAGGGAATCCCGGTAAACAGCTCAACAACTCTTCTGTGCCGCCTCTTCTAGGGGTATAATCAAGTGCATGATATATATGGTGCTTCTTCTATAGATGGTGAAAGCAGATAACGACGAACAGAAAATGATAATATTAGCTACCACAGCAGAATCAGCCTTCTGCTAAGAGAAATCAAGTAAGTCAGTGACGCTGAGCTAGACTCACGCAGTTTGCCTGTAGTTGTAGCCGGAGTGTTGATGTTGATATTGTGGAAGTCGAGGTGAGGCCGTGAAGTCGATGAGATATAAAAAAAACATCTCCTTTTCTGCTTCATCCGCAATCCAACATCTCCGTCTCAGTCATCCTTCTCCGCTGCCTTGTCAGACTTCTTGACTACAGAGTACCAAGTTATCGGAGAAGCCTGATATTGCTCGAATTTAAATACACTTAATATTTAGATATGACATCACTGGCAACACAAGCAGCCTCTATAAAAATCTACTTCCCTTTTCCCGCCATCCCCGCCATTCTGCATCATTATACTGTTATTCCCTGGACAAGTAGGATATTCAGACATTCTTTTTTAACAAGATCCCATTATACCGCGTATAAAAATGACAAACAAGAAACTCCTCGTCGTGTTTGGAGCTACGGGAAAGCAGGGAGGCTCCGTCATCAACTCCATTCTCAGCGACGAGAAGGCTGCATCGCAGTTCTCTGTCCGTGGAATTACCAGAGACCCGTCAAAGGCTTCCGCCCAGGCTCTGGCTAAAAGAGGCGTTGAGTGTGTCAAGGTCAGTACTTTGATTGATATTGATCCATGTACCAGCTAACTGACGCTATATATATACAGGCTGATCTCAATAGTAAAGATTCAGTTACTGAAGCTCTCAAGGGCGCATACGCCGTCTATGCTGTGACCAATTTCTGGGAGACTGGAAGTGCTGATACAGAGATCCAGCAGGGAAAGAACATTGCTGATGCTGCCAAAGTGTGTCTGCCCCCTTTGTGGTCCTTATACCAACTACTTACGTTATGGGAATAGGCGAACGATGTCCAGCATTTGGTCTGGAGTAGTTTGATCAATGTAACTCAAGGTGCGGTCCCTTTATGGCCCCCCGACCAAAGATCCATCAAGCTAACAATGCATAAGTATCTGGTGGAAAACTCAAAGGAGTCTCTCACTTTGACTCCAAGGCCACTGTAGAGGAATACATTCGCAAAATTGGCGTTCCGGCCACCTTCTTCCTTCCTGGATACTACATGTCCAATATTCCTGGAGGGTCCCTGAACAACGCGGACGGAGTGTACAACTTCAAGAACCCAATTCCAAACGACGCTCCCATTCCCCTTTTCGATACTGGCCGAGATACGGGAAAGTTTGTCAAGGCCATCCTGCTTAACCGTGAAAAGGTACTTGGCAAGCAGATATACGGTGCCACTGATTACTATACTCCAGACCGCATAGTTGCCGAGTTCCAAACCGTCAAGCCACAGGACGGTAAGGGCGGTGCTGCCATTCAGATTTCGGACAAGGATTTCAAGGATGCATTGCCAGAGAAAGCTCGGGAAGAGATGCTTCAGAACATGCAGCTTTTGTATATGTATGGATACTATGGGGGTGCAAGCCTAAAGGAGAGCCTTGCGGTAGGTGATAATCGTCTATCAACTTTGCGCAACAGGAGGTTGTTAACATTTCGTTGCATAGCTTCTTGATGAACCACCAACAACCTGGAAGGAATTTATCGAACAAGAGCCCGCGTGGGCTAATCTTAAGTAAAAGATTTATCCATATTGTTCACCTGTGAAGGAGAACAAATTTGTTTCGAATTAAAATGGAAAAACTGCAGGGACATAATCGTCTGAGGATATATTCCATGATGTGCATCCACAACCACCTCCATAGGAAGCAAGTAGTAAAAACTAATTATATGTGGGTATAGTAAATCAAACCTCGCCTTGCATGTGTATATCCTTTAGGATGCGTTTATTGACCATCCGTTCGGCATACACCTTCCACAAATACCACAGTAGAAAATGTAAGCAAGGTCAGCGGAATAGTTGCTACTTGAAAAAATCCACCACTGGGACGATATCACAAATTGTGGTATTGCTGTTTTTCATGGAAGGACCATCAGACTGACCGGGGCCTGACACAAGATTTGTCCCTAGAAACCCCTATATTTCTATTAGCAATGCGTTCATCTACGCCTTAAAAGACGCTAAAATCGCTTACAGCAACAAATGTCCCTGGAAGGAAGACCATGGTCATAATTGCAATAGTGCTCATAGACGCACTCTCCTTCATTGCTTCTTCTGCCATGCGAGCACTAAAATGCGTGCTATGCCGGGTGCTTAAGTTGAAAAGCTAGCAAAGGTTTCAAATCAGTACAGTCCTAGCTATGAGGAAGGTGTGAGAAAAAAACCCACCAGGTCCAAAAGCCTTTGCGCTCGGGTTGCCACATTCTCTATTGACGTTTTGAAGTATGTGATCTGGTTCTCAAAACGATCATACTCCTCCTCTACACGGGTATACAGCCAATCCCGGCTATCTGGATCAGGAGTACCCTTCACCATCCTATAAAACTGGTCATGCTGCTTCCGCAAGCGTGAGAGAACCCCAAGGATAAAATTTAATTGCAGCTTATCTTGGTCGAGACTGGTAAGAGTCAGATGTAGTCGTCGTATATCGATCTCTCCTAGGTCAGAACTCCCTCCATGTGCCTTGATCTCTTCCTTTCCAACAGAATCTCGGGGATCTCGGGCGGCCCGTCGATAATACTGAATGGTACTATTGAAATGGAGGAGGTGTAGCGCGAATGGGTTCCCTGCGAGAGAGGCGGTGCTAGGGTCAAGGATAAAATCTATCAATTTATCGTGAAGTTCATCCTTTAGCGATTTGGGAAGATCGTTGAATGAGCGATGCTTTAATAGTATGATGCTCGATTGCGATTTGACGTCGTAGTGTGTCACTATAGTCATCTTCAAATCTGCCTCTTTATCAACGGCACGAATGTACGCTCTTGCTCGTATTGCATACCAGAAATCTATCCAAGGCTACAGTCAGCTTCATATCGCCCACCCCGTGAGAGTGTATATACCAAATGTAGTTACGTCATTCTTCTGCTCATCTCGCCCAATGCGGGATCCAAATATCTGCTCTTGTCCCCGTATATGCGAGCAGGCGGAAGGAGGGAAATCATATCGAGTCAAGACTTTAAGTAGAGAGTCCAGCGAAATGTTCAGTTCGTCCGCGACTTCGTCTTCGCCGTGAGCCTCGGCCTTCTCGTCGACAAGCGCATTGGCTTTGAGTACGCTAACAGCGGCGGCATTCGTGTTTATACGGTGCAAGACTTTCTCGTGAGGAGTCGATTCTAGTAGTCTGAGAGGACAGGGTAACAGTCACAAAGATGTATTCACAATCGTAGAGGTTGGTGGTAAAGGCGTGGTTACATGAAACGTATCTGGGGTTGGGGTCCAGCCTGCAATAAAACGAGTTAGAATCACCACGCCGTTGATATATGAAATAATTTCATCAAGTAGCTATTGCAACGAGCGGTTTACTTACCAACAACTTATGCAGTGCCTCATCGTCGCAAAGTTGTTTCTTCCCTTCACGTTTACGGAAAGAAACTGATCAGCCGCTGAACAAACTTCCGGGATTCCCGCAGAAGAACCAAAGTTCACTCGAATGGTTATATTGTTAACATCTAGACAATCATGACATACCTACGCCACGATCGTGATCCAGGACCAACACCTTCGAGGCAGCTGGGTATTTCTCTGACCGCCATGAGGTCGATACTGATTTTAGTTCCTTCTGACAGAGCCGTCCATCGTCAAGAGCTGGTGAATACGAGGACAGGCCAAGGGGATAGTTCTGCCAGTCAAGTTTGTCCATGGTTGGCATAGCAAGGAAGAAGACGAGCAGATTTTCGATATTCGATCATTTAGAAGGGTGTTGACTCTGCTGTAAATAGTTCTGGGCTTCGAAGCACAGCCTTGCGGCTCTCCTAATACAGTATAGCCTTCTTTCTTTACCCGTGTTCGCTTCTTCTGGTGGATAATTTTTAAATTAGGGCGAAGAATCGTAAAAACCGTAGATTTCATGTGTGGCTACGGAATTCGTTGTAGATACGCCATGATATCCCTTTTAATTGAGAGCGCTAATTAGCTGTCATTGATGGCATAGCTTCATCACCGAAGCATCGTCCAGCCATTTCGGCCGCGTCTGTATCCCGCCCAAACTTGAGCATGCCCATCTGCAGTTCCAGCCCCTTCTCTTCTCCAACAGTCCATTCCCAGTCGTTGGCCTGGTAATACTCATTGAGCTCTTTATTTATAGATTGGATAGTATTTATCCAGTCTCTGAGCCGCTGCTGAGCCATTTCGGCAGTTTCCAAATCGAAGTTTTTTGAAGATACAAAGCGGCCAAGTGTGATATGGCTCATACAAGCAGTGTAACATGTGTCTGTCTTGATTCCACTGCTTACAGCCATGTTGTGCAGGTCTGCCCGCAGATGGTGGTAGGTGTACTGGTCAGTCCCAACTGGAACGAATGAGATGGCTACTCCAACGCCGTCAAAGAGCAGCATCGGTCTCCCAAGACGAGAAGTCCTAGATTCAGTTGCCGCAAGGGTAGCTGGATGGTCCAGTAATTTCTGGAAGAGCGATTTTCCAATTTGGTCAAATACAGACCGCAGATGGGCCATTGGATGGCGATGCGAGATCTCAATGACAGATAAATGCAACCTAGAGGGCTCAGGAAACCACATATCTACCGTCTGTTGTCAGCCAGGAATATTAGACTTGTAAGTTATACTAGTTATCCCTCACCAGTTCCGACTACATCTTTTAGCCTATTTTGTAGACCTATCAGCAGGTCGAGGATTTTCTGTCTTGGACGCGCCCAAATAACCATACAATTAAGGTTCTCATCTCTATAATGATTTTCGACCTCCTTAGGCGTGGTGTCGTTTACGACGTAAGAGAGATACTGAACAAGGGCCGGACTAGGTGTAATCTTTGGCTTGCCGTCCGCCTGTGTCAAGGATGTAAGAGACCTTGTCAGGCTCCCATGTCTGTAGGACTCATAGGCCTGCTGCACCTTTACCTGCGTCCTCAAGGGGGTCAGTCCGGGGCATCCTACATGCATCGAATAATTGGTTGAATTTGTATGCATTTTACTTACAGGGTCGCCCTGGCAGTCCGGATGGTCCAGAAGGTCTTGATACCAGTTCCGTGGCTGCTGATCCGACTCGAGTTGGGCTGGGAAGGAGAACATTTGAAACGACTGCCAGATAAGCAAGGCCTTTATGATACCTGGTTGTAATTAAATAAAATAAAAATGGGAATATGATAACTGCAATTTTGTGCATAAGTTAAATGCTCAGAATTAAATAAATGCTGCGCGGAGAATCAGCCTACTGTGGCGCAGCCGATAACAAGCTAGCTGTCAACTTTGGCCGTTGTCCGATCTCACCTAATAGAGGGATGGCGCCTAAATGAAATAAGGTTTAACTAATAGCCGCTATGGTTGTTACTATTTATATTCATGTTGACTACCTAACAGTCTTTCTCTTCCAGCTTCTTCTCTTTCTCTCTTTCATCCTTTCGTCCTTTCATTCTTTTGCTCCTTTGCTCTTCTTTATTTGGATCCTTGGAGACTTGCTCACAATGGCAGGGCGGAAATATATAATGGGTCGAGAACGACATAGTTTTACCTATATCCATCAGGATCATTCCAGTAGATCCGTTAGTTGTTTACCACATTCTATAAATTCTTGGCCATGGAACGTGAAATTGTCCCAGGTTTATATCATTCCCTCAGTGATGGGGACGAACCGCCAGACAGGCTGCGACGTCAAGACAGTTTGAGCAAAGATCCAATACTATCGAACCCAAAGCAGGTGATTATACCTGGAAGAGAGAAAATTGCTACTCAGGTCGGTGGCAAGTATTCATCTATTGACATCATGATCTAACTGATTTCTAGCAATTCGACAAGCCAGAACAGAAACTTACTGTGGTCGCTCCCGAATCGACAACTGAACGCGAAGGCATAATCTTTCAGTGGATACCTAAACCTCCTTCGCAAGGCGAGATTGAGGCTATAAATCAGCCATCCACACAACCACAGTCGCTATTAACATTGAATGATCTTGAGCAAGAAACAGATATGGGGCGACTTTGCCTCATGTCGCCCAGCGCGAGCGCAGATACTAAATCACGTACATATAAGGATATGAACTATGTCTTAATCCTTGAGACCAAGGGCTACTTTATGCATCCATCAGACGCGGGACCAACTCCTGAAGATGTGGCATTATGTGAACGACTTCTCAATCAAACAGCTAAAACTCCACGTGGAACATTGTTTGACGATGAGTTCATCGGGAGATTTCATAATAGGTTACATACCCGATCAGAGGCGCGACTGTTGGTTGATTTACATTC